>NC_080792.1:46983790-47293432 GCF_028018385.1 Neofelis nebulosa
ATACCAAATAACAGACTGTCTGGTCTGATGGCCAAGCCCTACTGGGCTTGCTTTACAGTCTCTGATATATTATAGAACACATTTTGAAATGTATTGGCATGCAGGAGAAGTTTGTTGAATATTCAGATGACTGATGGATGGAACAGATGTTTGATGAACACAATGAATGAATGAATGAACGAATGAATGAGTCAACTTAGATGGCAAAATTTACAGTGGTTTCATGCGTTGCAAAAGTGGAGATCTAGTGATGGAAAAGTTACTTATAATGTTGCCTTTTGAATTGTCATAGAATCCCATGTCTCCAAATGTTATACTAGTATATTTGAAATCACGCTTTGCTATTATGTCCTTCAGTTATTATTCTTAACTTTATGTGTTGTCTTTAGTTGGGCTGAAGCTTATCTTTGTTTGCAGGTCTTCATCTGCAAGAATCTTAGATGATACTTATCCCCCCATATGAATGTCAGACCTTTGTCCCATCAGGTTGCAACTTCACTAAAGCTACTGTTCATAACATTGAGCATTTGGTTTCAAACTGGAGGACAATAATTGTTCTTTTCATGACCACTTACAGAGGAAGGAAAATTGGTTCAGACAAGTTAAAGGATGACCCCAGCAACAGAGTTCCTCTCGGGAAAATCTGATTCTCAGAGGAGATTTAACTTTACCTACATTTCCCATCCTACACCCCCTAGGACTGAGAAGTTTGGAAATCCCACAGAAGGCAGCTCCCGTGTGTCCAGGAGCTACCGCTTATCATGTTGTAACCCGCCATCCTTGCTAATGAAGTGGTCGGGGAATTTCAGGAGTCAACCTACTTGTCTGTCTTCTAGGGCTAGAAATCAGAATATTAGTAGCAAAAGGGTTGCAGTGCCCCATTAAGTTTGAAAATATCGAACAAATCAGATTCTTTCGGTGCTTAACCTACTCGCTGTACATTATTCAGCTCTTTCCTGCATTAACTCAGGTTATCAGCGTGCAATTTTTGAAGTTATTGCTTCAGTGTGCAAAACGTACGTGCACTCTTCCATTCAGTCAGGAGATTCTGTGATTTCCGTAAGTTCTAAATCAGCTCACTCTCTTCAAAGGGATTGGAGATAAAATTCAATGCAGTAGTTTATATCTGTGTTCTCCAACTCGTCATTTTAGACTGTGACCGGTGGGAGGAGACGGAGAAACATACCATTTTATTTGTAATCAGCCTTCATCCCCAGTATTAGCCATTTCACCACACAACATGAACCTTGAACCTAGCTGCCAAGAACCATTCCTCTCTATTGTGTCCGTAAATAGTGTCAGGTCCTTTTGCTGGAGCCCCACACCAGCTGTCACACTCGATTTCCATGAGATTTTCTATACATACTTTTCAAATAACTTTAGTTGCCTCAGAATGATTTAAAATCCTTTACGTTGAAGTGGAGTGTCCCAACAAAAACTGCCCCCCAAGCTCTGGGTGGGTGCGTGGCTGTGTGTGTGTGTGTGTGTGTGTGTGTGTGTGTGTTTAAAGAAAATTCTTAGCCTGCCTTCCCTCACGTGAACTCAGGGAGAAGGAGACAAAGGGAGCATGAGGCGCCATGAGGCTCCAGTTTGAGGTGCTCCCGTCACAAGCTTTCATAATGAGTAGACTGCATGTGACCATGAGTTATCATGACTGTGACCTGCCTCAGGAGGTCCCATGCCACATCTGTATTAACAACTGCATCTGCTCCAGGGTAACCTTATTAGCTTGCCACAGCTGAGCCAGGGGCCTCAGGAGGCCTGCGGCCAAGTCCCCAGAGAGGACTGGTACTGCTGCTCTCCCCAAATTCAGTTTGGTGCCCCAAATTTAACATCAGGACCTGCTGAATTTTATTTCGAATTATCTACTATAGCAACTCTAGCAGAAAACAACACACACATGCACGCTCCCCTAAAACTTGGCAAGCTCCCCAAATGCCATCTCGAATTCCCATTATGGCATACGGCTTGTTTGCTTCACATCAAAAGCTATGGAAAATATCACAAGAAGGGTTCTCACCTTGGTTTCTGTTTTTCTTCTCACTATGAGGATGTACAGAGTGTGTAAAGAGCATGAAACTGAAAAAACACATATGCGTGAACTTACCTGTGGAAATTTTACTTCCAAAGCTGACAGTGAGGGTAGTAAATAAAATCCACCTGAAGGGAGTGTGCGATAAGGAAATCTGGCGGGGTACATGTGTACGTGTGTTTGTATGTGGAAGAGGAGTGTGTGCATATAGGCGCACGTGCGCCTGTGTATAAACAAACCCAGCTCTTTTTTTTTTTTTTAACGTTTATTTTATTTTTGAGACAGAGAGAGACAGAGCATGAACGGGGGAGGGGCAGAGAGAGGGAGACACAGAATCGGAAACAGGCTCCAGGCTCTGAGCCGTCAGCCCAGAGCCCGACGCGGGGCTCGAACTCACGGACCGTGAGATCGTGACCTGAGCTGAAGTCGGACACTTAACCGACTGAGCCTCCCAGGCGCCCCGACAAACCCAGCTCTTTTAACTGAATTCGTGAACAGGGCTCTTTATCACTTGTTTCAAAATTAATCAGGCATGTGGCACTCAGCAAAGTGTATGTCATTCATTCATTCATTCATTCACTCTCTGGGCAGTAAAAGTGGCAGAGTTCATTCACCTGGGAACATATCTAGGTCAACATTGTAAAGGCACAATTCCCCTAAGTGCACTGGTGACTGTTGATAAAAGGGACCTCCCCCCGCCCCTCGCCTTCCCTGAGTGGGCAAAAGCTTACCCAGTTTCATTTGCATGAGTTCTGCATTTGAAGTCACCCTGCCAGCAAAGATGGGTAGAATAACACACCACTGATATAACCCCCTTTTTTAAATGTTGATTTATTTTGGAGAGAGCGTGAGCAGGGCAGAGAGACAAGGGAGACAGGATTCAAAGTAGGCTCTGTGCTGTCAGCACAGAGCTTGATGTGGGGCTCAAACCCACATACCGTGAGATCATGACCTGAGCCCAAGTTGGACGCTTAACCCATCTGGGCCGCCCAGATGGCCCTGATATAACTCTTTGATTGTGTCTCACAGAATTCCACCTTGAACCATAAGAATGCTCCCAAGTGTGCATTGTCAGGTGCTGTCTGCACACCCTGATCCCCCTCTCCACTCCTCCCAGAGAATCTGGGAGCATTTGATGATATAGTTACAAATTTGCAACCCCGGGGCGCCTGGGTGGCGCAGTCGGTTAAGCGTCCGACTTCAGCCAGGTCACGATCTCGCGGTCTGTGAGTTCGAGCCCCGCGTCAGGCTCTGGGCTGATGGCTCGGAGCCTGGAGCCTGTTTCCGATTCTGTGTCTCCCTCTCTCTCTGCCCCTCCCCCGTTCATGCTCTGTCTCTCTCTGTCCCAAAAATAAATAAAAAACGTTGAAAAAAAAATTAAAAAAAAAAAACAAATTTGCAACCCCTTATTTTCTCTCGCTAATCTTTTATGGTGTTTTTCAGTTATCAGTCAAATCAGTGAAATGATTGATAACTGAAAAAGGCTATCCCTAAAATGCACTGAGCTTAGCATTTTAGAGTTTGTTTCATTTAATCTTCTAGTATAATTTGGTTGTACTATTAGCCCGCAGTGAAGAGGCCAAAGGAGGCTGCGTAACTTGTCCAAAGCTGGGTATCTAGTCCTGAGCCTTCTTAGCGAGTATCATTTAGTTGACCTTGATAGGAAATTTCTGCATTGCATACATTGAAGGGCCCCTATTTTAAGAACTTTTATTCTTTCCAATTCCTATCAGTGTTCACAGCTTCTTTTTTCTCTGAGGCATTTCCTATGTAGACCAAACTACTCTGAAAGTTCCACTGACCCACTGAATCAGTGCATACCTAGCTCGAATACACTCCCTCATCCGCAGACATGATAGTTCTTCAGCCATCAATTTTACAGCCACAAAAAGTTCATTTTAATTCTGTGGTTTCTTCTGTTGTTGTTGTTATTCAATGTTAGTCATTTCTCCTCTGTAGGAAGCAATGCTTCCGCTTTACACATTTCCTAGTTCAGATGCTTTCCTCAGCCAGTAACAGGAGGATGCTTAAACACTGTGCATCTCTCATTAAATCACCTTCTTCTTTCTCCCCTGCCCCCAGGATATGCCTGGATTCTGGGGTTATCCAGACTTTGGGCAACGTGGCAAATAAATGTACTGTGAATGAAATAAAAAGAAAATTGTCATGGAAGAAACTTGTTTAGCTTGCCTTGTAGAATATACCCCGTCATGCCAAGTGAGCACAGCTTAATTGATAATGATCAGCTTCTCAGTTACCTTTAACCATTTTCTTGTAACCGTATCCCGAAGCAGCTAACACAGGAGCACTTTGCATTTCTTACAAAGGAGGCGCTTGTGAACAGGGGTGACCTGGCAGACCGCCCTTGATGGGCAGACCTGGGGAAAGCCAAGTCAGTCTTCTGCTATGTGGTATGTCGTGCATCTCCTGGGCCATCGCACGGTTGCTTGCTATTTCCCTCTTTCCGTTTTCTCTTTGGGATTTTTATCTCTTCTTATTTCACTTCCTTTCCCTTTTCTTCCCTATGTTTTCCAGCCTCCTACACTGTTTTATGAAGCTTCCCTTTTTAGCGCTTTAGGGGTTACATATGTAATGGTGTTTGCTTTCCTCTGAAGCTTCTTGCCCTTTATCAGAGAATTAAGATGTAGAAAAACTAGGGGTGCCTGGGTGGCTTAGTCGGTTAAGTGTCCCGACTTCGGTTCAGGTCATGATCTAATGGTTCGTGAGTTCAAGCCCCGCGTCAGGCTCTATGCAGACAGCTCAGAGCCTGGAACCTGCTTCTGATTCTGTGTCTCCCTCTCTCTCTGCCCCTCCCCTGCTCACTCACTCGCGCTGTCTCTCTCTCTCTCTCTAAAATAAAATAAAATAAAATAAACATTTAAAAAATGATGTAGAAAAACTATCCTTATGTTTTCTTTAAGTAATCCGCATCTTTTCCAATTATGCTCAATTTGGAAAATGCAAAAAAAAAAAAAAAAAGGAAAATGAATTATGTACAGCCTTAATGCTAACAGCCTGGTGATAACATTTTGGTATATATTCTTCAAGTTTTTCTTCAGTCTTTTTAAAAAAAATTTATACAAATGAGACACCTGGGTGCCTCACTTGCTTGAGTATCCAACTCTTGATTTCAGCTCAGGTCATGATCCCAGGGTTGTGGGATCGAGACCCGTGTCAGACTCTGTGCTAGGCACGGAGCCTGCTTAAGATTCTCTCTCTCCCTCTGCCCCTCTCCCCTGCTCATGCTCTCTCTGTCTCCAAAATAAATAAATAAAAATAAATAATAAATAAAATTTATGCAAACACACACACATGCATATACACTTTAAATGTGAATATAATCTTACTGTACAATATACTATTTTAAGTGTTTTCTGTGTTTCTTGATATTATACAATGTATACTTGCCATTAAATATTCTTGAAATATATCAACTATACAATTAACGTCTGTTGAGTGCTTATTATTTTTCATCTATGTTCTAACTAAATGTATTAATTCATTTAACTAAACTCTGTCTACAGTTAGGATAAATGATTAAGAGTAACAAAGTATGAGAACATCCTTAATACTCTTCAGATGAATTTTCAAACTTCTGTTCAGAAAAGTTACACTGATATACATCTTCTCCCTCAGTGTGTGAGAAGACCCATGTTCTCATGCTCTTGACCACACTGAATAAGACATTTTTTAAAAATAGACATTTTTAATTTTAAAAACCTCCATCAGATATGTGCTAACAGTTCCTCATTTAAATTTCAATTTTTTATTACTTGTCAAGTGGATTTTTTCATCTTTCAGTCACCTTTTCTATCTGGTGTTCTAAAGTTTGCTTGTTCATGTCTTACGTCCATTAAAAACTAGTATTTGTCATTTTCTTATTGAAGTAAAAGAACTTTTCATATTTTAAGGCTATGAGATATTTAACTTTTAGTGTATTATTTTTCCACTTTTTTCCACTTGTCTTTTTAATGGCATTTAACGTACATATATTTTTAATTCTTAAATATCTTAAAATGTAGCATGTACATTTTAAATTGTGATGTATATCAAGGGTACTAGCCTTTACAAACTATAATAGTAAGCACATGAAAAAAATACTTTTGTCTGAAATGTGACTGTAGATAGAATATAAAATTTAAGTCAAGACCTTAATGAATTAAACCAGGTCCAGTCTTTCCACTTTGGTTCTCAGACTTTTAAAAATACTTCCTATTTGTATATCTATGTGCATGTGTGAATTTTGCATCTCCGCTCTGAAGAGGCAAGTGAGCAGGAGGAAATGTCTCTTTTTAGGTAGAAAATTCTATAGATTTGTACAAATATTGAAATATTTGTAGATTTCTAGATTGTGAAATCCCGAGAACAGAATGCATGTACATAGAGGAAGGGCATCATGGAAAGATCATAGGACTGGTTGTTGATGGGAGCTGGACTCTCAGTCTGGCTCTTCCCTTCCAACTGAATAACTTTAAACAAGTCGGTTCCATCTTATTGTTAAAGAAGGGTTTTGATCTGGACAATCTCTAAGGCCTTTTTTTTAGCTTAATCTTCTCTGAGTTTATCCAAAAGTATATTCCACCATAGCTCTTATAGATGAACTTCTTTAAAGACACAGCCTGTCTCACCTTTCCTATACATGGCAGTCCTAACCCATCTACATATATGATTTGGGTTGTTTGCAAGAGGTTTCGTGTAAGTAAATATTATCTCCACTATCCCCTAAATTTCAAAATATTAGAAACTAGATACAATTTCTTCTTTTCCCCGCTGTATTTGGGGTAAACTTGACACCCTGGCTTATAATAAGAATGGTGATTGATTGATTGATTGATTGATTGACTAAAACTTGTGAAGCTCACATTTGTTTATTCTGCCCATTCTGCTTCACCTCTACCTTAGGGTCCCTTAGAACCCTCAACCTTTTCTTGACATCAGGCTTCATCAGAGGTAGGTGTGACTCAGATATGCACCTATTACTAGATGTTTCCAGAAAAAAATCCTTTGTCCATATTCCAAGTCCGTTGACCAACTTGTGTAAACTCCAATAACTAATTCATGAAGAAACAGCAGTAGTAATTTTTGAATTCTTGTAGGGATAAGGAACTTAAAGTCACAGGGAGTTTCTAATTTAATGATTGCTTTAATAATTGTAGAAATAAAGGCTTTTAAGAAAAAGGTCATTTTGGATTCTGAACTTTTCCCCAAATGGCTTCAATGAAAATGAAATTAATTCATGCAATCTAGGATAGCGTCCCTTTGTTAATGGGAATCAGCTGTTAGGGAAGAAGCTCACCGTTCTGTGGGGACAGCCAGACACACAGCGAGTCGTTTTCTTTCTTTTTTTTTTTTTTTTCCATCTTGTCTCTGCTTCTATGACTCCTTATCCATTTGCCCATCCCTGAATTCTTGGAACCATTGATATCAGAACTGGAAAACTTAGTACTGCATAAGGGGTGAATGTATCTGTGCTTGTTCTGTTGAGTTCTTGCTATTAGGATTGGCGAGACTTTGTCACTTCCTTGAGCAAGGTGCAGAGGCATGTTGCAGAGGAGAAGGAGGAGACACGGGATGGGTTATGGGACAAAGGGAAAACTGCAATCCTGCTAAAGCCTTTGAAGTGGTAGACGATCCATCTGCCTGTTTGAGTCTGAGGCTGAATCCCTTTTTAAAATGCATCAAATGTTTGAGCGTGAAGTTCGGGCCTGACAGCATCTGTGATTCTCTGTGGAGACATCCGCACCGCAGTTTCCCAGACGCTGTCTGTATTCACAGGAGAAGGGTTTGATCCAAAGGCCTAGCCGGAGTGGGGCCATGTGGAGTTGAAGTAGACAGGTCGTTTCAGCAAGGTCCTGTGAAGTCTAGCAGCCAGGCCCCGGAAAACCAGAGTGGGGAGAGTTTAGGCTTTTAATCCCAACCTAAAGCCATGTTGTCAAGCTTCTCATTATCCCCGGTACGAGAAGATAACAGGAAAGGGGGCAGGACTGAGCAGGCTTCCCCATGACTTCATAAATCCTGCTTGTGATGGAATTTTTGTGGATAGTAGAGGAAGTACGTTTTTCATTTGAAAGCATGCCTTTAAAATTTTTTTTGAATGTTTATTTATTTTTGAGAGAGACAGAGAGACAGAACGTGAGTAGGGGAAGGGCAGAGAGAGAAGGAGACACAGAATCCGAAGCAGGCTCCAGATTCTGAGCTATCAGCACAGAGCCTGACGTGGGGCTCAAACCCATTAATGGTGAGATCATGACCAGAGCTGAAGTCAGACGCTTAACCGACTGAGCCACCCAGGTGCCCCAAAGCACAGATTTTTATTAGAGAATTGTGCCAATATGATTTTCATTTATATGACAATGTGAATCATTAAAATATTTCTTTAGATTACATGTAACTTGAAATTTTAGCTGACCAACATTCTCCACACTGGCAGCATTAAGATATCTTAGCAATATCACTACATATACCAAAATATTTAATAAACGCAGTCACCAGCACCATTAAAATCTTTACATTTAAAACTGCAGGCATCTCTGATCATAACTGACTGCTTTACCATTTGTAAGTAATTATTATTTAAAGATCTCATGGTTTCTGTTATAAGATAGATCCCTCACAGTTTTCAGTGTTTGGGGGCATGTTAGTGAGGTTTTATTGAGAGTAACTTCTGGGGCACCTGGGTGGCCCAGTTGGTTAAGCATCCGACTTCAGCTCTGGTCGCGATCTCACAATTTGTGGTTTCGAGCCCTGCATCGGGCTTTGTGCTGAGAGCTCAGAGCCTGGAGCCGCTTCAGGTTTCTTCCTCTCTCTCTGCCCCTCCCCTGATCCTACTCTGTCTCTCTCTTTCAAAAATAAATAAACATTAAAAAAAAAAAAGAATTCATGAAAAAAAAAGAGTAACTTCCATCATGTTTTTTCCCCAGTGACTCTCATAGAGGAGTAGTAGCCTGTAACTTTGTGTTCTAACCTCATCTCTGGCAGTTACGCTATTTTTACTAATGCCAACAAAATATTAAAGATAGCCAAGGGCTACATTCAGGGACAGAAAAAAGAATTTGAAATCACTCTTCATGAAGTGAAATCTGTAGCAGAACTTAGACCTATGTGCAAAACGTCAAGATGAATTTAGGCAGACAGAGAAGTTTTCCACTAAAGGACTTTTTTCCATTTACCAAAGCACAAGATCATAATTTTCTAGCCTCTCATTAGTGCCAGATCTAAATCTTTTTTTAAAGTTAAATTCTCTCTACCAGTAAAAACATCCCCTCAGTAATTGGTTAGGCACTTAGGGAGGGGCGTTAAGTTTGGAAGATCACTAAAGTACAATTTTCTAAATTGCCTTTGTAGCGCACTAAATGCCTACACATAGGACTGTGTGATCTTCCAGATGGCTAGCGCTTAAAAAATGTGTAGAAAAATTCTACAGTATGGATTCATAGAAAAAAAATACTTTTGAGTCACTACTCTTTAATACACTGGGAGATCTCTGTAGGCAATAGAATGGTATGTTAGTGTTTATGCTCTCTCACGTAAGAAGTAACCATTAAGAGCCAACATTAAGAACGCAAGACCTGTTGACTCCCACTCTCCAAGGAAGGACTTTGCTTAAGTCTTTTGTATATAAAAATCATTTTTTGTTTGTGCATAAGTTCCTAAGTGAAATCCTCTCTAACTACACCTGACAATCTTAGCTTATTTTAGGGGGCTTTTCTAGTATTTAAACCTAGATCCTGAACTACTTTATCATCTGTGTATAATGAAAGTTAGCTCTGCCTTTCTGACTAGTCTGCCTTCCTGAATAGAAAGTTCTGTTCATCGTCTACACACATTCCTGCCTTGACTCTGTCCTAACCCTTTGCTCACCAAGCCTTAAGAAGGTGGGGATGGAAGGATAGAGCTGGAAGAACCTACAAAAGTCTGGTCCTGCCTACCAGCCAAACTCTTAAAGACTCACTGCTTCCTAAAAGAGACTGGTCCAATTTTTTGAAGCTCTACTTAAGGAATGAATCACTCAGTTTTTCACTTACTTACACAAGTGCTTACGGGGATACAAAAATAAATAGAATATTACCTTTCCTCAAGGTAGTAATAATAATTCACAAGATGTTCAGTGAAGACAGAGAAGTGATTGAATAAATATGCCTGAGAGGGTCAAGGAAAGCTGTATAGAAGAGGAGATGTCTGCACAGACTCTTGAATGATAAGTTGAAGTTACTCAGGAAGGCCAGGTAAGAAGGGTATTTAGTCAGAGGGAAGATTATGTCTAAAGCATAGAGTTAAAATATTCAGGAATATAGCAGATCATCAAAGACCTGTTTCCAAGCAATGGAAGTTGAGTTTTATTTTGAGGACAGTGGAGAGGCTTCCAAGAGATTTTAATAGGGGACAACATACTAAGACTTTGGCCAGACTAGAGAGAGGAGTAAGAGACCTAATGCAGGGAAGTATGCATAGCCCAAGAGATTTAGGTGAAAGCCAGAACTAAGAATATGGCCGTGGAAATGGAGAAGAAATAAAACAGAAATATTTAGCAGTTATGACCCAGTAGATGTAGACGATGAAGGAAAGGAGAGAATCTCAGTATACTCCAAGCCTATCACTGAAATTTCCATCCACTAATCCATATGGAGACACACAAATCCTTTTTCTACTATAAAGTCCTTTGTATATTATGTTGCAGCTGACATGCCCCTTCTCTTGATCCTTCTTTAAGATCAACATCCATTAGTTCCTTCAAACCCTGTTCATATGTCTCAGTTCCAAAACTATCGTTACCTCTCTGAATTTGTTCCTCCAGCCTATGCTCATTCATTCATCCTCTGGCCTATGCTGGAGTCTCTGTCACTTATTGGGGAGATACAACTATGCTGAGTATATCTCAGGTGGCAGTAGGTAAAAAGGCAAAAAAATTACATGCTCACTATTGTAAAGGTTTTAATGGAGGTGTCTGCAGAGAAGTGGTTCTGAGCATTTTCTCTGCCCAGAACATAGCTGTTGTCTGTGACTTACACCATCAGTTACCATGACTCACCGGGGTGGCAGAGTGTCTCGTGGGTACCATTGACTCATCTTTAGTTATATATTATCTTTGTGGATGGGAGCACGCAGGACTAGGACATATCTTCCCCTCACCTTCCTGCTCCCAACTCCTTGAGAATCAGCCAAGTAAATGGTGCAATGGGGATGACATACGAAAGTACAGAGTTTTCAGCTGGAATGATTCCTTATGAGAATTCAGTTAGTGATGTGTACATGGAATGCCGGGGTCGGGGCAGGCCTGCTGAAGGGTGCCCAAAGAGAGAAAACTGGCTCTTCCATCCATCTCAGCCTCCACTCTGGCATAAACATCAGCCAATACAGAAGCCTATATTAACTATAAAAGGTGGACTTCCTTTAATCAAATTACTGTCTTCCTAGATATCTTATGATAATTAAGAGTTATAAAAGAGTATGAACCTTCCATTGGCTTGACATCTGGTATCAAAGCAGATTTACCTATGTCCTACCAATTAATCCTCTCAGCAATTCTATGAGGAAAAAAAATCATTCTGTATTCACCCCACACCACATATAGGTCCAAAGACCTTCCATTGTAGGTGATCCAATGGTCGCATCTTAGAGGTTACATGGCAACGCCTCTCCCTGCCTTTTGGCTCCACGGTGGATCTGCCTTCTCTATTTAAGGTTTAGCAGCAATGTGGATGAGTGTCTGTATCTTAAACTTCACCCTACTCCCCAGGGGCGAGACAATAAACCAATTTGGCCACGTGGACACTTTTCACCTATCTGTAGAATATAAAGAGTTTTAAAAGTTTGGTGAGGAAGGAAGAGCCCTTTCAAATTGGGAAGATATAATGGATGTGATTCCCATTCTGTACATCTGTATAATGCTTGAAGTTCATTTATGTCAGTGCACTGGAACGGGGCATAGTGGAAGCTGGTACTTATATAAATAATAGATTTGCTTTATTTATAGCATCAAGCCATTAGATTGACTGAAGAACAGTAGTCTTAAATAATTGTATCTTTTATGCATTTCTGATGTTAAACATTAAAATAGCGTGTCCTCTCAATCTCTCCTTGAGCCCTAATTTATGACAAAGTAAAGATTTTTTTTTAATTCAAATGTTCTTTAAAACAATCCTTCCCTGCCTGGAATTTGTAACCCACAGAAAACAATTATCTTACAATTTCAGAGCAGACATATCTTCCTTTGATAGTACAGGTTCAAGGTATCTGGGAAAAAAAGCTGACTATTTTGCTGAAAGGATTTTTAATTTCCTATAAAGACTTTTTGATCGGCTTACTCTGTTTCTAGAATATTTATATTTAAAAGAAAAGATTGAAGGAGGGATGGAAGGGAGGAGGAAGGAGAGGAAGGAAAAGAAAAGAATGGGGAAGAAACTTTATTTCTTTGAGAAATCAATATCGTCAGTAGACCTCAATGAACATAAAACAGATGGCAGACATGAATGAATTGTGACCAAAAACTTTGAACTTTATCTCAGTTCCAGACCACAGGAATATCCATCTCCTGGTGAGCCTCATATCTGTACTCAATCAGGATAACTAAGAAGGGCATAAATAAGTCCTGTGCAAATAATTATGTTGGGTCCATTTATGCCTCACATTCATATACGCCGGCCTAATTGAATCGAGTGTTTAATCCCAGGATTCATTATCTATTTCCCTATCTAAGTCTTTTGTCCCATTTATATTTAGCACCCAGCTGTCCCCTCCTCCAAATGGTCAACTGTAGTCCTGTAAAAGTCTTGAGATTGGCCTCCTGAACCCCTAGCTTTGTACAGCAATTTTCTCAGCAGGGGGCAGCTGGATCTTGGTGCGTCCCTGCCGCTGGGTTAGAATTGTTAAAGACAGCAAGCCGCATAGAGATGGGGAAGCAGAACTCCGCTCTTCCCAGCAGATATTCCAGGTAGAGCCGGGTATACTGCTCGAGTCAGGACAGGGCACTGCTGCCTTTTGTAGTAGTCAGAGAGAATAAAGCAATAAAAAGATCAGTTAAAACGCTTGCTGGAAGTTATTGATAGAAAAATTCTTTCTGCACGAAAGATTATAAACAGAGGGTTATCTGAAGATGGATTTGTTTTAATTTGGCATTGATGTATTTGATACCTGGGAGGATCAAAGAAAACAGAATCAAAGGCAGAAATACAAGCAGCCCTGCTTCTCTGAATATAGGCCTCTTTTATAGATATAAAATCTCAGGACTGGAGTGCTCAAATTTATTTGTACTGATGTTTGTTTAAAGATCAATATTAAATAAATTGGTCTGGAAGCTATAGTCATAAAGCAGCTGTCGAACTAATGTAATCCCACAATGCCATTTTGTCTACTGCATGAAACCTGGTTAACTGTGTACTTCTAATAACATGTGGAAATCTGTTGAAAGAGAAAATAGCTGAACTGGATTTTCTGAACTTGGACTAAGTCACAGTTGAGTGTGAGTTGAATGTATAATTTACATTTATATATATATATATATATATATATATATATATATATATAGCCCCTCTCAGGATGATAATTGATTGGTTTTATGGCCAAGTATCAAGGGCTTGTATAACCTACAAATTTCTTATAAAATCTACAAAAATGTTACTTTAGACTGTGTTATTACACTTTAATAGAAAACATACATTTTAAGACCCTTGTTTTCACTTGTTTTGTTAGTTGTTGATATTATTGTTGTCTTTGTTCTTGTCATTTGTTGTTTTTTGATCATTGTCTTTGCAGTTGTTTTGTTAACTGTGCACCGGTATGTATTAGTGCCTTTATATAAATTCAAATTTTAGAATATTTGCTCTGCTCTGTATTCTCTAAGGATTCAGAAGAAAAAAACAAAAAGGGAAAGAGTTATGGTTATGTATCCTATATATGTATGTATCCTATATATATAATCCTATATATCCTATATATATATCCTATATATGATCATATATATATATATATATATATATATATATATATATCCTATGTAATCTTACCCCCATTGTCTTTGTCAAATTTTTTGAGCATCCAGTTTTGTTTTTTGTTTTCCGGGTTTTTTTCTTAAAAACACATAAGCTATGTCTTCTGCCATTCAGGAGTATAAAATCTGGCTGTGAGCAGAGAATAAGACCTACATATAAAAAGATGATCATAATGTAGTGTAACATGGATAAAAAGTCATACAATAAGGACAAATTCTAGAGACACTAAAGACCAGTAGAGTACCATATCACTGAGTCAGCAAGGAAGAAAGAAGACTAGATCTAGGCCTTGATCTATCCCCATTTTTTGGTTATAGAAAAATTGCATCCTGTGATTTTCATGAGACTTTAAAGAGGTATTAGTTATGGTTAGCCTGGCTAAGTAATAAGGACTTAGAAAAGTGAAAGTTTGTTTTTTAATTAAGATTTTTTTTTATAAAACCAGATAATGGAATGAGTAATAGTTGTTTTTTGTTTTTGTTTTTTTCATAAAAACCAAACTTATGGAATAAAATATGCCTATATTTCCTATCCTTTCCTGTTTTCTATAGGGCTCTCTGCTCATTTTCCTTATCTAAATGCTTTATATATCTCCTGGCCCAAAGGATACCTGGAAGTGCATTTTCATAAATGACCTATGTGACAGTTATGAAATTTCAGCAACTCTTTTGATTTCCTGGAATTACTTATTGCTTATAGTTTGCTTGGGAGGGTTGGAGGACACTATGATTAAGAAAATGGTCACTAGATTCAGATTGATGAATACAAATCCAAGCTCTCTACTTCCTAGCTGTGTGACCTGGGGCAAGTCACCCAACTTTACAAAGATTCTTCTAACCCATAAAATGGGAATAATAATAGTAGCTAACTAATAGGATTGTTTCAAGGAAAGAAAAAAAATAGCACCATGCCTGATAAACAATTAAGACTTTAGAAATTCTATTATAAGCATCTCCCTTTCTGAAGGTTTCCCATGTTGTCTGGCTTAAAATGTCTGAAATAGCTTTATTTTCACTTTCTACCTCTTCCCATGGCAGCAAACTACCAGGAACTGTAGCATTTTCAGAAGAAGATTAAACATTCGAAAGAAATAAAATAGACCATGTTATTAATTTGTAAAAGTCAAATCAAACCTATGGGGAAAGTGGAATTCATAATGCTGTTCATGTTTCTGAATGCTCTGAGAGTTGCATTTTAAATTGTTAAAAATGTAAGAAAGTATTTACTTTTTGAAACTCTTAAACCAGATACTCCTTTAATTTTCTGTCCTTTCTCTAAAAGTGGCTGTTGAGCATTACGATATTGGAAGTCAGGATTTGTCCTTTGGACCATTTATGCACAATGACTGACTGAAGCTTCAGTCATATGGAAATTTTTCTCTTGACCACTCCTACCATTCAAGTATGGGTGAAGTGACATCTAATAGCAGGTGGAAAAGATTTGTCTGTTGTTGTTGTTCTTGATGTTTTGCTGTAGTCTTTACCCACTATTGAAGATTAACAAAAAATATGGATTGATAATGCCAAAGAGGCCTAGGAAATTACATTATTGTCTCTGCGGTTTTTTTAATGTTTATTTTTGAGAGAGAGAGCACGAGCAGGGTAGGTGCAGGGTGGGTGGGTGGTCGGACAGAGGATCCGAAGTGGGCTCTGTGCTGACAGGATGCAGGGCTCAAATTCATGAACCGTGATATCATGACCTGAGCTCAAGTCAGATGCTCAACCTACTTAGCCACCCAGATGCCCCAATTATTGTTTCTGTTTAAAAAGTCTTAACCTTCGGCAATTCAGGACTCTCATTCTTTCAATGACGCTGTTGTAAGTATTGGGGGCAATTCATGGATATCAGTAAGCGTGGTGAGCTGTGGCAAAGTAAGACAGATATTCCTCTTGAAAGCTAGCTGGCTCTGAATGGTTAAGAAAAAGCACAATGGGCAATGTCCAAAGAGTCCTGCATATTGAAGCTTCAGTCTGGCTACAGAAGTCAAGGTTAGCTTGAAGCACAGTGTAGAAAACTGTGTCCACAACCAGGGCTACGGAGATCGGTCTTTTCCAGGATGAAAGGGTACAGTCTTGGAGGAGTTCCACAGACAGTCGTCTGCGGTAAGCGGAGCTCTCACATGCTGGTGTACTTACTTACAAATGTGGGTCACACAAAGGGGCGAATGGAGCTCTTTCTTCCATGTCTGTGGGATAACTGAATTTCACATGATATAAATGGAGACTCAGCACTGCAGTAGATATTTTCTTGGACAGCATGTAGGGACAAAGAGATCTTTAGCCTTTATTTCAAGAAGAATTCTAAAATGACTTTTCCCCGGTGATTTCTTATTAATCAAAGGATAACTTTAAAATCTGAAGATGTTTTCATTTGAATAGTTTCAATAAACACCCGCTTTCCTCAACTTCAAGTTTCAGCTTTGACTTCTTTGATTTTTTTTTTTCACTGAAACCCTTAATCATGGGTAGCCAGGTGGTAAAGTTGCATTTCTCACCTGGATTACTTCTGTCATTCCAGAATGTTTTAAGTATCCAAAAGTGATTTTAGTTAGCGTCTTGATTTAACATCTTTAAAGATCTACCTATGAGTATCCAGTTTATATATTTCTACTTTTCTTAATAAAGATGTAAAACTTAAAGTAAAATTGTGGCTGATTGTACTGAATTATTACTCTAAGATAGATTCATCAAATCTCCCAGCTGTATAAGACAGGGCTTACTAATGAAGTTCCCTATCAAAAAGAAAAGCCTAATTTTGATTTGGCTTAGGTAATGAACTTCTTTTTCCTGGTGTGATTATCTGCATGGGGTGGCTAAAAGGGTAGCAAGAGAGAGTGCGCTCACAGAAGCATTATGCAAAATGTCTTTTGTCTCTTTTTGCTGGGATATATTAAATTTTCAATGTAGTCTATGTAATATAAAATTATGATAATGACTTTTGGCCCACTGTGAAGGCAGCTTGCTGGTCCTGAGCATGTGTGTCTGGCTTGAGCACTAGGATACACTGTGGGAGTTGCCTTTTCTATTAACAAACCTCTAGATACCTAATGATGAATTTTCTTTCACCAAATGTTCTCCTTTTGTCTAAAATACAAGCATTTTCTAAATTGCTTTTGAGAAAAACAAGAGAGGCAGAGAGGTCTATGGTACTAACAAGGGATATTGAAACAAAGCAAGGGATTCAGTTAGCATCATTCTTGTAATTATAAACCAACCAAAAGGTTGTTTCGTGTACTAGTGAAAATATTTACCATCTTATTGGTATAAATGATTGCATCACTTAGCAAAAGAACAAATTGAACAGATGCATCATAAAATATTTCTGTTCCTTACAGTCATGTGAAATTTGATGGTTGAATTTATTCTAGGTGATTGTGACAACTTTCAATTTCTGTTGGTCCTTCCCAGTAGGGGAAAAATGTTTTTTTTTCTTTTTCTTTTAAGTTTTGAATAGAAATGTATAACTTAACAGAAATTTTTGTTTTCTTATTATTTAGCCTATTTGACAGAAAGTATCTTAAGAAAACTTTATGAAGAAATTTTCAAATACTATCTGTCTCATGTCACGTTTAATTTTAAAATATTGGTACTTATACATAAAATGAAGGTTACTTTTCAAATAATCACCACTGAAGGCTGTCATCTTATTCTAAACAACACCATGCTTACTCAGAATGCCTTGAGAGCTCTGGTTTTAATTGTCAGAACCAGTTTACAAAATACACAAGAAAATCCATTTCATCACCTTATAGTCATGCTTGGTATTTTCTTAATTTTTGATCTCTTTATTCCTGAAGGTTAACATCTTTCTGAAAAATAGGACTCTTGTTTCTTGGTAGTTACGGCTAACCTCATCTCTTAATATCAACTTGACATGATAATAAATTTCTATTTAGGATTTCACAGTTATTAGGGAAATGTCTATGATGTCACAAACCATGGCCATGATATTTGCTAGAAAATCCCCTCTTATTTAATGCTATGTTGGAAATGCTGAAGAAGAGAACTGAGAATTTGATTCAGAATACATGTTGACACTAGATGTATTTCAAAATTTTGTGAGGTATCGGACGCTAATTAAGTTCTCCAGTTATGTTACAGTGTGTCAGGGGAAGGTCAATACCAAGTATATTTGCATATCTATTGATAACAATGTGAACATCTCTAGCAGGTGTGATTTTGTTTGTAGGCAGATTAATAACTTTGGAACTGAATTACCATAACCTATTAGAATAGTTAATTAGAATTGCTTTTAAAAACCAAAATACAGGACACGTGTGAACTAGGACTCTCTTAAGTAACTGTCTTCTGAATCTTATTTCTGGCACTAGAAGAAATTATTGCAAAGTAGTGGTAATGGGTGCTTCTTTTACTTTTGTTAGATGCTAAAACAATAACTTGTAAAAGAAAAGCTACTGTAAAATATCCATGAAAATCTAGAAAGCAATCTCTAAGTATCCATGCATTGGTTAAAATAGATGGCAGTTTTGTAGCTAATTACCACTATTTTTCCCCCTTCTGAGACTTGTTGTCTCAAGGTTCCATTGCCTGCCCAATCTAAAGCTTAGAAGCCAAATCTTTTTCACGAATGTACTACTCTCCTTGTCTGCAAAAAAGAAGTCCCAGGAGCTCTTGAGGTGGGCAGTGAGGGAAGAAAGATTAAGAATTAGGTCATGTGTTAGTTAGCTTTTATTCCATTGAAGCCTGCCAATAATGAGGCCAGTTTCAATGACCTTATTTCAATCACTTTTACTTGGGAATGAGAAGTATTTTCTGAATTTGGACAACATTTATGGCAACTGCTTGATCTTTTAAAAAACTTAATTTAAAAAATCAGTAGTGATGTGCCTGAATGACCTGGGTGCTGTGCCTGTGTTTGGTAATAGCCAGGGATCGTTGTGAGGGCTTGAAAGATCTAGGAAATTAGGTTGGTAAAGCCCAAATGGTGTCAGTCTGGTTTATTTGATGAGGTGCTGTGTCTGTGTGACTGCTTTACTTCTGAATCCAAAAAAAAAAAAAGAAAAAGAAAGAAAAAAAAAGGAAAGAGAAGGGAAAAAAAAGGGATCCTTTTGGTCCAAGCTTATTCTTCCAAATGTTCTCTTTTTGGTGTGATGGGGGACGATGATGGAAGCAGCCCTTTAGGAAAAACATTTAGTGTTTTAAGCTACACAAGGTAATGTTTGCCTAGTAGAAAGACAGTTCTTGGCAGCAAATTTCTGTTTTTGCCCTTAATTTTATGTCTGTGTTTTATCAGCTAAACCAGACAGGTGCAAATGAGCAAAAACTTCCTAACACACACAATGTTGGAAAGTTACACTGGTCACCTATAGTCAGCGGTGCTGTTGTTTTAGAGAGGGTCATGGTGCTATAATTGGAAAACTGGGGCTTATTTTATTTATATTCATTAGAGTCTATTACTGGAAAATCTAAGCATGGAGTAATCATTTACAGATAACCAGGGAGCCAAGAAAGGCTTTAAATTAAACGCACCCTAACCTATGGACAATAAACACTCTCATGGAAGCTGACCAGAAAATCCCAGGTCAGATGACCAGCAAACTGAACCTCTGCAGAGCGTAAATCCTTATGTAGAGGTACTTACAGGGTTCAGTCTCTGCAAAAGGGCAGTAAGTATTTCCTTGATAGAGACTTGCCAAATTGAAGGCTTTTCTTCAGTCCTGGAGCTAGTCAGGAGGCCCTAGGACAGAATTTCAGCTTTCTGTGCCCTATGGAAAAATGATCCCCAGGGGACTTCCTGACTTCCAAAAATATTCATTTCCTAAGGTCTTGCAAAGCACATGGATGGTGTTAGGTTAAAAAGCATTGAAAAAACAACAACAACAACATTGCATTTTCCAGCAGTTTGGCAACACTTGCAATGTCTTTGTGCTCATCAAACATAAACACCAAACTTTGTTTTTAAATCTATGACCCAAACGTGTAATATTTCATTTACTAGTGAGACGGTGCTGAGGATAAAATCATTCACCTCCAATCAAAACGTTTGGCAAGAAAAAAAAAGTTTGTCCAAAGAAGCTTAGGCTGTCCTTTCAATACAACATTGTTCTGGTCACCAAGAGCTTGTACCCATTTAATTGCTGAAAGCACATGTCATTGTCAGGCTTTCAATTTTCTTTTCTTTGGATCTGCTTCTTGTCCAGAGGAACCAGGTCAAGGCAAGTTTCAGCTTTTTGGGTTCTTTTGAAGATTTTGTGAAGAAGCAAGGGTGCCTTTGCATTTGATTTAGTTCCTCTCACTGGGTAAACATCTGAATTTCTGCTTTTTCTCACTTAGCCTAACTCTGAAGTAATAATTGAGTGAGTCTTTAAAGCAGAATTTTGAGACAGGTCTTCAGTTTCACTTCAGCCAAACCTGTGTGCATCAATGGCTATCTTCCTCAAATCTTGGCATCATGAGGTAGGATGTGAGCTTAGTTTCCGGTAGTAAAAGATCTTTAGGAATATAGCAAGGCAGATAAAAATGCCCTCCCCACCACTTTCCCCTTGTCAGGAGCTGCATCTTCAAGGACTCATTTGTCATTCTTATCAAAATGGCACTGGCCTTCTCCCCTCTGTCTCCCCATGTGTTGAAAATGTAGCCATTATTATCCCCCTCCAGTTTTATGCATCTTCCAGATGATTTAACTGAACTGATGCTATGGAGGATATGCTGACTGGCACTTTTCCCATGCTTAATGTGTTAACAAAAGCCAATGGTGTCAGTTTTAACAGTTTTAGCTAAATTCCCACGACACTCTTAACAAACGTTGAAACCTCTGCCATGTCTTACCCTGACAGATTCCCTGCCGTCATTGCACACTTAAAATAAATGTCATCCCCAATCAAAAAGTTCACATTTTCTCTGACAATATAATTTGTTACTTTGTTCCTGCTTTATCTCTTTCTTTGGCACAGCAGCCTGAGCCGAGATGTTACTTTCCTTCATGTTGGCTGCCGTCCTTTTTGTTCTTCTGAGTCTCAGGGTGGGATGGGAAAGGGAAGCTGAGGAGATAATGCCTTTTCATTTCATTCAGGAACAGATAGAAATTTGGAATTTATGATTTGATAAAGCAAATGAGATGTACATTATGAGCTGATGCCATAGTCTTATTTCACCCAAAGTCCTAGTCGCTGTATTACTTCCACGCAGCACTTGTAGACAGAAACAAAAGGAACGCAGTTGCAAAGAAAGATCTTGCACTTGAGTCGACCTGGGTGAGAGTGTCTGCTCTCTGTGCAATAAGCAGGTCACTTAACATTTCTGCCCTCAATTGCCTCATCCAAGAAAGGGGTGTGTGAAGACTGAATGGAGTAACGCCTGTAGCAAAGGTGCTCAGAAGATGGCTGTTCCTCCTCCATTTTTGTCAGGATTTTCCCAAAGGTTCTGGACTGTTAACACACAGTGTGTCCATGTGATGGCTTTCCTGCGTTGAATTTTTGTGCATGGCCTTTTGCCAGACTCCTTTGCTCTTAAGGACTTAGGGTCTCTTTGTATTTTTGGCTTGTTGGAGGCCCATGGAATGGTTACTGAATGACCAGGTCACATTGATTCCCCCCCGGTAGAGAAGAGAGGTTGCCTCCTATGTGTTCATAAAAATATCTATAACAGCTCAAACCCAACCATCTAGTGCACCGTACCCCCTTAAATGGGCTCTCTGGTGCCTTTTGGCCCATTGGATGGCCAACCAGTGTGGGTTAGTGGATAGAGCACAAGACAGAGAGCTAGGAGGCCAGCCTCTCACCACCGACTTGCTATGTGTACATGAGGTCAAGGTAGTGTTCTGCTGTCAACCTCAGTTCCTTGGTTTCTTGTTATGTTAAACCAGAGCACTGGGTGCAATGAGCTTCAAGGCCCTTCTAGGACAAAATTATTATAATTTCAAAAGTATGAAAGATCTTTCACATGCAACTATTATTTTTTGATCAAATGTTTTCTATTCATTAGCTTAGATACAGCTAATGCTGTATCAGTACAGTCAGCCCTTTTATTCCTGCTTTTCCTGTGCTCTCCCCTCCCCACCCCCACCCTCTAGTCTTTCTCAGAGAATAAGAGAGGTGGCTTTCACAGCAGCTGGTTAATTTCCCTGGTTTCACACTACTGTTTAATGATCCGTTTCTCCTGTGCCACCTCTCTCATCTACTGAAAGATAGGTACAAATTGTACCTATAAAAATCAGAATATGACTCAGGGTTATCTTTATTTTTTTTTCAGATTTTGAACCTCTAAATAACTTTCTAATGTTTGTTTTCCATCACAAATTGTTTCAACAGCGTTGAGGTCTCTGACACCCTACGTTTTTCAATGCTGAGAGAGTAGACGCCTTTAATACACCCAGTTGTTTTCAGAGCAGAAGAGATGAATCCCCAAGGGGTGTCATCCCTATAGCTGGACACGTGTGTGAAGCATATTGAAAGGGCCAGGCTGCTGGTACCTCAGTCTCCCTGGAAGTCCTTGGCTGTGTTTTGTGTCTGATTTCTACCGGTGGGGCCCTACATCAGTGCATAAGGATGTCTGTGTGGGAGTCCTTCAGAAGAAAGGCCTGAGGAATTGATCACTTGTAAAATGGAGTCACTAATCAAGGGCTTATAGAAAGGAAAAGTCCTTCTTCCTGGAGAAGCTAGTTTTTTATGCTTTCAGGGAAACAGTGCTGTATACAGAACAGTGGGCTTGGGATCAGAGGTCCTTAGGATCAAGCCCTGACTTTGCCACTTACAACTGACTCATGGCAAGTCTCTTATCTTCTCCAGGAGTCAGTTCCTCATCTGTTACATGAAGGAGTTGGTCTCAGTCTCTGTCCCAGTTCCTTCCCAATGAAGTTTGGCTTACTGCTGTGGTTTATGGGCTGTGTGTGTGTGTGTGTGTGTGTGTGTGTGTGTGTGCGCGCGCGCGCGCGCGCGCAAGCAAGTGCACTGTCAGTCCATCTACCTGTCTATAAGGGGCTGGGGAAACAGGACAGGAAGAATGAGGAGGATGGACTTGATTTCCTGCTGGTATTTTTTTACGAGCTAGTCAAGACAGTCAGTTCCAGTGAAATCTGTGAGACCACTCTTCATACCTGTGATTGTCTGCTTAGTGCAAGGTCTAAATGTGGTAATACAAATGAATTGGCCATTACCAGCGAGACAAATCCTGATAATGCAGTTAGGAACTGTCAGAGGAATCCTCCAAAGAAGCAAGAACAAAGCTTGCAGGGGCAGCCTATTTCCAAATGTTCCAAATCCAACAGAAAAGGAAACCTTTGCCCGAGGTAATACTGTGGGGCAGGGTTTGAAGGGTCCTTCTCCATCACTTATAGCTGCTAGATGGTAATTTTTTTTTTTTTTTTGGTTTGTGTTTTGAAAGGAAAGCTATTTGCACTCATGCCACACACCGTGGTTGCTCTCTAACACTGCTTTGGCAAACGACAGAGGTTTCAGTGAGGATGTTTGCAAGAACAGTTATAGATTTTGGCTGTTTTAGGAAGACATGGTCTTTCAATTAAATTTAAAAAGCACAGAAATGGAACACTTGTTTTTGTAAATGTAATCAGTTTTGGACTGTGGCATGGGGAGACTTAAGCTGGAGGTTAGGGAGGGGCTTCTGGGAGGTCAGAGGTCCCGGCAAGAACCCAGGACTTCTTGCCTGATTTTCCCCAAGGTCATTTTTATTCCCCTAACCAGTCCGACAACCACATTCAGTGCCCTCACTGACCTGCATGTGTGGTGTCCTGTTTGGCCTCACAGAATTGGTATTGGGACTTTCTATTTGATATTCAGTGTTGCGGGGTAATCTATTGGTGCAGAGTATTTCAACATAATCTAATGGATCTCAAAGAGTTTCCTCTTTTACTGTTAGACTAGATATCAAGGGATCCAGGGTCTAGAGCCTATGCTTCCATAATTGATATGTGACAGAAGAGAGAGCCTACCTAGTGATGAAGGACAGAGTGTAGAGTCAATGCTGCCTGGTCCTCTGTCCTGCCTCTGACCTTGTCAGGTGTGGCCTTGAGTGAGCCACTCATGCTCTCCTAAGCCTGAGCTTCTCCTTAGATGAAAATAATAATAGCGATAATTGACAATACCTCATAGAGTTTTAAATGAGAATTAAATAAAATAATGTGTGCAAAGAGCTCAGAGCAGTGCCTAACAGAGTAATTACCCAACCAACATGAGATTTATTGTTGTGTTGTTCTTGATGTGTTGTGGTTAATACTTAGCCTCCCTGACTCTTTGTTTCCTTACCTGAAAAATGAGAGGGTTGAGCTAGGTGATCTGAAGGTTCCTCCATCTCCAAAGTTTATTAAATTATTGCTGTAAAATATTGACAGTAGAGAAGTATTTTAAACAAATGGACATAAACATGATTTTAACAAAGCACTTTGTCATTTCTGCATTTATTGCACAGAAACGAAAATTTTTTTCGTAAGGAAACTGTATATCCAGAAAGAGAAAATACTGAGAACCCTACAACTTTTTTTCCCTATCATTAGTAAATTCACAGCTCATTTCTTTTTTTTTTTTTAATTTTTTTTTTTCAACGTTTTTTATTTATTTTTGGGACAGAGAGAGACAGAGCATGAACGGGGGAGGGGCACAGAGAGAGGGAGACACAGAATCGGAAACAGGCTCCAGGCTCCGAGCCATCAGCCCAGAGCCCGACGCGGGGCTCGAACTCACGGACCGCGAGATCGTGACCTGGCTGAAGTCGGACGCTTAACCGACTGCGCCACCCAGGCGCCCCAGCTCATTTCTTTTTTTAAAAAAATCACATTGGTTTACAAGAAAGGAAAAGAAAAGAAAATTTCTGTCTACTTTAATTTTCTCTGATTTTTGTTGAGTAGCAATAATATATTTTATCCCATATAATCTTTCAAAACCCTTCACATTTTTAACAAGATCCTACAGCTGTTTATGTGTTGTACTGAAATATAATATTGACTAAGCTGACATATATATTAAAAAGCAACTAAGGAATGAAGGGTATTGTTTTGGTATATAAATCAAAAATAATACAGCAACTGGTCTTTCAGTGATTAAAGCTGCCTTCCCCTTTAATAACTCTCCTAAGAAACAGGAAATGTAATTTCCCTACACCTTTCCTGGGGCTCTCCAATCAGCTCGGTCCTCTGGGGGTTCCCTACTGTATATTCCTTCATCAACATGGAGTCCCCCAAGGGGCCCACACACACTCTGTTAAAATTAGCTGTGTTCCACATTAGTGACAGGAGCTGAGTATTCCTCAGAGGGGTACACAGTTGTATGGTGCCGCTTCCTGTTTGAGCAGAATCATATCTTTAATTGCAGAGAATTTTTTTCATTACCTGTTAATTGATAAATCATGCTTGCTCCGGCGGCTGTAGCTTGTGCGGCAAACCTGATGGTGAGACGGGTCTCTGGACCAACCCCCATTGTCCTTCCACCCCAAACAAAAAGGATAAGGAGCATTATGGCCAGAGAAAGAAAACAAGCAGATTGCATCCCTGAGCAGTAGCCTCAAGGAGTGGCATTAAAACAAAAAAGAAAGCCTAATCCATACATGCATGCATATGTGTATATGGTAAAAGAAGATAAATAAGCCATTTAAAATGTTTCCCTTTCCTTTCTCCCTCCTTTTGTCATTCATGTCCTTTTATTCATGTTTCTAATCTGAGTAGCAAGGGGCCACCGTCTTGGGAAGAACAGTAAAAATCCTGAGTATAGTGAAATAATTTAGCTGATAATTCCCCACTGTATAATTTTCTACGCTTCCTGCTAGCTGACCTTGTGGGCTCCTGTCAGGTTGCTAAGGGAAATCCAGCAGGACTCCGGCTCTGTTCCTTTACTTTTAAGAAGTATTACAGGATAGAGTGGTGTGTTTGTGGCAGCTTAGTTATGGGGCTGCACGTTTCGTGTTTGATCAGATGGCATCAAGCAACCCGTCCCCACCACTGGCTTGGATTCCCTCCCCCTCTGGTGATAGCTGTAAGATGGAGAAATTGCTGCAAACTGTTGAGCTGGAGTCCTGAGCTTGATGGATGTCATCAAAATGTGGCTTGATCCCTTGGGGTGTGGCCAGGGGAGGAGGCTGGCCGAGCTGATGACATCTAATGGAATGCAGAGCCTTTTATCTCGGAGATGTCAATCTTAGTGCAGATCAGGTTGAGTGAAAAGCTACCTCCATGCATTGAAGGCTGTTTGCAGAGTTGGAAGGCACCGCAGCTCCACTCCCTCCCTGTCTGGGGTCCTCTTCCCATATCCCCAGCCTTTCTGGACTGAATCAGTTGCAGTTTGGGCGGGCAGAATAAGCAGATGGAGATATTGTCTTTATCATGAGGTTCCCAGACCAGGCCAAACTTATCCTGCTCGTTATGAATGGGACGTAATACACCATTGATTTGTGTCCAAGTAATTCCCAGGTAATTATAGACCATCGATCTAACTGAGCAGGAGCTATGGCGGCTGTATTCTGCAAACCTCATGTTGCCTCACACCTGGCGACTGCAGTGCCATTACATTAAAAGATCTAGAACAGTGTCTTCCCTAAGCTTCCTATGGCCACAGGGATAGGTGGAAATTAGGACAGTTCCAAAAGTCTTTAGGAAACATGATGGACTCCGTTTGCCGTCTACCTGCAAGCCTTGTTCTGTAAAGTTTCCGCTGATGATATACACAAGGTAAGGCAGCTTCCTGTTTGTGGCTTCTGCTTATAGGCTGCCAACAATAAGACAGGAATTGCATCAGCTGGCTGGTTTCGTGTCTCAGCTGTCACCAAAAGAGTGTAGTAATATTCCTGATTAAATGTCATTACTCTGTGGCACAAAAATGGGAACACTGACATGCTTTTGGATCTGTTCCTGTTAAAATTCAGCAGTAGTAACAAATTATGTCTGCCATGGATTATACACAGCTATTTTTGAGCTAGATTCTATTGCAGGCCCAGAATTTTTATCAATAAGTCTACATTCTATACTCATTGATTCACTCAGAACTTTAACTGGAAAAAAAAAAAAGACACTAAGTAATAGAACATAGAAAACTGCTGTTCAATCAACAGCTGCTGCCGACTCAAAATAATATGGTTAATGTCCCAGATTCAAGTAAATTGATGCTAATAAAAGTTGGTTAGGTCACAGTAGGTAAAACTTTAGTGTGAGAAAATACAGTTCAATTCCAATGCGTTTGTTGTCTGATTACCAGATATGCATAGTATGCCAGGGTTATACGTATAGATGCACAATGGTCTCCATCGCCTATGAAGAGTCTCTTACTTGTGTCTTGTTATCCTTTGGTGGCCTGTGTGTCTGTAACAGGATGATAAGTGCATGTAGGTGAAACAGGATAAAAAAAAAGAAAGCGTGGACTGAAAAAAATTTAAAAGTCAGTTCTAAGGAAGTAGTCAGATTGTTATTTCTCTTTGCCAGAAGTAGAATGATGTCATTGCTGCATCTTAGCCTCAAGAAAATGAACTGATCATTTGTCTCCTTCCCATTCCTTTCGCTGATTCCAAGCTTGTCGCCAGATGGGAGCAAACAGAGGTAGTGAGGAGAGACATTTGACTCCTGACCACAAATGCACATAGAATCTAGATTATGGCCATGTTAATACATTCATCTAGATTAGGGCAATAACTTAGACTGTATTTTACATCATTGGTAGATGGTATTAGTTATTAAACTCTGCCCAGAGACCTTAGGACGGAATGTATGAAGCTGCTCCTTCAATTACAGATGCTGTGTCCACTGACCTGGCCTTAAGCTGATGATGTGATATCACTGACTAAGCACAATCGTGCAACATACAAACACTACTTATCCAAGGGACCTACACACGTTTCGCTTTGGAAACTCAGTTGATGCTCTCTGCACGCATCCCTCTGTCAAACAGGCGACTCTCGCATGTTGGGGCAGACGGCAGAATTTATGCTCCCATTTGGCATTTGTATGTTTCGAGATCAAGGCTTTGTCTCCTCCTCTTGCTAGATAAGTTGAAACATTGACAGGCAGCGTGTTCCTTTTTTTCGCCTTTTATTACAGTAATTTATAAGATATTTTAGCTAACAGGAGAACGGCCCAAGGGGGCATTCTCATGTTAATTACCAAATGTGGGCTTGTCAAAATCAAATAGCTCCAGGAATAATGCAAGTAGTTCTGCACCGTTATATTGTTTGGCCCTCAACCCAATATTAGCTACTTTTGAAAATCTGGGTTCATTAGGCTTTTAAATTTAAAGGAAGAATCACTACCAGAGGCCTTCAGAAGAATCTAAAGCACATTCAGAAGCTTAGGAGTTTAATGTAAATGACATTAAAAAATAGAATCATATAACATACCCAGAAAAAAACAGAAAACAAAACAAGAAAAAAAAAAGCTGTGGCCGAGATTATTTATTTCTTGTCTTTACTAGCATCTGAAATTGAAGATAGTTTTTCTTTTGGAATTGAGGACAGGTTTTTAATATATGATTGTTTTAGGAGTATGTGGCTAATCTTGCTTTATTCCTAAACATCCTGCCATGTAGTGCGATCTTCACGTTGGCAGGTGCAAAGAAATCGAAGAAGTTGGAGGTTTAAAACACTAGTGTAATAGACATAAAATATAGAGTGTATAGAAATACAGTATTATTTGGTAGGTAACATATTTTCAAGACTATTCAAAGATTTGTAGGTTAGGGTAAAGAATTATCAGGCTTTGCTTGGTCTTCTCTTTTTCCTGTCTTCGGGATCTCTTCCATTTTTAAGCCCAGAATCTTAGGTAAGGAGAAACAAACCAATGTGTGTTTCTTTAAAAATCCCTTTCTTCCTAACTTCTGCCAAGCTTTCAGCTGTATACAGGAGTCAAAGTAGATGGAATTGGTGACAATGTCAATGAAGGACATAAGTAAACAGCTGGTGATGTCAACAAGAAGTTAAAAGTAAGATTTGCTACACTAAACTACAATGTAGATAATCCTCTTGTGGATAATCAAAGAGTTCACTATATATACAAGTGAGAATTCATTAAAGAAGTGTAAACTGTGAAAATACTAACTAGAAGATATTAATTACCATAGAGGCTGTGGTGAATCAGAACTTGAATATTCAGCGCCTGGTGTTTATGCAACGAGCATTTATTCAACACCTACTATATACTAGAGTCTGTGCTAGATACTGCAGATATAAAGACAAATACTACATGGTAGTCCCCTAATGCAACGTGAGTCAAAAGAGGCTCCAGCTTTGCAAACGAATGATTATTTCACAATGTGGTGTTTGTCCTATGGGGGCTAAGTAGCAGGGTCCACTGAGAAGCTCAGAGAAGACTCGATTAGGAGGACAACTCCCTAACTGATACTTGAAGAATGAGCAAGAGTTTGCAAGGCCAGAGAAGGAACGACTTTGTTGCTTGTGCAAAATCACTTGGGAGAATTTTAAGGGGGGGGGTGGGGAATGAAATGTCTCTGGGTGCATAGAGGAGCAGAACCTTCCAGACTGTCACATATTGTGTGCCCTGCCAAGGAGTTTATGTTTTATCTTGCAGCCCACAGATTTCCTTGAGGAAGTTTAAGCGAAAGAGTGTGACATGTTCAGATTTTCTTGTAACAGAGTCATTCTGGCATCAGTGTAGATTGAAGGGGCAGTGTTGGAAGCCAGAGGAACAGGAAGGAGGAATCTTCTTTCTGCCATATACTTGCTTCCCTCTCTCTGGCTAGTGCCAGACTTTTCTGATGATGTTATTCGTTTTTCCATAGGTTTGCACAAACGAGAAAAAAAAGGTGTTCTAGTTTTATTTTTTAATTAATAGCTTTTATTTCTTAAATCAGTTTTAAATTTACAAAAAATTTGAACAGAAAGTACAGAGAATACTTCTACACTCCCTTCAGCCCACCCCACACCCAGATTCCCCTGTGATTAGCATCTTCACTGGTTAGGTACATTTCTTACAAATTCGTGATCCAACATTAATACATTACTGTTAATTAAATAGTTTCACTGCCCCAAATCCCCTGTGCTCCACCTGCTCATCCGTCTTCCTCTCCCTTGGAACCCCTGTCTGACAACATTTACGTTTTTAGTGTCTCCATATTTTGCCTTTGCCAGGATGTCACATAGTTGGAATCATATAGTACATAACTTTTTAGATTGGCTTCATTCATTTAGTAATCTGCACTTAAGCAAGACTTCTCCATGTTTTTTGATGGTTTGATAGTCATTTTTTCCCCAAATAGCTCATTTCTTCTTATTTTTGCATGATATTCCATTGTTTGATGTACTAGTTTGTTTATCCATTCACCTGCTGAAGGACATCTTGGTTACTCTGAATTTTGGTGGTTATGAATAAATCTTCTATAAGCATCCATGTGCAGGTTTTTTATGTGGACATAAGTTTTCAACTTATTAGGGTAAATATGTAGGAAAGTGATTTATATGTTAATACTATGTCTAGCTTTGTAAAAAAAAAAAAAAACCTGTCAAACTGTCTCCTAAAGTGACTGTACCATTCTGCATTCCTACCAGCAATGAGTGAGTTCCTGTTGCTCTGCATCCTTGCCAGCAAGTATTTGAGAACTAAGCCAGTCTAATGGCTTAGGTATATCATGGTATCTCATTTTTTTAATCTTTATTTTTGAGAGAGAGAGAGAGAGAGAGAGAGAGAGAGAGGGAGAGAGAGAGAGAGTGTGAGTGGGGAGGAAGAGAGAGAGAAAGGGAGACACAGAATCCGAAGCAGGATCCAGGCTCTGAGCTGTCAGCACAGAGCCTGATGCGGGGCTTGAACTCATGAAACCTTGAGATCATGACCTGAGCCAAAGTCAGACGCTTAACCAACTGAGCCACCCAGGTGCCCCGTGGTATCTCATTGTTGCAATTTGCAATTCACTAGTGGTAATTAATGTTGAGCATTTTTTAATATGTTTATTGCCACCCATAGATCTTCTTTGGTGAAGTGTCTGTCCAGATCATTTTTCTACTTTTTAAATTGTTTCTTTTCTTATGGGTGAATCTTAATATTTCTTTACATGTTTTGGATACAAGTCCTTTTATCAGGCATGTATTTGCAAATATTTTCTCACAGTCCATGGCTTACTTTTCATTCTCTTAACATTGTGTTTAGCAGAGCTAAATGAAGTCCAACTTCTCAATTTTTTATTTCAAAAATCATGCTTTTCATTTGGTATCTAAAAATTCATTGCCAAATGCCAGTACCTAGATTTTCACCTATATGGCCTTCTGGAAATTTTACTTTTTAAAATTTTTTTCGCTTTTTAAAGTTTTTTTTGTTTTTTATTTATTCACTACAAGAGAGACAGAGCGAGTGGGAGAGGGAGAGAGAGAGAGAGAGAGAGAGAGAGAGAGAATTCCAAGAAGGCTCTGCACTGTCAAAGCAGAGCCCCATGGGGAGCTCAAACTCATGAAACATGAGATCATGACCTAAGCCAAAACCAAAAGTCAGACACTTAACGACTGGGCCTCCCAGGCACCCCTGGAAGTTTTACCTTTGCATTTTAGATTTAGTCTGCGATCCATTTTGAGTTAAGTTTTATGAATGATATAAGGTCTGTGTTTAGATGAACTTTTTTTGCAGGTGAATGTCCAGTTTTTCTAGCAACATTTGTGGAAGAAACTATCCTTCCTCCATTGGATTGCTTTTGCTCATTTGTCACAGACCAGTTAACTATTTCTGGGCTCACCATTTTGTTTCATTGATCTATTTGTCTAATTCTTTCACTGATACTATCTCGATTACTATAGCTTTATAGTAAGTCTGAAGTTGGTAACATCATTTCCCTCAATTTGTTCTTCAATATTTTGTTGGCTATTCTAGATCTTTTGGTTTTTCATATAGATTTTGGAATCATTTTGTTGATAGTCACAAAGTAACGTGCTGGAATCTTGATTGGGATTTCATTGAATCTATAGATCACATTGAGAAGAATTGGAGTCTTAACTATATTGAGTCTTCCTATTCATGAACATGGAATTTCTTTCCATTTATTTAGATCTTTTGAAAAAAAATTATCAGAATTATAAAGTTATATATGTATTTCTTTTTTGGTGGTAATAGAAATAGTATGTTTTTAATCTCAAATTTCAGTGCTCATTGCTTGTACTTTGAAAGTAATTGATGTATAATTTATATATTTACAAATTTAACCCTGTAGCCTGTAAATTGCTACAATCACTTATTAGTTCCAGGAGGTTTTTTTTGGTTAATTTTTTGAGATTTTCTACATAGTCATGTCCTCTGTATATAAAGGCAGTTTTATTTCTTCCTTTATAATCTGTATACCTCATATTTCTTTTTCTTAATCATATTATTCAGGACTTTCAGTATGATGTTGAATGAGAATGTTAAAAGGGGTATCTTTTCTTCATTCTAGATCTTAGAGAGAAAGCATCTAGTTTCTTACCATTAGTATGATGTTAGCTGTAAGATTTTTATAGATGTTATTTATGAGTTTGGGGACATTGTATTCCATTCCTAGTTTGGTGAGAATTTTTATCATGAATGGGTATTGGATTTTGTCAAATGTTTCTTCTTCCTTTATTGATGTGATCATGTGACTTTTCTTTAGCCTGTTGATGTGATGGATTACATTAATTGATTTTTTAATGTTGACTTTAATTTGCATACATGGAAAAATCCTACTTTGGTTGCAGTGTGTAATTCCTTTTACACATTGTTGAATTCAATTTGCTAATATCTTTTAAGGGATTTTTACATTTCTATTCATGAGATTTATTAGTCTGTGATTTTCTTTCTTGTAATGTCTTTGCCTGGTTTTGGTATTAAGGTAATGCTGACTTCATAGAATGAGTTGGGAATTGTGTCCCCTGATCCTATTTTCTGAGACAGATTGTAGAGAATTGATATCTGTTCCTTAAATGTTTGGAAGAATTCTCTAGTCTGTGTTTCACACAGATACGTCAGAAACCAAATAATCAGGTCTGTTTTGGATTGGGTGAGGATTTTTTTGTTTTGTTTGAAATTTATTTTTCTTAAATACACGCACTCTAATAAATTCACAAACACAACTGTCACATTGTGCATATCTTTTTCTTTCAAAAACAAAACTTCATTGTCATAATGATCACCGCACTTTAAAAGTGCATAAGTTTGCTTAATACAATAAATGTTTTCTTTTCAAAAATCAAATTTCTGAAAATAAGTTTGTATATGTCTTCTCCAAATCAGTCTAGATTTTAGCTTTAGTAGGCCTTTTTTCTAAAATATTTTTGTGTTTATAGTTAGGCAAGTTACTTAAATCTCCTTTTCCCTCAGATTTTCTTAACAAGAATATAGCATTGAACTCATAGAGTTATTGCTTCTATTATTTAATGAGTTAATTATGTAAAGGATATAGAACAATGCCTGACATATAGTAAGTGCTTAATAAAATTTAGCCACTGTTATGATTACCCTGCTGGAGAGTCACCAATCCTCCTTATCCCATTCTGTATCCCGCTGGATATCTTATCACACTTTTTGCCTACAGACCAAAATCGAAACCTCATATTTCAGAATCCACGGGCGTCAACAACCCAGACTTTATTGCTATTGTAAGATTGTTGTATCCACCCCCACAAATATCTCCTTTTCATTTCCAGCTGATTACTCATCTCCCACAAGCATGGCTTCCACTTAGTTCTTCCTCCAACAATTGTCCACCCAGCCCCTTTACTTATTGGAGGTGTGGCACGTCTTTGTGTTTGAAGTGAGTCTTGCAACATTTGTCAGTCTGAGCTTTATTAAAGAATTCCCTACCAATAATACAAACCCACAGTGTTTTTAGATCAGGAAGACCTTATGAGTCACTTGGCCCGTGTGAATAAACTAAATCCTAGAGAGGTCAAATGGCTGATCCAAGTCTGTGCTGCTAAAGGCTATCAGAGTGTGATGCCCTTTCCTACGGTGCCAAAAAACACAAGTGCAGCAATTACATTATTTTAATTCTTCAGTTTGTTTTTATTTTTTAATTTTACGTGACATTCCAAATACACACAAATCACCGGAGGTGTTAGGACTAAAATTTTCTCCTAATTTCCAAGATTTGCCTTATCATACTTGTCTCCTATGTAAGAAAGTTTCCAAGTGCTGAAGACTGCTATCCCTTTACATAGATGTTTCTTGAGTGTTTGTATGCGAACCGGTTCCTCTCCAGGCCTTTAATAGTCCTCAGGAAGTAAATGTGACTCACGAGTCGCTTTACTTTTTCCACAAAGCAGAGCTGCTTCTTCAGTGGAATGAAGATTTTTTAAATAGTGCACAGGTAAAGAACAAGAAGTAAATATCTGTGTAACTAATTGAAAGTACTGAGGGAATAGAAAAACAGAATGTCGTTATTAATAATCCTTCTATTTATATGGAATGAACTATTCATTTGAGGAGCTAAACATAGAGTAGATACTGCTTCATGTAAATTTATAACATGAATGTAAGCATAATATCAACCACAGCCTGACTTCATTTATGAGTTTGCAGCCCTCAAAGTTAGGAACCTAGGGGAGGAGAGAGGGATGTTTTCTGGCCAATTTGATTGGGAAAAAAAGGTACTGAGAAACCCAGGATTCCTTGTGAGACCTGGAAAAGGGTTCAGGGATTCAACAAAATTGCTGGCGTATTACTTTGTGGTCTCTATTAGTGGGCAGTCAAATTCACTTTCAAGTTTTCAAGGCTATTTATTCCTATGAGATGTCTGGAAGCATCTTAACTGTTTCTCGAGACTCTTCCCAGGATCCAAATTCCTAACTTTAAAAAGTACATAGGGTAAAAATTACATTTGTGAGGGTCATCGAAGGGGGATACGTGCACAAAAATTGTACTAGTGTCAAAAAGCTTGCTACCACTAGAAATAGAATGTAAAATTAAATATAATATTTCCTAATTTTGCATTCAAGTAATGTCAAACATTTGCAAAACATGGGCTGATACCCACATTAAAATTTAAAGTGCCAGCTACTACTGAGTAACGGCAAGTTTATTCCTTATAAGCAATAGCAAAGCCACAGCCAATTCATGCCATTCTACTCATAATAATAAAAAAGCAATTTTGAAAAGTAAATCTATCCTGGAGAATTTCCCCAGAAAAATTATGACACTTTTATACACACATGCTTACACACACACACACACACACACACACACACACCTTACTGGTTTTACCCAAATTCATTTTTTTTTTTTTGGTCAGTTTTATCCCAAATTACTTGAAGCAGCACTGACTTATTTGGCTGCCACATAGCCAAAGTGATAATTGATGCAGACTTATTAACCTGTAATTGAACTTGTTCAGCGCACGCGCGCACACACACACACACACACACACACACACACGTCCTATTCCAAAAGATTCATAGGTCACTGTTTCATTATAGGAAGAGAGGTTGAACCAAATTGAACATAAAGTATGTCTTGATATCTCTTAGTATTAGGCCATATTTGCTCAACATCAATGGACCATTTTGAAATTTATTGTTAATCAAATAGTTCTATAAACTGAAAAATGTAAAATGCCAAACTCTTCAGTTGAGTCAGAGACCTCATTCCATTCAGTCAATAAATTAGATAAATACTAAGACTAATGTTCAACAATAGATTATTGTCTACCATATTCCCATGTGGCTAGTTAAGATTCAATTTTTATTGTAAATAAAAACAGCAGAAAATCCACCCCTCCCTTTGAGATATAAACTGTTGAATTTATGAGATCAAATATTGTATTGAAGGTAAATTCACATTTTAGACAGATATTATCTGATGCATGCAGACTCCTGAAGGTACTAATGGTAGGCACATAATGTAAATTAATTGAAGCATTTTTGTATATATGCAATGCTCATAAATGGTGTTCAGGAAATTTTGGTTGAATGTTTTAACATAACACCATAATAGAAAATTCTGTAAGCAATATAAAACTACCTGAAGTAGAACTATCTGTTATGACGATTTTAGTTTGGATTTATGTAACTCAGTGCATTTGCACACACATCTTTCTAATACCTGTGGTTTAAAAATAGGAGCTCTGGAAGTTGTATTAACACTATGGAGTCAAGTTTACTCAAAAAAATTTTAATAGATAAATAAAATTTATAAGAAAAGCAAAAAATAAGAACACTGTGGAGGAGCAGACTTGACATGGATGTTTAATTTGTTAATAGCAAAATATTTCTGCTTACGTGATATCACTCAGATGTATAGGAATTTTACCGTGAGGATAGGCATCATTTATTGGTTCTTACAATTGAAAGTAAGATCAAAGCAGCTTAGCAAATAAAAATCATCTCTACCACAAAAGCAGGACAGGAAATCTGAGAGGGAAAAGAGTTTGGTACAAATATAAGAAGGAAAAAATAAAGAATTGCTCTGAAATTAGCTTATATTTAAACCATGAGTTTATAAAGGCAGCCCCAGTTCTACCATTTTTGTCATTTCTCCATATTGCTTATCAGAAAGTCTGATGACCAGTGCTTTGACTACCGTGTTACCTACTTTCGGAAGCAAAGACCCAAGTGACCGGTAAGCTGAGGAGAGAAGAAGCTAGCAGCCCTGGAGCTGGTGTTAAAAAATAGGATATAAAAAATTACAATGGTTACTTCAGCTCATCTCTGCTCTATGTTTTTCACAGATCCTTGTACTTGCTGTTGGGTACAGAAAGAGAAAGGAAGGGGGAAAAATAAGATAGCTACATTTAAAAGAAGACCCTAGAGATTCTTGCTCTCCTAATCCTTGCAATTGAAATTAAGAGAGATTTAGAGAAACAGAGTTATTTTCATGAGAAAGCCAATGGTTTCATGACTTACCCAAACCCCAAGCAGAATTGGGAACAAGATACAGATTTCTCGGCTCCCAGTTTCTCAAGTGTTCCTCTAAAAGACACCGGAATGATGATTTATGAAAATAACAATTAATGCAGTGAATCTGAATTGCTTACAAGGCATAAAGGGGATCACTTATCAAAAGTTTAAAGAGGGGATCACTTCTTTCACGAGCAGGTCTTTTAAGCAAGATGGAGTCATCCAAACCAGCACCCTCAAATACTTATAAATTCAAAGAGCCCCAAATTAGTAGTAACTAAAGATGGAGTTAATGTTTCTTATAGAAAGTGTAGTAGGTCAAGCTCATATAAGAAAGAGTATTTTTATTTATGAGTGCTGTACACTCTAAAGTGCATTAGAATCCCTTTTAAAATCAATGTATACAGTTGGTTCATGCTCCCTTCCCTCTTAAGCAAAGTGGTGAATGGACAGGGCTCAAGGATTGTGATTCAGGATACTTGCATCCCAGTTCCTTCCCTTAAATGAAGTAGCTGTGTGACCCAGGTGACTCTCTTTACCCCCAGGAGATGAGGAGATTACCTGAAGGCAACTTAGCTCTAAAATTTTTTGACTTAGAGAATATTAATCTTAGTATTTAAACTGAGCAAGGAAGTTTTGTTTTTATGGTTGCTTTTCCCTTTGAACCTACATTTTTTCCTTTATCATTTCTATGTTTTATTTTAAATGGGATCTTGGCTCGACATTTCACCCTCTAATGATATTGTGCATATGGGAAAAAAAATACACTATGTTTTACAACAATGTGGACAGATTGTTGAGGCAAAGCAGGTAGAGTCTCATCCTAAATTAACTGCTTTATATTTGATCAAAGCAAGACACCTATGAATGTCTGAGTGCATATGAATTACACCTTCCTGACTGAACCACGTTTTGTGTCCCAGTCTTCAAGCTTGTTCTGGATTTTTCCCCTTGTATTCAGATGTAGTTGACATACAACATTCTCTAAGTTTATGGTGTACAACGCAATGATTTGATTTATTGTTCCTGATGTTTTTGCCTTCTTCCTTTTTTCCCATTGTGATCTAAAACTTGTCAATTTCCGTTCTCTGATGATACCACTCATGCCACAATTCACCAGTTTTTCTCTGCAACCTCTGACCGAAATTTTTTCCTTTCCTATTTTTCACTTTCACAAGCTGCCTTCTTCCCAATCAGAGGAAGAAAACCTATTTGTGTGAGAAGTGTCTTAACTCCTTCATCAGTAATGCATCAACATTCAGATCCACAAAAAGTAGAAAATAAATTTATATTGGAACATCATTTTACTTCTTGAATGTATTCTAAAAACCACTCATCTCTTTGGTAGACTATGCATGCTTTCAGGCTTTAAGTGTGGGCTTCTTTTTAAATATTTGACATGTTAGGCATAATATATTTTTAGTTACCATATCAGAAAGTAGCATATACTTAAAACCTTCAAATAACCTGAATATCCCGACTGTGTTGGTCAAAAATTGCCTATTTTTCAAATATTTTTATATTACCCCCCCTTCAGAGATTCCAAATATACATAAATTAGACTGCTTGAAGTTTTCCCATAGCTTCTTTATTGATGCTTTTTTTAAATTGATGCTTTGTTCATTTTTTTACAGTCCTTTTTTCATTCCTCTGTACTTCATTTGGGATAATTTTCATCCCTATGTCTTTAAATTCACTAATCTTTTCTTTTGTGATGTTTAATCTGTTGTGAAATCCATCCAGTATATTCTTCATCACTTAACATTCAAAAAGGGTCTTCTATGTATTTTATGTCTCTACTAAGTATGTTCAGTTTTTCTTCCACCTGTATTTTTTAAACATCCTTGTCTGCTAATTTTATCATTTGTGACATTTCTGTGTCTGTTGGCATTTGTCTTTGACTTGTACATTGCATTTTCCTATATCCTTATTAATTTTTTACTGAATGTCAAATATTGTGAATTTTACCTTGTTAGGTGCTGGATAGTGTTGTATTTCTATAAATATCCTTGAACTTTGTTCCAGGAAGCATTTAAGCCACTTGGTAATAATGTGATCCTTTCAAGGCATTTATGTATGTATGTATGAATGTGTGTATGTATGTATGTATGTATGTATGTATGTATGTTTGTGGGACCAGAGCAAACACTGATTGAGGGCTAATTTTTCCCCATTACCGAGGCAATACCCTTCTGAATATTCTACTCAATGCAATGAAGATATTGAAGCAGAGCTTTTCTGCTCTGACTTGTGGGAACACAGATTTGTGTGAGCTCTGGGGAATTTTCTCTCGGCTTCTCTCAGGAAGGATTTTCCCTGGCTTCAGGTAGCTTCTTCATATGCATGCACAAATCAACATTCAGCATAAGACTCTGGAAAGACCCCCTGCAGATCCTCACTACTCTCCTCTCTGGAACTCTGCTTTAGGAGCTGTGGCTTAGACCCCCTGGGCTGCCAGCTCAGGAAGACCTCTGAATTCACCCTGGGTTTCCCCATAAGAAAACTCTCCATACAGGAAGCTGGGAATTTGGGGCCTGCCTCACATGTTTTTCCTCCTGCCATCACTTTCCTTCACAGCCTCATATCCAATGTCTGAAGAATGGTGTTTCATATAATTTGTCTGTTTTTTTTTTCTTTGTTGTTTCAGGTAAGCCTGGTTCCTACTATTCTACCTGAACCAGAACAATTGCTAATTAAATGCTCATTGGCCCCCACTTTGACAGTTATAGCAGGTAGATACAGTAACTAGGGGATGCAGGTTACAAGCAAGGTCTTAGTTCCAATGGCCAAAAGCTACTTCCATACCATCAGCCCAAGCCAGGCACATGGAATGACCAGGGGAGGGACACAGGGATTTCTGTCACACTGACATTCCATTTATAAGCGTCTCCATTCTTTAAAGCACCTATGTTCTGCACTATGTGAATACTTTTTCTGCTTGTTTGGTTGAACTTCTTGAAATATTACTGTCTTCTGATAATTCCCAGTGTCACTCTTGTCCCTCCCTGCCTCTCCCATCCCCGTGTGGGGGCAGGGGGACTAGTTACTACACTCTTTGTTTCCTACTTCCACATGCAGATACTTTGCGTCTTCTAAATATATTTAAAACTTTCCTTCTTCCCTTTCACTCTATTTTCTTTTTTTAGGGGATAAGTGAGAGCTAATTTAGTGAAATGAAATATATATAGTTTTAAAAAATGAAATATATATATGTGTGTGTGTATATATATATATATATACATATATATATATATAGTTTTAACCAGAATATGTATTTTACCATCGATAAATTTTACTACAGACTTGCATGCATAAGTGACCTGTGTTCAGAATCAGGTTTCTTTTTCTTTTTTTCTTTCTTTCTTTCTTTCTTTCTTTCTTTCTTTCTTTCTTTCTTTCTTTCTTTTTCTTTTTTAGAGAGAGAGAGAGAGCACAAGTGGGGGAGGAGCAGAGAGAGAGAGAGGGAGACACAGAATCTGAAGCAGGCTCCAGGTTCCAACCTGTCAGTACAGAGCCTAAGGCAGGGCTCAAACCCACGAACTGTGAGATCATGACCTGAGCCTCATGACCTGAGCTGAAGTTGGATGCTTAACTGACTGAGCCACCTGGGTGCCCCCAGAATGAGGTTTCTTACTGCCTCCTGGAGCAACAGCAGGAGTGTGCCATATTCTCCCCACCCCAACCCCAGTGGCTTGCTGCACACAAGTAAAAATGCCTGCCTAATGAGGAGAGACTGCTCCAAAAGTGAGAAAAGAGCCCAAGGCATTTGTGCACAGATCACTTTTCAATTCTAAAGAGGTTGATCTATTTATTATTAAATAGATACAGGGATAAGAATAAGAAAGGGTAAAATATTCCAGTTAGTTTTCATACCTTTATTTTTTTTTATCCATCAGCATCCCTTTTAGTATATTAACATGATTAAATGATTTCATTCTGGATGTAGGCCAGTCCTACAAGTTTTATAAGGCATTTTTCAGCATTGGTATTAGAATTATTCTGACCTCATAAAGGGCTTTTTGAAAGAGTTTAAGATTGGTGTTATGTTTTTCTTAAATGCGTGTTAGAATTCACCAATGAAACCATCTCAGCCTGGAGTTAGTTTCCCTCTTTCCTTCCTTCCTTCCTCCTTCATTCTTTAATGAATTCAATTTCTTTAATAAATAAAACGTGGCTGCTTAGATTTTCTGGTTAATTTTCTGTCAAATTTGTTAGCATAAAGTTGTTCATAATAATTCTCTTATAGTTTTTTAAATATCTATGAGATTAATAGTGATACTTTGATTCCTGATACTGGTCATTTGTATTCATTTTTTTTCCTTGGTGACTCTAGATAAGTCCATTAATTCTGCTGGTCTTTTCAAAAAGTTGACTTATGATTTCATTAATTTTCCCTATGATTTGGTTTCTATTTTCATTTGATTTCTGTTTTTTTTTTTTTAATTTTTTTTTTTTAATGTTTTTTATTTATTTTTGGGACAGACAGAGACAGAGCATGAACGGGGGAGGGGCAGAGAGAGAGGGAGACACAGAATTGGAAACAGGCTCCAGGCTCCGAGCCATCAGCCCAGAGCCTGACGCGGGGCTCGAACTCACGGACCGCGAGATCGTGACCTGGCTGAAGTCGGACACTTAACCGACTGCGCCACCCAGGCGCCCCTGATTTCTGTTCTTTATTATTTCCTTCCTCATACTGACTTTGGGCTTAATTTGTCCTTCTTTTCCTTAGCTTCTTAAGGTAAAACTGAAGTCATTTGTTTTAGACTTTGTTTTTCCTTTCTCTTATAAGCATTTAAATCTATAAATGTAATTCTAAGAAATGATTTAGTTGCATCCCACAAATTTTAAAATGTTGAATATTCGATACCCTTCAGTTCAAAATATACTGTAATTTCCCTTGAGATTTTTATTTTTTGAGCCATGGATTATTTAGAACTGTGTTTTTAATTCCCAAATCTTTGGAGTTTTCCTAGATATCAGTTGCTATTGATTTTTACTTTAATTTCATTATGATTAGACAGCGTATGTTGGATGATTTCAATTCTATTGAATGTATCAACACTTGTTCTAGGGGTGAACGTAATGGCAATTTTGGTGAATGCAACATGTTTACTTGAAAACAAGATGTATTCTACAGATATTGAGTATAAGGTTCTGTAGTTATAAATTAGGTCAAGGTGGTTGAAGGTGTTGAGGGATGTACTTGTTCTATCAGTTGCTAAGAAAGGTGCTTAAATATCTATCTATGATTGCAAAATTGTCTATTTTTTTCTTCAGTTCAGTCAGTTTTTGCCTGATATATTTTGAAGCTCTTTTAAGTGCATACACATTTATGATTGTTACATCTTCTTGATCAGTGATCCATTTTTCACTATGAAATATCATTCTTTATCTCTGGCAATATTATCTTGAACTTATTTAATATAAATAGTCACTCTAACATCCTTGGGCCTGTCCTTTTTTTTTTTTTTTCCCAACGTTTTTTATTTTTATTTTTGGGACAGAGAGAGACAGAGCATGAACGGGGGAGGGGCAGAGAGAGAGGGAGACACAGAATCGGAAACAGGCTCCAGGCTCTGAGCCATCAGTCCTTGGGCCTGTTCTATGTGTGTTGTGTGTTCATTCTATCCATTTACTTTTAACTTCTCAGACTTCATATATAAAAAGCATTTCTTGTAGATAGCATCAAGTTGGAACTTCCTCTTTATTCATTCAAACAATGTCTACCTTTAATCAGTGCTCAGACCATTATAATTTAATGTAATTATTAATATGGTTGGATTTAAGCCTACCATTCTTACTTGTATATGTTTACTCTCTCTTTTAATATTATTATTATTGTCTTTTCCTTCTTTCCTGCTTTCTTTTGGGTTATGTGAATTTTTAATATTCCATTATAATTTATCCGAACTGCAAAAAACTATATGCCAACAAATTAGACACCCTAGAAAAAGTGGAAAAATTCCTAAAAACATACAATCCTCTCAAACTAAATCAGGAAGAAATAGAAAATCTGAACAGATCAATTACTAGTAATGATATTGAATCAGTAATCAAAAAACTCTCAACAAACAAAAGTCCAGGATAGATTCACAGATAAGTTCTATCAAACCATTTAAAGAAAAAACAAGGGGCTCCTGGGTGGCTTAGTTGGTTAAGTGTCCGACTTCAGCTCAGGTCATGATCTTACAGTTCATGGGTTTGGGCCTCGCGTTGGGCTCTGTGCTGACAGTTCAGAGCCTGGAGCCTGCTTTGGATTCTGTTTCTCCTTCTCTCTCCGTCCACTCCCACTCTCAATCTCTCTCTCTCAAAAATAAATGAACATTAAAAAATTTGAAAGAAGAGTTAATACCTATTCTTCTCAAACTATTCCAAAATATAGATGAGGAAAGAAAGCTTCCAAATATATTCTATGAGGCCAACATTACCCTGATACCAAAACCACTCAAAGATAGCACCAAAAAAGAACACTACAGGCCAATATCCCCAATGAATATCTGTAGACTTTTTAGCTATACTTCTTCGTTTTATTATCTTAGTTGTGGTTCTAGGGATTACAGTTTGCATTCTTAACTTTCATGGTCTACCTAGATTAATATCTCACCATTTTATATAAAATGGAGAAACTTTGTAATGGTGTAGATCCAGTTATGATACAGGTTTCATATGTATTATCTATACATATATAATAAGCCCCACAAGGCAAGGTTATAATTTTTCCTTTAAGTAATTATGTATATGTATAAGTAAATTAAAAGGAAAAGTTTTGTGTGTTGACCAGATACATACTGTTTCTGACGCTCTTCATTCTTTCCTGAAGATGCAAGTTTTCATCTGGCATAGTTTCCCTTCAGCCTGAAGACGCACTCCTTGTAGCTCAGCTCTGCTAGCAGCGTATTTGTGTGTGTGTGTTTTATGTACAAATATTTTTACTTCACCTTCTTTCTTGAAGGATATTTTTGCAAATATGGAATTTTAGGTTGAGAGTTTTCTTCTTCTTTCAAGTCCCTGGAAGGTGTTGGTCCATGATCTTCTGGGCTCCGTTGTTTCTAGTGAGAAGCCAGAGGTCATCAAGTCATTGTTTTCCCCTATATAATATGTTTTTATGGGGGCCTTTTTGTTTTATTCTGTTTTGTTGGCCACTTTTAAGATTTTCCCTTTATCTTGATTTTCAGGAATATGCTTATGTGGCTTTTTTACACTTCTGCTTAGAGTTTGCTGAGATTCTTGAATCTGTAGAGTTATGTCTTTCACTAATTTTGAGAAATTCTCAGCAGTTATTCCTTAAACTATTATTTCTTATCATTCTCATGCTCCTCTTCTTAGTACCACAATTACCATATGTTGATATTGCCCTACATATTCTTAAGGCTGTGTTCATTCCAATACTTTGCTCTTCAGAATGAATTATTTGTATTGATCTATTTTGATATTTATTGACTTTTTCCATTATCATATTCATTATGCTTTCAAGCCCACACAGTAATTGTTTTACATAATAAACTGTAATTTTCAGTTTTGAAATTTCTACTTGGTATCTTTTTATAGATTCTCTTCCTCTGTTGTGATTTCCTGTGTTTTTATTCATGAGGAGTATATTTTCCTTTATGTCATTGAGCATAGTTATAATGGCTGCTTTAAAATCTTTGGATGCGAATTCTAATATCTGATTAGATATTAAATCTAATCCCACCACATTAATAATTACATTAAGTTATAATGGTCTGAACACTAATTAAAGGTAGACATTGTCTGAATGAATAAAGAGGAAGTTCCAAATTGATGTTATCTACAAGAAATGCTCTTTATATATGAAGGCTGAGAAGTTAAAAGTAAGTAGATTGAATGAATACATAACACATGTAGAACAAGCCCAAGGATAATGTTTGACTGTCTTTTCCCTTGAAAAATGTATTGCATTTTTCATTTTTTCATATGTATTTTCATTTTTCATAATTTAAAATTGTATCTTGCACATAGTAAATATTACATTGTAGATACTCTGGATTCTGTAATATTCCTTCAAAGAGTGTGGATATTTTTGTTTTAGGAGGCAAGTAACTTGTTTGGACACAAACTGTAAACTCCATCTCTTGGATTGTAGCTCAAATGTCAGTTCAGTTTTTTGTTGTTTTTCTTTAAAAATTCCTTATCTGAGTTGCTTTCAGTCATTCCTACACTTGTTGGTTCAGAAGTCAATCAGAGATTTGGGTGGGGTTTTATACAGGGTTGTGCTGCCCACCCCCTCTAGGCTCTTCCCTTTCCAAGGCTTTCCCCTTCCTTTCTAGTGGCTATGCTTGCCCCAAATTCTCCCAAATTACTATAGTTTCCTATTGGACTCTTAGCATCCATGTGCAGCTAAAATCTACCAAAATTAGAAAATTCATCTTCTGTGATTTCTTTCTTTAAGTGTTGACTTGCTCCAGACTCTGCCTACTTTTATTCATATGCCAATGCCTTCAGGTTAAGTGAGGTTTTTTGTTTTTTGTTTTTTGTGCTTTTTTTAGTATTTTTTCCAGAATTTATAGTTGCTATCTGCAGGAAGTTTATTCTAGTGAGAGATTATTATGCCAGTTCAAAGTGGAACCCCCCCCCCCATCCCACAAATCTTAGAAAATTTGATTTAGGGTGGTTCCTGAAAATACAGTTTATAATGTATTCTATCATTCTAAATTAAGTCTCAAGGGTTACCTTTTGTTTTTTGGTTGTTCTTTGTGAGTTGTGTGTGTGTGTGCACGCGCACGTGTGTGTGTGTGTGTGTGTGTGTGTGTGTTTAATAAAGTAGTTCTCGGGGCACCTGGGTGGCTCAGTCGGTTGGGCAGCCGACTTCGGCTCAGGTCATGATCTCGTGGTCCGTGAGTTCAAGCCCCGCGTCGAGCTCTGTGCTGACAGTTCAGAGCCTGCAGCCTGTTTCAGATTCTGTGTCTCCCTCTCTCCGACCCTCCCCCGTTCATGCTCTGTCTCTCTCTGTCTCAAAAATAAATAAACGTTAAAAAAAATAAAAAAATAAAAAAATAAAATAAAGTAGTTCTCAGAAGTTTATACAACTGGACTCTCTCTAAACCCCCCTTCAACCTATTTTATAAGTCTAATTACCATCCTGTCATTTTCTTATTCTAGCCCACCTCCCGCAAGCAACCCATTGTCTTATTCTCACCCTGAATTCTGTTCCACCAGCATTTCCGAGGGCTCCAGGATCATTTAAGATGGCTTCTGGATGATGCCACTACCACAGCATCCTGTTCTCCATGAAATACCTAAAAGCCTTAAGCATCTGGATCTGCAGTGCTCTGGTGCTGCTGGAAAATACCACACAGTGTCACATCTCCCCAGTCACCCATTGCCCTTGAGTTACCGTGGTCACTAACATTCCATAGTGAAAATATAGTTGTATCCAAGTTTTTGGTCTTTTCACCACCTAAATCCAAAGTGCTTATCTCTGAAAACATACTGCATGGAATACTTGGGTGTCTAGATCAGGATGGATAAGAGCATTGCTGAGGTTGCTGTGGCAGAGAAAGTGAGTTGAAGCCCTTTGAAAACCCCCTGGAGTCCAGCTCTTCCTCAAAGAGAGCTGTGACCATACAGGTACCAGGCTCTTGAGCAGCCCGAGTTCTTCCCAACTCCACACCCTGGGGAAGGCAAGGGATATGGAATTAAACATTCATTTTTGAGGGACATTTTTCAGTATTTAGGACTTCTGTCTTCTTAAGTATATGATGGTGAGTATAATGCACAGGGCACAGCTACCTCCTGGGAATATAATTTGAATTAAGTGATATGAGAATGAGATGTCCTATAAGTCACTTAGAGGACAGATCCAAACATGCACATTTTGCTTTTATTTATTATTTGGAGAGCTTTTGTGATACTTTATGAACAACAAAGCCCCATGATTCACAGTCTGCCACAGCTATAGGAACCAGCTAATGAAATGTGCCATTGATTTCCTTTTTCTGTCTTTTTTGACCCTCTGTTAAATTTAAAGGGGAAAAGAGATACATTAAATTCCAATTCTAATAATAGCCCCCAATGGGGACCAAGTGGCTAAGACAATGGGAAGAGAGACCTTTCAGCAGTAGGTTTTTTTTTTTTTTTAATTTTTTTAACGTTTATTTATTTTTGAGGCAGAGAGAGACAGAGCATGAACAGGGGAGGGTCAGAGAGAGGGAGACACAGAATTGGAAGCAGGCTCCAGGCTCTGAGCAGTCAGCACAGATCCCGACGCGGGGCTCGAACTCACGGACCGAGAGATCATGACCTGAGCCGAAGTCGGACGCTTAACCGACTGAGCCACCCAGGCGCCCCTCAGCAGTAGGTTTTACTTTGAGCCTAAATGAAGTCTGTCATGATCATGTTATTTAGTGAAATGAATTCATGGAAGGAAGTTGATTCCTTCTGGTCGGACCCTAGAGCACAAGTGTCACATCCCCAAATCGTGCCCACTGGTAGTAATTAAACTTGACTCTCTACAGAGAGCCCTACATGACCTAAGAGGCAGTCGTTTTGAGAATCCCAGACGTTAGATTCCCAGTTACTCATGTAGCAAATGGAAGCTCTCACTGTCTACTCTACTGCCTTCCATTGGCCTACCTAGGGCTTTGAGTTCAGCCTTTCTGTATCAATAGAGCACCATTAGAAGGCAGCAAATTTATCAAGGAAAATAACATTCAGAGGAAAAATAAAACAAGCCTTTAAAAAATGTCTTCAGCAAAGAGTAAGGTATATTACACATACATTTTCTGAAGCAGTAGCTAACACTTTAAATGGAAACTTCTGTGCCATCACTGAGGTATTCCTAAAGAACCAGAGTACTTATAATTAATTGTATTAATCATGAAGACTAAATTTATCCTCAGCTTCTATAGTGTGTTAAGGATAGAAATGTTTACCCAAGAAGAAAGCTAACATGGCATTCTTCTGTGCGGATGTAATTTTCACTTGACAGAGTGTGTATTCGAATGGTAGGTGTTTGCTTTTCATTTATCCACTTAGAGTCTTTCATCCTTTTGGAAATTTATTGATTTATTTTGTGAAATGCGGAAAGAAGAGAAAGGAAAAGGCTGTGATTTGTGACAAGTATACTTCCTGAGCAAAGTATTTATCTTATCCACCTTGCTATCCTCTCCATCATTGCCCCTATTTTTTATTGAGATGTAATTGACATGTAACATTATATTAATTCCAGGTATACAACACGATGACATAATATTTGTGTGCATTGCAAGATAATCGTCTCTTATCAATTAGTCTTTGTATATTATGAAACACAGAAATCTAAGACCTCATTAACCTCACAACTTCGCAACAAATTAAAATAACTGTAATTATAAAATATATAGAAATCCCAATTTTACTTTTAGTGAATTGCACTTTGATCTCTCCTATCAAAAATGTGAGTGGGGCGGAAATGTGTGATCTCTCAGTATAAAAATGACATTCTCTTTCCTAACAGGATTGCAAGCATTGGAAAGCAGGCGGGAAAGGTTTGCACTGTGGATATCCATATCCCGTCTTGCCAAAGGATAAATAAAGGGCATTCATTCATCAGCTTTCAAGCTGCCACCCTGTTTTCTTTTCCCCCAGCCCCCACCTCTCCCTGAAATTGGGAGGAGGGAGGTTCTGATTATTTTTGCCTATTTCTAGCAGAGCTAGGCATGAACAATTAAATTTAGGGCTTCCCTGTGGTCTGTGAATAACAGTGCACAGTGCTAACCATCAGGGCACAAAGGCAGACAACAAAAAAAGGCTTTTTTTATTTTTTGTTTACCCTTCAGGACACTGTTTACCTTATCACTGAAGGGGAAGTTATCATCTCATCCCTTTTGGAAATTGTACTCGGTTTATTCTCTAGCTTCGAGTCTGAGACTGTCCAGTGATCAAGTGGGTATGTCAGCCTGGGGCTAGGGGATTTCTGTAAGGCCCTGCTCTCTCCCCCCACCTTCTGGACCCCCACGTATGTGTATGTGTGTGTCTGTCCCTCCGCCGCCTGTCTCTCTGTCTCAGGCTTTGCTCTGTCTCCTGAGTACAGTCTCACTTCCTCATTCTCCCCACACAGTCTCATTCCTTTTTCCTTGATTTTTCTGTCAAGGCTTTTTCTTTTTCTCCCTTTCAACCAGAATGATTTTTCCCCTTTTCTCCCTCTCTCTAAATTTACTTCACAGCAGATTGTCTTGTAGTAAATCACCAAAAACCCAAATAGCACTAAAGCATTCTGATACAACATTAGCATTTGCTTAACAAGCACAAGATAAACATTAAACAAAGAACTGCATTTCTTTATTAGAGGCTGCAAGATACATAATCCATGAGCACAAGAAACATGGGACCCAGTGGATATGCAGATGTGTGTTATTTCATTGGCGCTGGGCGGCCTTGTTAGAAAAGGTTTTCATCTGAAGGCTTGGGGGTGGATGGTTGACTGTCCCTGGTGGGGCTGTAACTAGATACAGAGACTGTTGCAAGCTAGGCTGGGCTCCCTGGTGGACGTGCTGATTGGACAGCCTGAGGAAAACTTGGGAAGCATCGGGAAGTGAACTCAATCACCTTGGGGATGATAGGGTAGAACCAGATGAAGGCATTTGACTTCTTTTGTAACTCCCACTAAGGACAGATTGCCAGTGCGATCCAGCCTCCATAACTGCAAATCAGGCCCTTTCCCCTATGCCGATTTCATTAGAATGGCCAGCATGGTGCAAAGAGGAAAAAAAAAAAAAAAGGTTAGACACAGTAATTTTACAGGCAGGCGGGTACAAAAAAAATCTGCATAATTAAGCAGTCAAGGCTGCTAATAGGGGAGTTTATATGCTCTGGGACCAGGCAAGGGCAGCACATATGGATATAGCACTGGATATTAAATCTACGGCATGCAGACTTACTTCAGGGCCCTCCGAGAAAAGGCTAATTATAGAGAGAGGAATTGTGTTTACTGGTCTGTCTTGGGCAAAGATGGTAAAAGAAGTACAACCAAGTTTTGCAGTTAGACATGAACAGGCTGTTAATAGAGATATCAAAATATGTGCTTGTGGTTGTTTCCCACCTAATCAACACAAAATTAGAGATTCTATGGACACTCCCCCCACCCCGTATTACCTACTATAGACAAAGCACTTGGAGTTAAGTTTCATACGTTAAGTATATGCGTAATGTCAAGATGCATAGGATAGGATTGTGTTTATTCTTAAACTGCCACAATTTAATCTCAGCTGTGCTCTTTATCATCAGTGCATTCTAGTTAGCAGTTTAGCTCAGCCCTGTTTAAAAACATCAGTGCTTCTGGGCATGAGCTCAAAGTCAGCACTTAACCAGAAATGGAGAACCTGAGTGGAAGTTGCAGTGGGCAGGGGTGAGCCTTTCGAGGAAGGGTGTGTTCCTGGAAGGGGCTCAGCTGAGGTGGACATTAACATTTTATAATGTAGATCAAAGGTAAAGAGAAAACCCAAAGGCCTCTTTGTCACGGGCCCCTAACGACTGCCTCATATATGAGCTGAGATGATTTCTTCAAATTATTAAAGAGATTCATTTCATATTTGTATGTATGTATGCACAGACATATGCATGCATGCATGCATGCATGCACTTATTTAATTCCATACAAAGACCCGTTTTCTGAAGAGGACAGGAGAGTGGGCCATTTGCCCTGGGCTGGATGTGCCAAGGTTTGCCCGGCTGTTTCAGGAGACCAGAGCCCCTTGCACATTTTGTTTGCAGAGAAGCAGTCTGGACCCTTTGTCCTTTAGGGAGGCTTCCCATGGAAAGCAGCAGCCCTCGCCAAACACAGATTTGTGGCTGGAGGCTCTGGCCATTCGTGGGCCTTTTGTGGATTCCATTGCTTCCTCCCAAATAGGAGGGCTGGAGAAGAATCCCACCGCCTTGTCTCAAGATGCACTAAAACCTCGGGCTTAGGAAAGTAAACAGCAGCTGATCAGCTAGATATTGGGTCAGGCTCGCCTGACATCTGTGCTCCTCCCAAAAGCAGGGAATTCTTTGCTAATGAGAAGACCAAGCCTGTCCTTTGGAAAGTAGGAGTTGTAAAGGCTAATGAATGGGGAGGTTAGCCCCTGAAATTGGGGGAAAGCATCGTTGTTGGCACACAAGGTGCTGTGCACCTCCTTCGTCTCTGCTGCTTGTTCACCAACTGACCACAGCTGTACCTTTTCCTGAGCACAGCTGGTCACACCTTACAGCACTTGGGTGAGAGGGTGAAGGTCTTGAGAGACGAGCATAGTACACATACCCAGTGTGAATGTTTCACACTCAAGTTTTGAAATGTGTTTTCCCTAGCAGCTATTAATTCGGCTTTCAAATTCAGACTAGTCCTCGGAACTTTTTTTAAACTCGGTGCCATCTGATGTGTTCTGATCCCTAGAGGTTATGATGAGGTAGCATTCTAAAGAAGGAAAATTGGGATTGCCCGCAGATTAGTAGGGACAGCGTGGCTTAAGTGGAATGCAGTAGCATTGACAGTATTTATTAAGATCATTCTGTTTGTTCCATTCTTTCTACCGGAGACTTTGACAGAGTATTTTCTAGGGAGGACGCAGTAGAGGACCACACCTAGAAGATGGTAACAGCCCTTGAATGCATAGGGCAGCGCCCGATCATCATTTTTCTGCTTGTCAAGAGAAAACGAAGTGTACCGGCACCCTAGCAGGCAATAAGTAGGCCCTGCTAGAAAGGGGGAAATATTATTATGTTCTAGATAGAAATAAGTACAGAGGAGAGGGTTTAAACATGCAGTTGCTTTTATTTTTTAACTTTTTGGGCTCATCAAAAGGGAGAAAGCTAGGCAAGAGGCATGTCACTGGTAGAGGACTGGCATGAATTTGAAGAGATCTCTTTGGCTATGTGTTGAATTGTTTGGGGATACGAAGAAGAGCCAGCCATCTACTCCTACCTGGTCCATAGGCGGACTCAAAGTCCCTTACGGCACAACGGCTTCCCACGTCTGTCTCCTCCCTCCCTCAATCTCTCCCTTCCTTTCTTGTCTCCTACCTTCCATTTGTCATTGAACAACAATGAAAACACAGTTGCCTTGAGAAGAAACCTAGTAAGTGATAAGGAGGATAATCGAGAAGGAATGTATTTGGTAGGGAAATATGGTATGTGTTTATGCTATGAGGGAGAATATGATAAATGCCCTAAGAATCCTATGAAGTAAGGTAGGAGTTTATAGGAGAAATTAATTCTGAGGGAGAAAGGAAGAGACTTGGCTAGGGACTCAGGCCTGAGAACCAGCAAATGGTGCGACGGTTTTTTCCACATAAGCTATGCTGTTCTTCCTCATTTGGGAACTAATTTGCTGTCACCCCAACAAATACACTGATAGATGATCTAAAACATTACTCCCCACCCCACCCCCACCACATACACAGTTGGGTTGAGGAGAAGAAGATGAGGAGGATGAGGGAGAAAACCAATAACCATTATTGTTATGTCAATGCCTTGAGAGGAAGAGGTTTTCAAAAGTGGAGAATTTAACAGCATTAACATCTTCTGGGCATTGTTTTAAAGTTTATCATTACCATAATATGCTGAGATTTCCAAATACATGTCTGGGTTAAGTTAGGAAACTAACAGAGGGTCTCTGCTGATCTGCCCAAAGAATCCCACATGCCTAGATGCCTGACCAGTGCTACCCCATGCTCTTGACAGCCCCGCCAACTTCCAGGAGCAGGCAAGGCCCAGAAGGCAAGCCCCATGGTTCCCCAGGCCATGCTGACTTCCCCAGTCCCACTGAGAGCGCTCTGGTGAGCCTTCTCAGTGTCTCTGTCCTTATAGCCACTGTTTCAGTTCTACTGCTCAAGTCCTATAAGACCCAGAACTGCTTTGGGGCTGCTAACGGAACTGACCACAGAGGAGAAGGCAACTTCTCTGGAACTCTGACGTCCCCTCTCTCTCCTGTCTACACACACACACACACACACACACACACACATGCTCCTCTCTGCCCCTCACCCCCTTTCTTGCTTCTTCTTCTTCCCTCTCTCTCTTTCTGCTGCAGAGGGGTGAAGGAGAAATACAGAGGAACAAAGTCAATCAACAAAGTCTAAAGAGTTAAAACACTTGATATAAGATATTTCAACAAGTGGAGCAAACATTTTGATGCCCTGTAATAGAAATAATGGATATAGCAATGGATTCATTACTATAGACCAGGCATTGTGCTAGACACTTGGTAGAGATGATGTCATTGGAGTCTCCCCTCTCAGCCCTGTGATGTAGGTACTAGATAGCCCCATTGGACACATGATTCGGCTAAGGCAAGATTAGATAATGTAGGTGACAGTACAGGGTTGGGCAGCTTACCCACTACCAAGGGATTCCAAAGTCTGAGTTTTTCAACTCACTGCACCATGGTGCAGGGGAAGAAAGGCTTTACAGATAATGTCTACGATGACTTTTATCAATACCGTCTCCTTTACCTACTACAGTGTAAGTCAGGGTAAGCCTCTAGTAGAGGTCTGTGTTTGCTAAAAGTGAGGCCCCCCAAGTGTGTGCCACGTGGCTCAAGAATTTTCCTTTCCCTGTGGAAGCAACTCTCCTGACCATAGAACAATGATGGATTACAAACTGGATTCAGCAGTAGTGATCCGCCTGCTATCAGAGCTCAGACCCTATTTCAGGATAAGATTTTGTTTTTTATAAATTAAACAGGATCCAGTGGCTGACCATTCAGTTTCTGAGGATTCATCAGAAATTAATATTTAATCAATGTGCAAAGAGGCTCAATTGCATTTGTGACCTGCTTTCTCGCATATTTGGGAGGGTAGAGATGAAAACGGAGAACACACAGTAGATACATTTACTGCCAGAGTGGAACTTTACAATTGTACCAGGGGACCTTTTGGTAATGTTTGTAATGTGCTGCTATTGTGATTTAGGAAAGAAAAATGCTACTGCTGGGCTTTATTTTCAACAGATTTTTTTTTTTACACATCAATTAATGCAATCAAATGTAGTACAGGGAAATCTAACTTTTTATTTACATTTCTGGGGGCCAGGGAGGGTTTGTTTGTTTTTGTTAACTCCAATCATTTGAGCTGCACAGTATATGGTTTTCTTGGTATTTTCCAAATCAACTCAGTAAGTTCTATTTAACAGTCTATGTGAAAATCTCCGCATGAGGAAGAGAAAACAGCCTTTATAAGTGGTACCATTTGTTGAGAAACAAATGATTCTGCCTTGCTTCACACAGTTTGAAAATAATCACTTTTTTTGGTTTTCAAAAACAGAGTTACTTAATAAAAATGAATCATCTCGGGTTTCCAACCCATACCGGCAAAATTGAAATATGTTATTTCTTCAAGAATTAGTCAGATTTTTGAATGCCAAGTTTTGAACTCAATCTTGATGAATTTGAAAATAACCTAAAAGGAAAAAAGCATCAGATGTTTGGCCTTAAACCTTAAAAGGGCACTAAGATAAACCATTAAGATAATCAGAAAGGTCTCTGCTGAGGGTACATTTCTTTTTAACTTTTTTAAATGTTTATTTATTTTTGAGAGAGAGAGAGAGAGAGACAGAGAGACAGAGCGTGAGTGGGGGAGGGCAGAGAGGGAGGGAGACACAGAATCCGAAGCAGGCTCCAGGCTCTGAGTTGTCAGCACAGAGCCCGACATGGGGCTTGAACTCACAGACTGCGAGATCATGATCTGAGCTGAAGTCAGGAGCTTAACCGACTGAGCTACCTAGGTGCCCCTGAAGGTACATTTTTTGAATTTTTCTCCCTGCTGTGATTCATTGCCTTAACTGAACACACATTATCAACACAAGCTGCTGGCCATCTTCTGCCTTCCTGAGCATAGGGACCTAGTTAACTAAGCATCATAGATGGATTCATTAAAAACTTGGTTACGCATTGAAATTCAGCTATTTTTCTTCCTCATAATCGGGACCCTAGACTCAGGTTTGAGCCCACTTCTGACAGTAACTACCATGTGACTTTGAGCCAATTAGTTAAGCTCTTCCTGGGATTTGGGTGACATAGACCAATCCATGTGTTCAGTGGATTAACAGGGAATCAATGTGTATAAACCCACACCACATACTTTGAAAATTACAAAATGCTATATAAATATATGGGAGGTAATACATTTATAACCGTCCTCGGGTAGGAGTAATGAGAGGAAAATGTACCCTTGAAATAATATTAGCATTGGTAAGAGCCTCCTCCTTAAAGGACTCTGAAAAGGGGGTGGGAGCAGAGTTTGAAACTGTATAGACACTTCATTCAACTTCTTGTGCTTAAAAGTCATGTTGGCCTGAGCACAAAGTATGATCTTTTGCAGTAAATGAGGTAATATGCAGACCTAATCGGGTGAGTTAAGGCCACAGTGACTACTTTGATTTGGAATTTCCCTGCTGTTATCACTTTAAGACCGAATTTCTAATACTCATTTCAAAAGACAGATGCCCAGATTCTAGGTCCTCTGGGTGTCACTTGATTGCATTGTTCTTCTTGTTTCTTGTGCTGTTCCCTTTTGCGGGGGTGTCCACCTGTATCATGGGTGCCAATAGGTAGAAGAAGGAGCCTCAGAATACATTAGTCAGGCAGGATGCCCATTGGTCGCTTCCTCATCAGTCACTTGCTTACACATAAGGGTGTTGTGACAGTCTTAAGTGTGTCTAATTCTCTAAAGTTTTTTTTTTTTTTTTTTTTTTTTTTTTTTTTTTTTTTTTTAGTTCAAGTAGCTGGACCAATATTTAATTAAGAAAACTTCTCTTCCCATCCCAAGGAATGCAATTTATTTTGTCACTGGGCATTTTTCTCATATAAGTATGTATACATGGTTGGTTATTGTGCTTGGTTGAAAATATTCTAAAAATATCTCCTGCCCTTCATTCTTTTGTGCACATCCATATAATGCTACTCTGTATTTCACACCCTCGTTTGAATTTCTGAAACGTCTTTCCTCCAATATTCAGAAAAGAAGTTTTCATTGTTGGCTCATGTCAGACTATTTGCCTCCTCTCTCATTCAACACTTACTATCCTACAATATTATAAAAACTACTTACTTTTCTTGAGATTGTCAGATATAAAAACTCTCATGCTAATCTCTGTCTTTAAGAAACCAAACATTGCTTCCGCTTTTCGGAAGCAAAGGAAGAGTAGAAGGCCAAGACATCACCGTGGGTCACCTTTTATCCCGGACTTTCATATTTTTATTTACTAACAATGAAATTGATAACTGAGCTAAATATGATTTTGAGATGGACATAAATTTTCAGAAAGGACATAAATTTTACAGTTGAATATCAAATTTCTACTTAGATTGTTCAAGACAGCTTTGGAATTCTCTGCTGATTGCATCACATCATGCAGGGACAAAGCAGACCTTTTAAATATATAAAATGTTGGGGCTCCTGAGTGGCTCTGTCGATTAAGGGTCCAACTCTTTCCGGCTCAGGTCACGATCTGCAAGATTGAACCCCGTGTCGGGCTCTGCGCTGACAGCTTGGAGCCTGTTTGGGATCCCCTCTCTCTCTCATTCTCTCTCTCTCTGCCCCTCTCACACTTGTGCTCTCTCTCACTCAAAAATAAATAATACACATTTTTAAAAAATAAAAAAACATATAAAATGTTTAAAATCATTGATAGATATTTTAGTGATTTTTTTTCCAATAGATTTCTTTTTGTGTTAAAAATTATCAGCCTTCTTTATATTGACACAGTGTACAATATTTAAATTTTTAGAACAGATCTTGAATGAGCTGGTTCAGGTTTTAGAAAAATTGTCATAAAGATAGGGGATTAAAAATTTATTGTGCCCAAAGCATCTTTACAATTTGGCATTATAGTCTTAGGAATATTTAATAGCTTTGCAGAAGGTAATACAAGGAATTTCTATCTAAGAAAGAGCAATCCTTAATTATTATGTCTCATTCTTCATTTAACCGATACACTTAGTAACTAATCTATGGTTTTTGTTAGGTCCATTTCCTCATCTTTAGCTTTGGTTTTTGACCTAACAAAACACCTAAGAATATGTACTTTTCATACTTCCAAGCTAAGTAGAAATAAGAAATCTTTGTTACAACATAAATCTTTTGGCCTGTCTTCCTTCCTCCCTCCCTCCCTCCCTCCCTTCCTCCCCTCCTTCCTTCCTTCCTTCTTTCCTTCCTTCCTTGCTCCCTCCCTCCCTCCCCCCCTCCTCTTCCTTCTCTTTTTCCCATCTCAACAGATAATAACTCTCTCACTTAGGTTGCTCTTGACTGACAGGAAACAGACAGAAGGAAATAGAAATGAGTGTGATTCATTGGTATGCCAGTAACATCTTGGCTTCAGCATAAAGTGCCTAGATGTGCTGGTGTATCCAGAATGATGCCCAAGAGAGAAAAGTAGGTTAGGAACATATTGAGCTAACCTATTTTCCATACATAAGTATGGCATTTCCTTTTTGGTAAGCCACACACTTAGAATATACATGCAGTCTCAGTTTCTTCCCAAATACTCAATTTAGCACCATATCAGGGAATGGTTCAGGAACTTAAAGATGAAGAATTCGCTACAGGCAGACTAGAATTAAGAAATCAGTCTTTGTTTCTGAATAATTATGATTCCATAAAGAAAAGCTCAAGTCCGGTCTCCACGGGATTTTAGGTGGCAATTTAACCAAATCAATAGGTTATTGCCATTGAGAGTTAAGCATCAACATTCTGCCATGGATGAGTTGTATCATCATGAGTGTTTCCTTCACAGGGACAGCTCAGGCCAAAGCACTTTACCGAGAATGGTGTTCCCTCGCTTCTCTGCAGAATCTGGAGATACAGGGAATTTAACTTTCAATACCAACAGGGGCTGCATATGAGTTAAGGCTTCACTTTGCTTCTGAAGAGAGAGGAGCACTCTCACAAGGGCAAGAGAAACTCTAACCATAGTTGGTCAGGAAATAGGGGATGAAGTGGATTGAAATAAATTTGGGCTTTGTCTTGTCGGGGAGCAAAGGAGTGACCAGGCAGCATGGAAATATAAATAACTCATTGCACATTACCAAAAGATCTAGAAAGACAGTAACTTACTTTGCTTAACTATCAACTTGAGTCTTTGTATTTAAGAGGGAGGAAACTTTTTTAAAGTGAGGGTTTGGTGGGACAGTGTGGTGTTGGATTCAGGAACGCTGAATTCTGGCACCGGCCGTGACCATACACTTTGCCGTCATAAGTGTGTCAGTTACTATATCTAGTCTCCATTTTCTCATCTTTGAAACAAGTCCATAGTTAATTAGATTGTCTCCATGGACATTCCTAACTTTGTCTAATATCCCAGCATTTAGCCAATTACATAACACTTACCCTTTCATTTTTTTTCCTATGCATTCCTGGTTTATTGCTTCTTCATTTTACATTAAAAAAAAAAAAAAAAGCACAATGTCCTGGGATCTTTGAAAATACTTGAGCCAACAAATACAGTTTAGGGAGGTATTTATTAGAATATTTCTTAGTAAAAGGATAACGCCAAATCATGGTCAGCCAACTCTCCTGTGCCTTCACAATCAGGTTTCCCATATCACTTTTCAGATTTCTCTGAGCCTAGGGAGCATTATTTGCTTTTGGAGGGACGTTAATCACCTTATGGTAGTTTTATGCCATCCTCTATTTTTCTTTAAGCATAAAAGCTTTATCTAAAATATAGAATGGAAGAGGCAGCTGTATATAGGTTCCAACACTGTATATTTATTTTTCTTTTAAATGTGTTGCTGCAGTGTTTTTCCTTTGCTAATGTATTTTGACACCTTATAGTTGTAACCTGCTGTTCTCTTTAATTGCTTATTGTTATTAATTATATAGTGGTATCGTAGTTGGCTGCTTGAGCCACTTGGCTGTAAGGAAATTCATTTATCATTATTGCCGTTGGAGCTACAGAAAAGTGCCAGCACTCTATCCAGAGATGAATGTTTTTGAGCTCACATCCAGTAAAATTTTGAACATGGGTCAAATCCTTAAGTGTTTTTCTTTCTGCTGCTACCCTTTGCTTCTGCTGGTCTCTGCATCGAGTACCTTCATTTTCTCTTCTCTTTTGTTTTCAGTCCTAGATTTGCTGCCCTTTCAGTGAAGTTTATGTTATTCTCAGCACTCCATTTAGTGGCCTGTCCAAACCGTACCCTTTATTTCCTCCTCAAATACCTAACTGTACATTTTCCTTCTTAGAATTTCTTTTAGAATGTGAATAGCATTCCTGCCTTTACGATTTTGTTACAAGCACCTTTTATTTTAAATCAGTAATGCTGATTGGACGTTGTCTTAAGCCCCACCTTTCAATGAAAGTGATCATTATGCCTTTAAGAGTAACTATATACCGCTTCTACTCACACTATAAATAATCAGATATATTTCGATTCTCAAATTAGGAAACTGCCAGTAGAATGAATCGGTGAATGAATGAATGAATGAATGAATGATATACATATACAACCATGGGGATGTATACTTGCACACAGCCAGCTACTTCCTGATATCTGTAGTTTCTTTAAATGTGGGCTTAATTTAGAATTCATGACCCCACAGCTGTATGTGCCACAGAACAGCCAGGCCAGAGAGTTCCTGTGCCTTCTGGCAGCATGACATTAAATTCACACTAGTTAAGCCAACTTAAATTGAGCCTCCTTGAACCTTCCTAAATAAAACTAGTGGCCTTAATTACAATCAGGCAATTTAAAGGTTATGGAGCTCTAACTAGTAATGCAGTATATCACTTTAATAATGCACAGGAAAATTTCTCTAAGGGGTGGCATCGTTTGATTAGAAGAATTCAAGTTTCACAGCACATTTCCAATAAGCTGTTTTTAGAAATCTTATTGCATTTATTGCACCATTACCTTTTTTTATTCTTCAAGGCCAAGTTTCTAAGGTCACACCAATAGAACAATAAAAATGTGAGTCATTTGCAAATAACGTGCAGTATTGTGATTTTTGCATTGCTGCTTAGGATTTTCTTAGTATTGCCACAAAGTAAAAGGAGGATATGGTCCCTTGGAAATATGAGATTCTTGCCCCTTCGTGCCCCACCTGTCACAGAGTTAACTTGTGCTTTGGTGCTGAACCCCGATTCTGAACACCACAGTTCAGATGATTTTGCAAAAAGTCATCAATAACATAAGTTTCTTAGATAATTAGCTTGGGAAATGCCTGACTAGTTTCTTGTCTTGAACCTAGTGCCCATGGCTGTTGAGATCCATAATATTTGCAGAAGCTGGTGAACCTCATTCCATTTCTTTTGTTTGTTTTGTTTTGCTGGGTTTTTTTTTTTTTATTTTGTTTTAAAATCATCAGCGATAGCAGGCTATGCTTTCTAGCAAAGATAAACAGCTTTCCAGTGTTTGGAGACTTTCTCCTTCAAATAACTCGTGGCTTTATGCCAAGAAGAAGAAGGTAAACAAAAGAAAAGGCCCTGACCCTTGCCATAAAGCCAGCACAGTTACACGAACACATACCTGAAGAGAACCGTGTCCAGTGCGTGGCTCCCATGGCTGGCCCACTGCTGTGCGGAATTAATATTGACTGTTGCACTGTCTCAGTACTCCAAGATGTTTTCTTGATGGATTTAACGTTAAAGCAGGTTACATTTAGCTTCTTTCGATTTTGCCAATTTATGGTTTGTTTGGTTTTTTGTACAGTACTTGAAGGTAAATCCCTGCACTTCTACCTGGGCCACAAGTCCCAGACGTGAGGCGTTAATAGTATGTATTTAATACCAAACAGGAGAAATTTTAAGCAAAGAGTGCAATCGATGCATACATCTGATTAAACCAGTTAGTTAAAAGAATGGAGCTTTGTAATATCAGAATACATAACTATTAATAAAAATTGTTTAAAAATATGTGTGAAGTAGAGATTTCTCTATGACTGAGGGCAAATAAAAGGTAAATATCCCTTCTTTCACATGGTTCTGTTTTTGTATTTCAGGTATAAAATGCATGATCACACTTCCCCTCTTTTTTTTATTATTTTTTATATGAAATTTATTGTCACATTGGTTTCCATACCACACCCAGTGCTCATCCCAACAGGTGCCCTCCTCGATGCCCATCACCCTCCCTCCCCTCCCTCCCCCTCCCCCACCCGCCATCAACCCTCAGTTTGTTCTCAGTTTTTAAGAGTCTCTTATGCTTTGGCTCTCTCCCTCTCTAACCTCTTTTTTTTTTTTTTCTTCCCCTCCCCCCTGGTCTTCTGTTCAGTTTCTCAGGATCCACATAAGAGCGAAAACATATGGTATCTGTCTTTCTCTGTATGGCTTATTTCACTTAGCATCGCACTCTCCAGTTCCATCCACGTTGCTACAAAGGGCCGTATCTCATTCTTTCTCATTGCCACGTAGTATTCCATTGTCACACTTCCCCTCTTGAAACAGGAGATAAGTTTGGGCTCCTCAGTTTCTTGCCAGAGTTAAACTGGCAAATAAGGGCAGTTACTTTGTGAATGCTCTATTTGCCAGAGCATTTTCCTCTCATTTCAGGAAATAGCAAAGGCAAGCAGAATAAGGTAAATTTTGGCTAGTCCAAACGTGTCATCACATAGGGCTTAATGTACAAGGGAATGGAGCAAACTTTTTAAACAATTGATAAATAATTAATATCGTTTTGGTGTTCGTCGTGGCCTTTTCTTCTGATTGAAATTACATGTAGGACGAGCAAAATGCTTATTTCCCATAAATTCAATAAATATTTATTGAGTCCCAGCTATGAGCCGTGTACTGTTTTAGGTGCTTGGTGCACATCAATGCACAAAACAGACAAATGTCCTTGCCCTCCTGAAACTTGCCTTGTGGCACAAATTGATGAATAACCCCAAACTTAGTGCTTGGCACGCCCTCGTTCAGAGATATCCTGGGCTGCCATCCACCACTCTTTAATAGGCAAGGCAAGAACTGAAATGCATTACTGAATTGGAAGCATGCTGTTTCCAATCATATTGTGTGTCTAATTTATTATGCAAAAGGGAAGTAAATTTTTATAGTGTCTTGTGTGCTCAGAAACTTTGCTGTCACGGTAGAGAACATTGCAGCACTAAGGATTAGGGGTGGTGAAAACTTCGTAAAAGAATGAAGGTTACTTTCATGCATTCAAGCAAGCATATATAAGGGGGAAAATTGAGTGTCAAGTAAACTGGACCCTTTTCGATGCAATACAGCCGCATATACGCAAGTTAAAGCTTTATGCAACAAGCTAATTTTTGGAAACCACGCTGTTTTCTACCGGAGCAGATCTAAAGGATATATTTCAGACTTAGCTGGTCTCAGTCCTCACTCCTAACTCTGTTGCCACCCTTGCCTTTTTCAGGGCTAACAGTATTTCTTCTTTTCGTAGTTAAGAATATTTTTTCTTGGGGGGAGGGGGGGAGTGGAGCTCAAAGTGATTTTATCAGTGCATTACCAAAAACTCATTTTTTTAAATGAAAACATTTGGAGCCTAGGTTTTTACCTTGAAAGCTATTTGCTGGCACTGTATGCTTTCTCTGAGACTTCCACTGTGGGCTCATGTTTAAATTAGGAAAGTAGAGAAGAAAAGGCTGACAACCTGGAGGTACCAAAATACTGGTCAGGTTTGAAAGATATCTTTTCGTCTACCTGCTCATCCTTATTTTCAAACGTGTGCCAAAATATCGCTGCTGAGTCCCCACAGGTGAAGGGAAGCCACTTTTTTCAGTGGGTTGTTTGTTTTATTGTTTATTGTTTGAACAGCATTCCAGCGTTCTCTCCTACATGAGAATATTCAAATAACTATACCCACAACTGATAATAATAGCCAAGGAATTGGACAATACTGCATCTCAGAGCATCTAAAATCCCACTGCCTGCCTCTCCCATCCCGGCCCACCTGGACCTCCTGCTAGTTTCCAAGCTGCTGATGTTTATGGGGCTCCAGGCAGCCCCTGGGCTCTTTAAAATCTGCTGGGTACAATGCAGCCTACCCCAGTTGAATCATTTCCTGCTCCAGCCCTGCTGATAATGAGAAGTTCAAGACAGGAAATAACAGTGTCAATATCAGTGGCTTTGCTTATAAAGTCCAAAAGCACTGTAGCCTTTAAGACCATTGGCCAAAAACAGGTAGTAACGGAGTTAAATGCAGACTTGCACCTTGTAGGGCTCCTTGAAATAAAATTCTGGCGGAGACACGTGGGGTGCATATCATTTTGCTTTTCTCGAGATACCTAAGGGTGGCACGTGTGGATAGTCAGAGTCGAGGCACCTGGTGCTCATTTGCTCCTACTGTCCCCAATGCCCTTTCTCTCTTATTGTGAGGCTTATGCTTGTATCCTGTATTCCTCTCTTGTGTGGCATAGAAACACTGACAGTGGCAGACATTGCCATATTGCCAGTGAGAAAATCCAAGAAGGTGCTGGCGTCAGTCTTCAGGCAATGTTCGTTTTCGTGTTGAATCGTTCAAAAGAACAGAGCAGAGCTTTTTAACTAGTGAAGAAAAGGTTCACATAATATTCAGCACTCTCAAATTCTGCCTTACTTTGGGGGCTTAATGACTAATCTACTGGCAGACTTTGAGGCCTAAGTAATATTCTCCGTTGCCAAATTAGCACCTCAGTGTGTTTACGTTACAGTTGTGAAATATGTGCAGTATATAATACAACAAATTACAGTGGCCTGAGCCCTGGAAAGAGCTCGAGAGATGTGGTGGCTGTGCGTGTGGCAAATCACAGTACAGTCTGCCTATTTTTCTACTCCTGGTTTGTAGGGTGAGCCAATGTAGCCGAGGGGTGAGTTTTGTCATGTATGGCTTTTCTTTGTTACTCCTCAGACCCCTAGCTTATAAATGTGTGCTTGGAAATGAACTCAGGGAAGAGGAGAAGCAGAGTAAAGGGTTGGGGGTTGGGAATTGGTTTAGGGCATAGTTTTGTTGGATTTAAAAATATATATAAGGATATAGTGGTATACATGTTCGAACTGGAAAAATTACAACTGCAGGGCATTTGATTCCTCTGTTTGGATTCCAAGGGCAGAGTTTACTCCCACTCAGATCAGAGCTTTTAAGTATGGCCCCGGCCACATGATGATGCACCGAGAGGGGTTTGTATCTTTGGACTTTAGCCTATAGATTTATGCAGTGGAAGAGGCTGGAGGACCCTTCTGGCCAGTCTCGAGGGTAAATAAGAGAAGGAGTTCTACTTATAAACTGTTACAAATTGGTCCTCAGTAATGGCTGCCGTGTTGATCAGACGATATAAGGGGGCCCCCAGTGATTCCTGGGATAACAGCTGCATGTAAGTCAACCACTGAACATTTGCTTGTAGCTGCTCTAGATTTTTGTTTTTATTGAAGGAAAAGGAGTATAAACATGGGACACACAGTCTGGAGGCTGCTTAAAGGGTTTCTCTTGTTTAAAGCTTATATTGAAATGTCAGTGTCTAACAGTTGCCATGTCGGAGCTTATAATTTGAGTTGTGCTTGAACATCCAAATGGTAGCTGTTATTTTTTTCTCTTACAACATGGACTGATGAATAGTTGTGTTGGTCCAGGTTTTATAAATTGGAGAGATAGAAATTATCATTCCCCTCTGAACTGGCCTCAGACAAACAGATTTTGTTCTTACAGCACAAAGTTTTGTAAATGATTATCACGTTCCCTACATTGAGGTGGTATTGCAATTATGTATTCAGACTCATTTCCTTTGAAACATTGAAGAGTGGAGTAAATATTTACATTAGCATCAGTGTCTTCTGTGTGGACTTGATTCCTGTTAACATTTATGTTCGCGCTTAAATGAAGATTAACAAATGGAAGTAATTATTTTAGCTGAAATTTATATACATGTGAAATCATTTCTCAATTATGCCCACACCGTCATTGGTCATGCTTTAAAGCGGTTGACCAGGACAGGAAGTCGCTGGCCTCCAACATGTTCTCAGTGGTGAGAGCTTCACTCGTGCCTTTCCTGACCTTGGACCCACAGTGCTGGCCACACGCATGCTTCCCTCCACCAGTATATAACAAACAGGGGTTTTCTGGAAAGATGTGGGTTTATCCTGGAAGGTCCATGGTCTTCTCGTTCAATTGACTAATTGCGCTCTGATGTTTCTTTCTCCCTTTCCTTGTGCTAATTTCTGCTCTCCCATGTATTTGTTAGAATACTTTTCAGCCTAGTGTTTAGAACTGGAGTTTTTCTGTACTGCATAATATTGCTTATTTGCTATGTAACTTTTTGACAATCAGAATTGCGGTGTGGCCATCAATCTTTATTCGTAGGGTATGGAAAGGGTAGCAGTTTTAGTCTTTAACTTCCAAAGTCACCTACAAAGGCAAATTTTGCTCCCTGTGGAAAATCTAGAGACTATGGATAGGCAAAAAAGGGAAGAAAAATCTAGAAATTTCATCCGTAGATCTCATCCATAACTCAATAAAAAAAATAGGGCTGCACTAGCCTATTATATCCTTAATGGAATATTGTAATGGTTATTAAATCAATTGACTCAGAATCTCTTTTTAATAAATGAGTCAGACTGTATTATCCAATTACTGTCAGCTGCTACCTTTCCGGAGAGCAGAAATGGTCACTTTGATTGAATTTTTAGGCTTTTGGCACCTTTACGAAGAAGGGAGATAAAAAGACAAGGTGCAAGTTGTGGCTTCCTCGGCAAAATCCTGAGTCTAAGGCTTAAGTTCACCTGCATTCGGAGGTGTTGATAGTGCCTCCCCATGAGCATCAACTTGAAATTAAAACCACAGTGTCACTTTACAGCTCCTTACCACCTCATACCAGATAGCAAGAAGAAAGGAGAGAAACTCACTTTTGGAAGGAAACAGGGCATACCTAAGGTAGATCCCCCAGTACTAAGGATTTTTTAGAAAATTGTTTGAAAACTAACACACTGCTCTTAGCCACACAATGCAAATAGAGAATATATGGGAGCTGAGTTAAACAGAGACTCTGAATAAGGATAAACTTGTGAATTCATATTATAAATACGTTGTCTTAGTTTCCCAATACTATCTCTACCCTGTTCTTCAGTTGAACAGTATAAGATGGGTTCTGTTAACCAGTGGTAAAAGCGTTCTGGGTTCCCCTATCACTCACTCATTATCCATTTGACCCTGTGGAAATAAGCAAGTAGGAGCAGGGAGAAAGTGAGTAGGGAAGTTAATAAAAGTGGGAGAAATGTCTAGATGTGTTCACTTGTAGCTCGGAGCACACTAGCTTTTGCTTCTCTATCATTTGCTGTGTAAGAATTCAGATATATTTTCTATCCTACTCAAATAGCTGGGAAAAGTCACTAGTTGGAAAAAAAAAACTCAAATGTAACTTAGAAATGAAAGGCAGGTAGAACCCCCAGCATCTTTTTTTTTCATATTAAAAAAATGTGCTTTAAACTGTAAACAGTTCTGAAAATGCCAGAAGCTATCGTTATGATCATTGGTATCCCTTAGTGCCTTCACCGGGTATGGGGTTCCACGGCAACTAGGTCTGCACTAATCATGCGTAAATGCTTTATCATTGTGTGCCACCATTTTGTGAATTCACCTGACTAAATTTGGATTATGTAATGTTTTGTGATGGAGTGACTCTGTTCTTAGGATAGGAACGTCGATGAAGACGTTTTCCTTGTATTCATACACATATATCTTTCTTCCTTTCTATTATTTTTTCAAACAAAATACTCATAGTCAAGAAAAAACATCACATTAAAGACCATTCTAACTTGCATAATTCACTTTGTGTTCATGCAACAGTCAGTCAATATCCCCAAGGAAGCCAGCCAGGCTTACATATATTACTTCACAAATATTGTGAGTTTAAGAATTCCGGAACAAATGTGTATACCTGCTCACACCCATAGGCTGCATCTTGGTTCTCGTGCAAAACACGTAATTTAAAGATGAAATAAAGACTCCTGGTTACCTTCTTACCACCAAAGTAAGGTATGCGGCATCGGGGAAACATTTAAATTTGTCAAGTATTTCTGATGATCAACTTACTGACCCAATTCCCTACAGTGGTGTTTCTTATATTTCTTAATATCTAAAATTCGGAAAATTTTTGGTGACTTTAGGATTAAAAAAAGAAAGAGAGAAAAGAACAGATGAAAACCCCTTGATCTTATATAATCCCTAAAGCTTTTTGTATAACCCCTTGTCATGTCAGTATGCACAATTAAACTCCTTCTTACATAATTATAATCAAGGAATTTACTGTGCCACCCAAATACAGAGTAGGTTTTTATCTCTTGTGAAATGTAGACAGTACTGGGTGGCTTAATTAGTGCTTTGCTTCTCTTTTTACAAATTCCAATCCTCTGCTTCTAAAGACTCATACTTATGTGAGAAGAAAGATTAGGAATACAAATAGAGTGATTTTTACTCCTAGTTAGCTAATAATAATTCACTTTGTAATTGAGCCTTTGTGTTGCCAGTAATATCAGCTGGAGAAGGACTTACACATGCATGTTGTGTTGCATGGAAGGAAATACCTTTGGAGTATAGACTTGTTGCCCACATGGTACGAATACGTCTTTCACATTCCCTAGATCATTCACTAATGATCCTTAGTAACATTTTTTATCACTGCAAATAGGAGAAGGTAAGAGTATAAGTTGATAACAAGCCAGGTTAAATTGCAACCTCTCTGCCCTTACTCTGTCTGATAAGTCATTTGGGAGTAGTTGGTGAATGTCATAGCCTATTTGCTAAGATCATGGACCTTGAGGCCCGGATGCCAGGAGTTAAGTTCTGGCTCCACCAAACATTGACCCTGTGACTCAGGGTGAAAATCACTTACAGTCTCTGGGCCTCATTTTCCTCATCTGTAAAATGGGGCCACCAGTAGCTGTTAAATTAATGAATGTATATCTGGGCACTTAGAAGAACAGTGTCTGAAATGCAGAAAACACTCCAGAAGTGTTGGGTTGTTCATTCCAGTGCTACTGGTTTTCGTTTCTTATAATTGCAAATTGAAATAAGTTGGACTAATCCTTAAATTTTAAGTTTCAGAAACATTTTAATGAGGAAATAGGCAATCTAAAAATAATGGCGTCTATCGACAACAGAAACTCTTCACATTATATAGCAATTATTATTACGTTGAAATATTTTTCTACCATCTTGTTCCTAAGATATCAAAGAAAAATCCAGGGCTAGTCAAAACTGAGCATGGAGTTCGTAGAAATTCCTTGGGAGAAAGACAGAGTCTAGATCACAGGGTAAAATTGAAACTATCTTACAAAGTAGAAGGAGCAATGAACTGAGAAGATATGGAGAACCGGGAGTACCCTGCATAAAAATAGCACTTGTAGGATAAACTATAAGCATTAATAATATTTCAAAATTGCCCAGAAATCTTGGGAATAGAAAAAGAGTTTGTGTCAATGGGAGTATCACTAAAAACCTTATAGTTAGAAATAGAAATTTGTAGGGGTGCCCAAGTGGCTCAGTCGTTTAAGCATTCGACTCTTGATTTCGGCTCAGGTCATGATCTCACAGTTCGTGCTGTGCTGACAGCATGGAACCTTCTTGGAATTCTCTCTCTCTCCCTCTCTTTCTCTGCCTCTCCGCCACTCATACTGGCTCTTGCTCTCTCTCTCTCTCTCAAAATAAATTAATAATCTTGAAAAAAAAAAGAAATATAAATTTGTAGAACATTCTAGGAAAACCAGAGGAGAGACTTAAGGAAGAAGCTGTCCATTTTCCTTGGGTCCGTTATTTTAGGACTTTGGAAATACACAGCCATAAAATCATGATAGTGAAAAAGAGATGCCTTATCAGTGACATCCTAATGATACCTTAAAAGCTTAACAAAATGCTTCACCCGGAAGATAAACACTGCCTTCTGATTCTCTTTGGAGTTTAAATTCCAGAAATGTTTTATGTTGATACAAATTCGTAGGTAATGTGAAATAAGAACCCACAACCATATATGCTACTATATATTTATATTTGGTGATGGAAGTAGTTTAACAGATGCAATTACACTTGTCCGTTAAAGATATGATGTGGGGGCACCTGGGTGGCTCAGTCGATTGAGCATCTGACTTCAGCTCAGGTCACGATCTCATCGTTCGTGAGTCCAAGCCCCACATCAGGCTCTCTGGTGTCAGCGCAGAGCCCGCTTTGTATCCTCTGTCCTCCTCTCTCTCTGCCCCTCCCCTGCTTGTGCTCTCTCAAAAATAAATAAAACATGTAGAAAAAAATTTTAAAAAGATATGATGTGTTTCAACTTTTCTGTTCATGTATTCTTCACAGATGAAGGACTGAACCATGAATGTAAACTCTGCAGCCAGACCTTCGACTCCCCTGCCAAACTCCAGTGCCATCTGATAGAGCACAGCTTCGAAGGGATGGGAGGTACCTTCAAGTGCCCCGTCTGCTTTACAGGTAGGAAACTCTAGAGAGCTTCACGGCCAGTTCATGTCTTTCCTACCAAAGCATATTCCCACCGCAATGGCCTTTTACGGATAGGACTTCTGTTCAATTTGGGGAGAAGATGTTTGATTTCTGCTTATTAGCATTATTGATTGCCGCCCACTTAAAGGCTCAAATGGGCAGGAAGGTTAACTGTCAGGATGAACAAATGGCATTTCAAGTTCTCTCAGAAGTTTGCACTTTTCCATTTGGAAAACGACATCCATGTTTTGTTCCCTTTTCTCCTCTCGGTGTGAAAAGGTTACCAAGGCAAGAGTGCCTGCACGAAGCTGCTTCTTAATCGCAAGACGTCTGACTACAAGTGCAGCCGTGTTGCCAGCCTATGTCTGTTACTTAAACTTGGAGAGTTTTCTAATATTTCCCATAAGAAATAAAAAGGTAGCATTAAAACCCTCCCAAATTTTGGAGCTAGAAAACAGATTAGATGAACTGATTAGGTGAGGCGTTTGTTTCCTATGAAATTGGATGGATTTTTAATATAAATTTACACTTTTAAGAAGAAACTTTCATTGGATGTTTTGGCTCTATAGTTTGCAGCAGCAGCAAAAAAACAAAAATGTAAATCAGAATCTATAATTTGAAGCCCATGGGGTTGAGATATGATCACACGTATTTCTGGTACTCCCCCCCCAACAGTGACAAAGTTATTTTGGAAAGTCCTTTGTGATTGTTTTGCATATGTCTTGAACTCAGTGGTCAAGCCCCTCAAGGCTATGTTCCCTTCTTACTTGTCAAAAAAAAAAAAAAAAAAAGACCAAAACACAACAAAAATATATCCTTCTCTCAAAATTGACTTCTTTGTTTGCAGAGGAAGATCCCAGGCATTGATTATTAACCTTTACTACATTCAGCCTGTAGATTTCTGTCCTGTAACAAAAGAAGAGAGGGGCCATGTTCATTATACAGTTACTGCAAGTAGTTCTTGAATGTGTTAATGACATTTGCCTGTGAGCCTCCTTCTTTCAATAATTCCATCAGCCACTCCTTCTTTTGGAACTGTTTCGTTGTTGTTGTTGTTGTTGTTGTTGTGCTTTCGATTTATATTTAAATATATATATTGGGCTTGGGGGGTGCTTTTTAAAATTTATCTTTTTAAATTTTTATTTAAATTCCAGTTAACATACAGTGTAATATTAGTTTCAGGTGTACAATTTAGCGATTCAGCATTTACATACATCACCCAGCACTCGTCACAACAAATGAACGCCTTAATCCCCATCACCCATCTAGCCCATCCCCCGACCTGCTTCCCCTCTGGTAACCACCAATTTGTTCTCAGCAATTAAGATAAAATATATTGTTATATTTTTACCACAACATAGTATTTATCTTAAGATACAATGAGTCAGGAGTCTGGGTTCTTTATAAAAGCTCGTGGTAAGTCTTCATAAGGAAGACTGGGTCATAGATCTCATGACTGAGACCCCTAATAAAATAGTTATTTCATGTTGTAGCCAGAAGCCTCATAACATGTGCTAAGTTATATGGAGATCAGTTGCAAATCTGTATAAAAACCCCATTTCTTTTTGTTGATGTAGGTAAGAGACAAAAATGCATTAATCATGAGTTGTCTGCATTTTCTGTGCTGACAGACCTGAATTGTTTCAGTGTATCTTGAAGTAATTTTAGAAATAACAATTAAAAAAAAAAAGAACTTCCAATATAAAGCATGTTAGGTGGGAGCGAAGAAATCTGAGTAGTTTTTTAAGGTAATGAGAAATGTGATTAAAATGTATGACTCACAAGAACAATATTCTAATATTTTAGGTTGGCTGGCAATTAGAATAATTTTAATGATTAGAGTGGAGTCAAAGTCAAATGCCAACATCTTTAATAAATCCTCTCCCTGCCTATACAGATTAATATTGTAGATGCAAACTTTTTTAGGTCACAGTGCACCAGGCATCCATCAGAAGTCAGTTCTGCCAACCCAAACACTGCCTCTGGCATATACAATTTAATTATTAATAGTATGTCTCCTAGGTAAACTGTTACACAGTCTTAGGGCCTTGTTTTGTAGTCATTAAAATTGAACATGTTTATATTATTGAAACCCTTGCATTCAGTGTGTAGGCTGAGTTGATCTTAAAGTATCCAAAGAGAATTTACCTGCCGTTCTGTTTCACATTTATAGACAGTGCCCCAGAGTAGCTGTGGGATATAATTTTTAGCATTAACACATTTAAATAGAGAACTGTTTGCCAGCTATAACTTTAGGCAAATACAATAAGCAGGGTTTTGGCATCTATGATTTCTTAACCTGTGGGTTGCTGAGAAATAGGAGTCATTTCTGTTCAGACAGGGCTGTGCATTTGACAATTTTCAGCTTTATTTTTAAAAGATTTATAGGGAGCAGGGCCTCGATAAACCTTTACTTTGGAGCTGTTTGGGCTGAATTGGGTGCTTGGTAGAGTGCATCTTAACAAAAGCCGGGGACCCAAGCATGAGCAGATGTGACTCAGCCCTCCCCGGGGGCCTGGCAGTGGTCACACCCAGAAGGTGCGGCATTCAGTCCGCTCAGCCTGGGTCTGTTCACAGGGAGTCATTGACTGAGGGCATTTCGGAAAGAAAATAACCCAAGGTTCACCATCCTTTTATCATTTCAGTGTTTGTTCAAGCAAACAAGTTGCAGCAGCATATTTTCTCTGCCCATGGACAAGAAGACAAGATCTATGACTGCACACAATGTCCACAGAAGTTTTTCTTCCAAACAGAGCTGCAGGTAATGTCCCCACGAGGAGAACCGGGATTGAACTCAGTTGCTCTTCTTATAGGAAACAAGGGCATTTTAAATCTGGATTCACAGTATCACTCACCCTGGGCCACCATGATGCTCTGTGCGTATTGGGGCAAAGGGAGAATTAGAGGCTGGATTAACAGACACCAAAGTAATTTTGCCTCTGGCTGCTGTCAATCATAAAAAGAACTAGAACAGACCTATAATTGGACCTTCTGACCCAGTGTGATAGGCTTAGAGGTCAGGTTTATTGGACTATGGGATCATTCACCTCGCTGTTATGGCCCATTCTCCCCAATCCTGTTTTATTCATGTTCTGTTCCCAATGGACTCCAAGCTGGATGGATGTCCAAGTCATTGTTATCCTGAGGGGCTTGAAATTGGAAGGGAGAGCGGAAGAGAAGAAAGAAGCTGTACTCTTGTCCACTATGCTTCTTCCACATAATGGAAGAGAATAATTATTACTTAGGAACAGCCTCATAGTTAAAACTTTGGCATCCAAAGACATCAGGTTTAGCCTTGAGTGTCCCACTTGCTAGGTATATGACTTTGCACTGGTCCATAATGTCTCTGAACCTTGGATATGAAGAAATGCTAGACGGGTGTAACACTTATGGGGTTGTTGTTAGGTAACATGAAGTAATAGGTCTGAATCTAAGGTACCAACTATAAAATATAATACAAATGTTTGGTTGGTTTTATTACTCTTAGCAATAGACTAGTAGTTAAAATATGGGTAAGAGACCTGGATTCTATCCTAGAAATGTTACTTATTGTGAAAGGAAAAGAAGTCTTTTTTTTTCTTCTGCTATTTCACCTGAAAAATGGGCATAATACTTACCCTTATTTTTGTGACAAAATGATAGGAGTGACATGTTTTTGTTAAATTTTACTGGTGCCCTTGGAGGAGAATGAGTTCGAACTTAAAATTATTTTATTATTATGAGCATTATTATTAACAATGATTAACAATAAAGTTATTTAGCCTGAACTGGGGGGGGGGGGGGGAGGGGTAATTATTTTTCGCATTGAATCTCTTAAGCCAGGTCTGGTTAAGCAGGAACCCACCCTCCCCCCCTGTCCCCCCCCCACACACACACAAACACACTGCTTAGTTTTTCATCGTACACTGTAGACCCTGAGACAGCTTTGTACCTCTTTGGGCTCTGGGGAAGCCAGATTAATGTGAACTATGTGTCAAAATAAGAAATTTACAGTTTATCATCTGTTGTTCTATAAGTAAACAAATAGCAAATTAAGGAGGTGAAATAAAAAAATCTATGAAAGAATGGGTGAGCCCATTGTCATAGTGGTGTCAGTGGACTGAAATTAAAGTTGCTATCTTACTTTTTATCACTTCTCAATAGCTATCTACTCTGTCACATCTGTTTGGGATATCTACTCTGACACAGACTGTTGTCAGAAAGTGTATCTTCTTAATACAACCTAAATTTCTGTTTCAAAATATATTCTTATTGCCAGATGTTTGAAAAGATAAGTCCTTTGGGTTTTTAGGACTCTGTAAAGGATATGGCCAATATACCTAGTGATACTTAGCAATGTAAACTGTGGAGCAGAATTAATAATAGCTTAAAATCAAAGTTGTAGAGATTCTATAGAGGCTGACTTCTCTCTCATGTTCTTGAAAAAAGTTTGCAACAAATTTGCACTTTTGTACTGTTATTAGTAGATTTCTAATACAGCTAACCTGTTGGTAAGACTTTGGTGGGTGTCTTTCATTAAAAGAACCCAACACTATGGCCGTAGTAGCCTGTACCCCTCCATAGCACAGACAAAGCTGAGCAATTATCCACATCCTTCAGGACTCCAGGTTTCTTTTCTAGTATACTTTAGGGTTTCGTGAAGCATACGGTATTCATTCTGTTCTACAATTAGTCTAGACCTGTGGTTTTCAAACTCTTTGAGCTCAGGATGTCTTTACACTTAAAATGATTGATGACCACAAGGGCCTATGATTTGTGCAGCTTACTATCTATTGATATTCCCATATTAGAAATCAAACTTGAGAGAAGTTGTAAACACAAGAATATACACACCTGCGATTCTACTAGCTGTCAGAGAGATGATGTCACCACTTATCCCTTGTCAAGTCACCTGTAGGAAACTCCACTCTGCGCTCATGAGATGATGAGGGCGTAAAGGGCAAATGATGTCTTAATGCTACTGTGAAAATAGTCTTGACATAACAGACCCCTGGAGAGGATCCAGGAGACCCCAGAAGTCCCTGAGCCACACTTTGAGAACTGTTGGTATGAAAGATACAATACAAAACCTACAACTCTTCCTGAGTCTTTAGGATCTTAGAAGGTCAAACCTGTCTCAAAATATTCCTGACTCATTCATTCAGATTGTGATCTGGGTCACAAGAAGACTTATTCCACAATCCAAAGCTGTGAGCACTCTTTTTCCAATCCCATTACCCAGAATCATACATGGTCTTGATATGAATACCCAGGTTCAATATACGCATCATCCCTTAGATAAAAGTTTTTTTTTTTATAGTTAGTATGTGATCATTTTTACAAAGCTAATATCAACCATCATTGAAATATCTATGTAAGTCTATTTTCTAAAGTCCTGAGTACTAACAGTGGCTTTTGGTTTCAATACATTAAGAAAAATGGATCAGAGTTAACTTTACTTTTTCTCGTTTTGAGAGTATTTGGATTTTTATGCTTTACCCTCAGGGGTTCACAGTCCTGTACATTTGCTTTCATTACCCAAATTAGCTTTACACCTGGGCTTAGAGGATGGAATTAATGTAATTTTTAAAGATTGATTTCTTTTATTTCTTGCATGAAAAGTGGGCATGGTAAGTGTACCAAAACCATAATAGTTTTGTTAATTTCTAGAAGGAAGGGGAAAATTGACTGAAATTAAGGTAACAATAGAAAATAAGATCGGTAACCAAAATAATAAGAATAGAAAAATGACAAATGAAGCCATTTTATCAGCTCACTGTAGTTCACACTGTGGTAAGTAAAATGAGTGCAAGTTTTAAAATTGACATATGTCATACATACCACTTGAAGTCATCTGTTTGTTTATGCCACTGAAGTTCAGAAAGGCAGACTTTTCGTAAGAGGTTATGAAACGAAACGCCCACAAACTGAAATCCAATGGAAGATTGAAAGCATATCGTTTATTTGATTCTTCTGTCAGAGTGAGAATACTAGGGCAAGTCAAGGGTGAGCATTTCAAAATTGCCTCATAATATAACGATGGTACGTCTTTCAGTGGTGTGGTGCATAAATGATTTCATGAACATAAAATTAATTTACATTTCTTTCGCTACTTATGCCCAGTTAAAAATGTGAAACCATTTTTTTTGTGTGTGTGAATAGAAGTGCTTTGTGGGGTATAAAATTATATACCCAACACACACACACACACACACACACACACACACACACGGGGGTATGTTATTTTCATTGATATTTGCCTACAACGCCAGTCAGAACTCAGATAATTCCTTAGTATGCACTGTCCATCTTCAGGACACCAATGATTCAGACATCATCTTTTGGACATCACAGACCACAATTCCTTTTAGAATTAAATGAGACAAAACCTCTACTTCTATGGAACACTCAATCTAAGACACACCTTTTGCCAGTATGGAAGCTATACGCTTCACATGACCCCTAAACCTTTCTTACCGAAAGTATTCATTCCAGTTTAGAGATATATAATGTGCAGTTATTGGCAAGGTAGTCTTTCTTCTTTGGTAGAGTTTTCCCTCACTTTTGCAAGCAATTCTAATCTATTTCTATCTTGCATGCCGGTAGGGAAGATGTGCTTTGGAATAAAAGTGTATTATTGGAACTAAATGAACATTTTGTTATTTTAAAAGCAAGGGGCGCCTGGGTGGCGCAGTCGGTTAAGCGTCCGACTTCAGCCAGGTCACGATCTCGCGGTCCGTGAGTTCGAGCCCCGCGTCAGGCTCTGGGCTGATGGCTCGGAGCCTGGAGCCTGTTTCCGATTCTGTGTCTCCCTCTCTCTCTGCCCCTCCCCCGTTCATGCTCTGTCTCTGTCTGTCCCAAAAAAAATAAAAAAAAAAATAAAAAAAAAAAACGTTGAAAAAAACGTTGAAAAAAAAATAAATAAAAGCAAATGAATATATTGAATGTTTCACATGTTTTCCTAATAGACCTCACAACTTTTTCTGCAGCACTTAAGGAAGCTGCTTTGAGCGAGGGATGGTCTGGTCCAAGAATAATATCCTACAATGCATATTTGTATCCAAAGTGGTTTATACAGGTGTGAGCAAGTGGTGTGTTTGTAAAAATGCTGCTGAATAGGCCACTTTCTTTCAATATACTAATTACTGTTTAATTGGTGCCTCTAGACAAGCTACAATTCAATAGCAGTGATCAAATCATTCCCTTCCAATGTGTCTCGTAGAAAGTTCCATCAGGCACCATGTTACGAATGTAATGAATGTTGAGGGAATTTCAGCAGGAGGGAGAGACGGAATTGGCCTGGGTGAACTTCAGGCTCTGAGATTCTGGTATTTGAATTCCTTTTGAATCAAAGGTTATTTTGATACACAGCCCTTCCCTCCTTAAGCTCACGAATGCAGTGTTTTCCACATTCAAAATGCAGCTGACATTCTGAGGGATACACCATGATTTTCGGGTATCACTTCTTTTTCAGTATGTAATTGTCTCTTCAGCTGTTTTTCTCCTCTTTCCCACCAGATCACCTCATCTGGATGCCTTTTTTTCACACCGCAGCTTAACTGGTGCTCAAGTTTTACGGTCATATTTCTGAAAGAAAATGATGCAGCGCACACAGGATGGGCTGTAAAAGACAACAGTACAGCATGGCCATGTGGCTGCTGAGCCAGTCACTGGGTCACTTGCTAACTTAGCTGTTTCCTTAAACTAGGCTTTTAATCAATTTAATACAAATCTGTGTCTCAAGTTATTAAATAATACATGATGAGACATTTAGGAGTCATAGTCAAAATCACAAGCCCTATGCTATTTACTACTATTGTCCCAGTGCCATTGTTAATTAAGGAGCATATTTATTAATTCAAATATTTGTAAAATTACCACGTCATCATTTTAAATCGACCATGGTCCCAATCACTCTATGACATATAAAAAATAATTAGAACTATATCACATTTATAGTCTCCTAGAAAAGATAAGACAACGCAGATGATTAAACATTATATGAGCTAATATGTAGTCAATGGTTATAAGTATTCCAAAAGAAGATGCTTATTCTCCAGCTGGGAGACTCAAGAAAGACCTCATGTGGGAGGTGTTCAAGCTGGTTCTGAAGTATGGAAATGATTCTGATATCTGTGATTATGGGAGACTTAGCCACCCATAAAGTCTCCAGCGGTTAGTAGTTTAAAAAATAGTTTTCATTAGTTTTTTTTTTTTTTTTCATTTGTTTTAATTTGCTACCAATTCCCTCCAGGCAGCTTAGTACAAGGGAAAAAGCATGAGTTACGGAGAAAAATCACCAGAGTTTGATTGACAGGGTCACCGTCACTTACAAGCTGTTATTGACTGTGTGCTTCAGTTTTATCATCTGTACAATGGGCCCATAGGCAACAACAAGGCCTCACACCTAACCCTCAGGATCGTGGTGAGAGTGCAGCTGAGTAGGCGACACAGAACACTCCGTGCAGGGTGTGGAGAAAGACAGGCACTGGGCGGACATTGGCCCCCTGACCCTCTCTCCCTGCTCGCTAGTGCTGACCTAAGTAAACCTCATCAGGAGTCATCATCACTCAGAAATAAAATGTCTGCCTCAAACACGTCAGAATTTTCCTTAGTTCTCTGCTCTAGTTCTACCAGAATAATTTCCCAGTTAATCGTACCTTGACATAGTTTCATGTTAATTGGTTTCCAGGTAAAAATTCTCATTTTTAAACATTCATCTTTTTCACGGGATTAAAGAATCTTGGGCTTTTTTCTTTCCCTTTTTCCTTTTAGCATATAACCGTAAAACAAAACATTTACGTTTGCTTTCAGAAATGTGTTTCAAAACAACCTGACCCTTCTCTCCATATACCTCAAATGAAGGACGTGTAGTGGAAACAAAAGTTTTATCTTGCTCCCTCCATCCAAGACAAGGTGGGGTCTGGATGTGATGTGGCGGGGGGGGGGGGGGGGAGGGTTTGCTCTAGCTCGTTGTCATATTTTTCTCTGAGTAAGGCCGATCCTCTATTGCAAACAGGAAGAATGGAAAAGTGTGCGTTTAAAGCTGTAAGAAGTGCCCTAAAACTATTTTGCCCCGGATACTCCTCACAAACCGTTCTGTATTTTTCAGTTGTCCTGTTTTTATTTCTAATGGAGTTTGAGATTGCTTTCACTATCCCCACTCCAACTCTAAGACTCAACACCCTGTCCTGCCTTGCTTCTCATCGTAAGGCCTTCCTTTAGGAACCCCAGCCTGGAAGATTTGCCCGTTACCGTGTCTGGGTGGACTCCAGCGCTGGGCTCCAGAGTGGTCTTCTGGGAGGACAGCTGATGTGGGGGGTGTACTTCCTGCCTCTTCCTGGGTGGTTCGTGCTTCCTGGTACCTTAGCTCTCCAGTTCCTCAGATCCTTTGGACCTCTGTGTGTCTCTTGTTCTTGGGGCTGAAATCACAGCCCCTAAACACACCACATAGCCTCAGGGATCTCAGGAGCATAAATTGTGTCAAGTGAGCATGTGGGTCTGGAACTGGTCTGTTTCTCCACCACCTCATTTCTCTGCTTTGTGGGCCTGCGGGGCTTTTGAAGTAAATTGGTGCTACACCAACTTCCACTTAATTTGCTCAGTGGTTAAATTGATCTATCTCTTTTATTTGATCGAATCTCCAGGAACTGAATCATTTGCATTGATTTATTGATTGGTGCTATGTTTTCACCATTACTTTTGATCACTTTCAGCTGTTAATATTGGATAATTCAATCAGGATTGATTGGCCTTACCATTGAAGGCAGAAAGTTAATCATATAGGACAAAGAAATAGGACACAGCTAACCTCAGTTTGACTGTTATTCATTCTCTCTCCCTCTCCCTCTCTCTCCCTCCGTCCCTCCCTTCCCCCTTCCCCACCCCCTCTCTCTTCCTATCATCTATGCAGTAGCACAAAGCTAAGGTTTTTCTTGAGCAAAGAAGGGAGTTTAAAATTTTATAGCATTCACAATGTATCTAAAGACGAGGTAGCTTTATTTTGCTCTTTTATAAAACTGCTTCTAGAAATTAAGCAAGCGTACGGAAAGATAGAGAAGCATGATTGTCACAATGAACTCATTTGGACTAAATGAGTAAATGCATTTTCAATTACCCGTTTTGTACCAATAAATGGCTAATCTGCGTGTGCATGCTTGGAGGCACAATGTGGGCTCACCTTTTTCTAAATTTGGCCCTCACTGCTTCACCATGTGTCCTGCTAGTCAAATGCTCAAGAATCAAGTGGTTAATATGACCGAAGTAGGGGCAGCAGAGGTGATAGCAATAAGCCAAAGCCACTTTATTTACATCTGAGTCGTCTCTACAACACCCCAGCTCAGTTTTAAAAAATTCTCCATCCATTAATTTCTTGATGTTCATATCGATGGCTGGTTTTCGCTATTAAAAGATGGAGCACCACCTCCTCGTTCTAGGAGTCATTCCCTCCTCCAACAGCCCTGTTGTTAGCGATCTGCCATTACATTATTTTTTTGTCTGGCCCAGAGTTGACGACAGATGGCCATCTCCGAACTGCCATCAGTGCGACTTTATGGAGCATCCAGCTAGGGTGTACTGAAGAGCACTGTGGCCAGTTCCACAGCCCCCTCCCTCCCCACCCCCTGGAAATGTTCATCACCTCTGCCACATTCTGCCTTGGCTGGGCTTTGCTGGCCCTGCCACCTTGTATGTCGCCAAGACAGCCTGCTGCCGCAGCGCCAGAAGATCTGCCTCCTTTAGGAACGAGAAACTGCGGGCATGATTGTCCTGTAAAGACAGAGCTCTGTCTCACCACGTTTTCAGTCAGATCCTTTGGAGAGACCTGGAAATCCAAATTTCTAGAACATTCTGCAATCCGGAGAGGCACGTTAAATTCCCACATATGTTCCTATTTTAGATGTTTGCTCCACACACGGATCAGCTTCCTCACATTAGCGGAGACAAAATGCCAAGAATAGAGCCTTTGTGTTTACAAACTTTTACCCGACTATTGGAAAACACCACCCCCATATCCAACTGTTGTGACAATTAGAGAAAGAGAGATGGTAATCATGGACTTCAACTATAAATCCCCTGAAATGAGCAAAGAATTCATTCCCGCGCCTTCTGATCCATCGATGTGGCGATCCATCGGACAGCCGCGCGAAATGAGCTGTTGCTGTGCATTTGGAGAAAGATTGATAGGCTGCTCTTGATCGAGTTTGCTAAGGCAAGGCAGCTTCAGAGCCAAGCGTGTATTTTAAGAGGAATTCACATTTGTATCCTTTATTGTTATATTTGCAGCGAATCTACAGCTTGGAACAGGCTCTGCCCTGCAGCTATGAAAGAGTAAGTTCCCCTTATTGGAGAGAGAGAGCAGTGTTCTGTAAAAGCCTGAGATGTGGCGGGTGAGATGAATAGTGCTTAAAAGCAGTGCTCGCTCGCGGTGCTGTCATTTAGAACAGCAACTCCAAGGCTTTAAACGGGAGTGAAAGGCAGGGTAAACGAGTCCTTTAAAAGCGGTGAAATTTTAAACTGCCTAAAATAACAGACCTCCTTCATTGATAACTTCATCGAATGCGCGAGTGGGAGAACTAACCAACTGGGCAAGAACTGCCTTCCCGTAAGGGGAGGAGAAAGTGCGCGAAAGGGAGGCTCTTCCCGGGTACCCAGGGTGTCTGAGAGGTGGGCATCTTTCTTTCGCGCCCACCCCCTCCTGCTTTGATTCCGTTCCCCGGCTGACAGAAGACCACCTCTCACTGGAAACCCGAATCACCCGTGAAAGGTTTCCTTTTCTGACATCGCCAAAACTTAATTTTGTAATTATCTGACTTACACCACTGGGCACATCTGCTAAGTTTGCGCGCCTTCTAGACACATAAAAGGCTACCGGGATACCATTAAATAGCAGCAGTGAGCTTTGCTGTGCTTTGAGTTTATAAGGGTGAAAGGTGATTGGGCAGGAAACTAGAACAGTCTATTTGCTGTGAGCCAGGCGCAAAGACCTCACTCCCATACTCAGTTATAATTCATGATGGTACTGGTGGGAAGCCCTCATCCCTCTGTGGAGTTAATGCATCTCCACTGAAGCCTGCTGAGAGCACCCTGCGTCTCCGCCCACCATCTGTGCCTTCGCTTGCAAGCTTTCCCTCTCTCTTTCTCACTTTTTCCTGAGATCTCGGAAACGTTGTCGGGCCACTACTGCTTTGTTAAAGGTGGCGCTCCAAAACGGGACTGTCCTGGAACTAGGAGAAGAGCTGGAAGGGACGCATTACGGTGTCGTTTAATGTCTCACATAGAACACGGACAGGCGGCAATGGCCTTAAACCAATCGCTGACTCTGGGAGCCGGGGATGTGCTGCCAATCGCCGATTAGTAAGGGGCACCCATGGTCTGAGCGCGACAGGAGGCCGGGGACAGCAGACAAGGTGTGCGTTGCGATTGGAGTCAAGTCTGTCCTGAACCTGAGTTCAGAGTCCAGAGTTGGATCTGAGAAATGTGCATGCCCTCTGTCCCATGGCTCAGGTCAGCCGGTGGTGTGAGCGCCAACCCGGTCCCCCACATGCTGCCCCATCTGCAATGTGACACCCCCAACTCTGAGGACCAGAGCTAATTGCCTCGGGGCTCCGCAAGCCTGTGCTCAAAATGCCCTAACCCCGGGCTTCGCAGAACCCCTCTTACACACTCTGGTGATCTGCGTGGTGCAAGCCACCTTCTGAAGTAGAATGAGCAGAGACACCCAGCTCCAAAACTGGCTAAAACCCAGAGCCCCAGAGCTGGCAGGGAAACTTGTTCCCTGCCTGTCCCATCCCCTCAGGGGGCCTCCTGCCCCACTCCCCACTCCCACACTGGAGCCCAGAGGGTGACCGGACAGGAGGGCACAGCCTGTTAAAACGAAAGATGATACTGCCCCTCCCGGTTCACGGCGGACCCAGGATTAATTTGTAATGTTTCACAATCTGTGCTCTTAACATCGTCTGTTGTTCGTACTCCTTTTTAAAAGATAAATCAAATTCAGGCCTGAAATACCAGTGTATGAATTTAACAGATGTGATGCCATAGGGGACCTACTGTGTTATAAGCTGCAGAAATGGCCTTTTTATGCCTCAGACTTGGGCTTATTCCAAAGAGGCTTTAGAACTACAGCAGCGGGGTGAGAGGTCACACATTAAGACAGTAGCACCCACACGTAATTCGGCCTTGTGTGTAATTGGTTCAAAATCTCATCCCGATGTCTGGGTGGTATTACATCGTCTCGCTCACCCTCCGAAGGGAAAGTAAGGCAAGAGTGGCTGTACTCACTGTCCAGGTTTTCCTGGGTGAAAGATCACTTTGAGATGACACAGCTGAGTAGTCAGCCTGAAATCCTGGTTGGTATTTTATTAATTTTGCACCAAGATAAATCCTGAAATTCTGACAAACTCCATGACAGGTGAAATTCCTTCTTGCAGTATCTGCTCAGCAAGAGGCTGCTCATTTCATTCTGTTCCGAGGCAGGCAACAGGAGGGCAGCTTTATAATCAGCCCTCAAAGGACCCCCAGCCGCCCCAGAGTCTCGGGCTGATTGAATAACTCCTGGGCCTCTTCCCCTAGGCCTCCATCAGCGGGGGTCCTGTGGAAAGCAATCTCCCGCAGACTGGCACTGAAGTGAGCTTTAAACCACCATTTTCTGCTCTCCAGAGGAGCCTGGAGTACTAAAAGATAGATGGGCTGCAGATATTTTATGAGAAACTGTCAGAAGAAGAGCAGAGTAAATGTTTTTTTTCTTCTCCTTCTTTGAGTCACACACTACATCACTGTTGAATTTCTCCCAGAATCTTTTACATTTAAAGTAAGAAATTAATTGGTGGCTAATCTTTCATTCCCCCTCCTTCTTCTTCGTTGTCTTCCTCCTCTTTTTTTTTTTTTCTTAAATATTCACACAGAGGCCCTTTGCTTAACCACAGTTGCAGAAAATCAGTACCATTTGCGATGAAATATTTATAACGACAGAATGAAAAATTGGATTCATTTTCTGGACTGTAGCCGAACAGTCTGCAACTTTGCGTGGCGTTGTTTAGCATCTCTGATTCCTCCCTTCCGCCGGAGTCTTTTTCGAAAACATGCCACATGTACGCTTACCTATGCTTTGGAGGGATGCCTACCAAAACACGGAACCCATTTTGACTCTTCAAAAAGAAAAATTAGGGGAGAAAAGAGCATATTTCTGTGCTGCGGCGGGCAGGGGAGGGGGGTGGTGGGCGGGCTCGCTGTGGTCCGTAGAAAGGTAGAGGATGAACCTGGTCAAAAGGAAGAATGCCAGCTTTGCAGGGAAGGCAGGGAGAAGTTTATAAGGAATACAGAGACAGTCTGGTGTGCGCTCTGTAGCAGAGTACAAACAGCAATCAGCAGGCCACAGTATCTGGGGGCAGATTTATAAGGGGAAATGGGAAAGCAGAACTGAGGTGTGTAAATATACATCGAATATCAGAGCTCACCTTCTTTTTTCCCTTTAGTGTTGACTGCATACGCTTTCCTTTCCACGTGACCCTCATACTCAGAGCTGCTTTCTTTCTAACAGCGTTGATTATTGCATTTTTTTTTTTTTAAGAGATAAAGGACCAAAGGATTCTGCTAAAACAGTCCGGCGCTGTATTTCAAACGAGTGCAAAGCTGCAACAATACATTCGTTCTTATAACGGTACCAAATTGGATTTGTAGCAAGGTGCCTATCAAGTAAATTTCAGTCCACCCAACAAGTTTTCGCTTTCCTCTCCACAGATGGGCCTGAGGAGCCCAGCCATGCCCCCTTCCTTCGTTGTAGGAATCTAACAAGGGATGGCTCCCTTGCTAACAGGGTCTCCTCAGGCTCCTGTTCCGGCCCTGTGAGGTGACCTCTCATCCATCCCCTTTTGAAGCACTGGGTTTAATTAGTTAGCGTTGTTTTGCTCGTTTTATCATGAATAAGAACAGTCAAACTCCCGTCTTCAGGTCCCATGCACTGAATTTGCATCATGCGTTGCCAACTCCACAAGATCAATAATCCATATTTTATTGCACAATAAAGGCTGCCTGTAATTGAATTAGCTCATTCATTCCATCTGATTAGCCCTATTTTATTCATGGAGAAGAAAAATAATAGAAACCTACCTTCACCGCTATATTGCCTTATGTGAATGGAAAAGAGCCTTCGGCACTGTAAAACATCTTCCTAAAGATGTAGAGCATTAACGTCAGTATTTGTTTATCCTAGGGATGAACTGAATCACATGACACTGCATTGTTGTTGTTTTTTGGTTTTGGGGCTTTTTTGGTTTTGGCGATCACCAGTGTTCACATCCATGGTGTCCATCTGTCCGCTGCTCAGCCGGCATGAGCAAGACCCCACCACCCAGTTCTGAAAGGTAGCTGGAATAAACATCTTCTGTTATGCACCTTTGGAGAGATTCACCTTCAGGGATTTACCCTGAGGTCATTACCTCTTCTCCATCCATGGGTTATCATTTTCAAGAGGTTCGAATGCTTGCTCTATTCTCATTGTCACAGAATCTCAGCCCAAATTTGGATGCGGGTATTGAGAAACACCGAACAGGAGAGGGGCCCTTTATTACTGGGATCTCTCAAGATCTCAGAGCATAATACAGCTTGTATGTGACACGCACTGTCTCAGAGGGTTGGAGTTTTTCAACAGGCTTCTAGCTTTGTCTTTGCATTGCATCCCCCCCCCAAAAAATAAATAAATGAAATGATTTGGAGAAATATGCTGACAGCACGAAATGATGTGTGTTCTGACACAAACTGCATCGTAGCTTAGAAATCTAGCCTGAAGTTATTTTACTGTAGCATGTCTTTGATTCTTTGATTCCAGGGAGAAACAGAATTTTCCTTGAAAGCGTGTGTTTTAGGATGTGACAATAACTTTTCTCCAGTGCTGGGCATGGGTTGGGCAGATTGTTTCTACTTAGCCCTTATTACTGCTTTCTTTCTTGAAGACGGAGGTTGGGGGGGGAGGGGATTTTTTTTTACATTAGTTTTTCAACAACTTAGGAGAGTCTGAAATATATACCCTGGCGAATGGAAACATAATAGTGTGTATTCAGAATCAGTCTCCTCTCTGCAGACCAGGAAAGGGACACTGAATAGCGCTCATTTATGTACTGCCAGACGTATTTCTGCATGTGATGTGGCTTGCCGAACTGCTTTGAATGATTTCCAGTGTTATTAGGCAGACTCAGAGGAGTAACAGGCCTCATGACAGAAGTAAAGAGCCGTGTGGCAGCAATCCTTGGTGAAGGAAAGTTGCGCGTCAAACCCGGTCATCAGCGAGAGAAGCGCCCAAACGCAGACTTCATTTTAATATCCGAGTTAACAACTCTCTGGGAATATTTCTCTTCCTCTTGTCCAGCTCCTTCTGTGTTGTGGCTGGTTTGCATTTGTGTTTGAAGTGCCAGGCGGTTTAATGAAGTTATTCTTTTATAAATTTTGCAACACTGAAGCAAAGCATGAGGGCTTTAAATTAGAATAAGTGCCACTTCTGTATGGCAGGTTCCTTTGAGGACTGATTAGAATGAGGCCTCCCGTTGCCAGGCCCTTTATGCATAGCAGTGTTGCTGCATGTACTGGTTTACAGCTCACCTTTGAATTTGCATGAGTGTGCACCACGCCTGCCGCCTGGCCCTCTGTTAGAGCTGTCTTTCTTCCAGGATCATGTTAAATACTTCACTTTAAAGAGTTATTTTTTTAATTATATTGCTTTATTGTAATGAATTAAAATTAACTTGGAGTAGCAAATTATATAAGGACGGGAGGGTTATAGATTGCTCTCACCATAGTTACAGCACATCTTTGTGCGGGGGGAACAAGAGGCTGTCCCTCTAGAAGCTCTGTGTACCCTGAGAGGGGAGGAAACTGTCCCGCAGAGACCTGGAAGCAGTTCCAGAAAAGGTGCCCAGGACGTGGGAGGAGAATGGGAGTTTAATGTGGGGGTTTCTGAAGGAAACAGAAGCTCTTCTTGGCCGGATGGAAAGCCGGGGATAGCTCCGCCATTGTAAGGCCCGAAAGATCCCGAGACAAGAGTAGATGATGGACAGGAGAAAATATGAATAAACCTGAAGACCTGACGAGGCTCAGTGAAGGATAAGAGATACACTTAAGCATTCCCGATTTCCTCTCTTCGTGCCTGCCTGTGTGAACTGGCTAATAAACGGGTGATTTCAGGGAATGAGGAGGCGGGAGGTTATTAGAGAAAGGGGACTGGAAACTTTCTACAGTACACAAAAACACACAGAGGAAAAAGGAGAGGAAAGAGCGAGCAAGAAAACAAGCACCCACCTTGAGTGTGACATTATTTCTCCTCTCTCCAAACCAGAGTTTTTGGGTTGTTTTTGTTTTACTTTAAAGTGAGGGACACCCAAATAGACTTGAATTTGTGAAATATTTGCATGTTAAAAAGACTTTCTTAGAATTTAAAACAAGGGCAGGGGCGCCTGGGTGGCTCAGTCAGGTAAGTGTCTGACTCTTGATTTCAGCTCAGGTCATGATCTCGTGGTTCATGAATTCGAGCCCCACATCAGGCTCTGTGCTGACGATGTGGAGCCTGCTTGAGATTCTCTCTCTCCTTCTCTCTCTCTGCCCTTCCCCTGCTCGTGTGCATGTGCTCTCTCTCTCAAAATAAATAAGTAAACTTAAAAAAAAAAAAAGAATTTAAAGCGAGGCTACTTTGGGCTCCTTCTAATTGCATTCTCCATGGAGGAATATATGAGCGATGAGGGACAGAAAGATCAGAGGCAAACACCAGGGATTTTACCTTGTAGAACCCATGCACGGATGTAACATCCCCCCCCCCCCCACACACGGCACATGCTCACTCCAACATCCAGCTCTGGCGTGGATGTGCACATGCATGCTTACACTTAGGCAGTTTAATCGTGTAAATGATGCAAGTCAAATGTTGTCCTTTTATAGTTTTATCCGTTTTATGTACTAAAGCAAATGCTCTAGTAGACAAGCATCTGGTTGCTTGTGATGAGGAAAGACTTTTTGCTGTTACTCTTAATGATTTATAACGCGTTTGACTTACTCTTAATACGACTTCACCTCCTAGGGAGTGTGGCGGTGTTTTTAATAAAAGAAGTAATACACTGCAAGGAAGTGGCATTTCTTTCGCTTTTTTGCCCAAGTTCAATAAACTATTTTTCATAATTGTTGGAATTTGGTTGAAGGGAATCCTTGTCCCTATCAAGCGGAAAAGCAGAAAGAGTCCTTCCTTGCTCCCTCCTTCTCCCTACAAAGGTTACCCTTTGAATATAAATTACAAGCCTTGTGCGTCTCTCATTCTAATCAGATGACCTTTTGAATCTAGTGGACCAGAGTTTAAATCCTAAGCCTGCCAGTCAGTTTTTAAATCAATGCCCTGTTCCAGCAGCTTTCAGGTATGTAACTTTAAATTTCAATGGATTTCAAAAACACAAATGAAATAAGTGATGCGGGTAGAATCTTGCAGCCGATGGCAAAACTCACCCAAGTTGACTGCAAGGTCTTGGGCCAAGTAACGTGACCGAGGGTAATCTCACTAACTAAGTCCTTTAAAAACGAAACCTTCCGGGATTCAAAATCTAAGAGAAAAGGGAGGAGCGGGAAACTTGTCGTGTTGGCAAGAGCACAGTTCTGAGCAATTATCAATTTAAGCTCCCATTATTTGCTGCTAATTACTACACGAGACTGTTAAATATTTAGCAGAAGTTTGTTTAATTGCGTTTGGCTGGGAAGGGGGTGCCTGAATATGGGTTGGGCAGCAAGAGTCGGTTGTGTTCATCAAGAGCCGGGCGGAAAGGAAATTTGTATTCGCCCAAGATGAACACATTACAGTGTCAGACAAGCCTTCTTTTTTTTTTTCTTCCTCCCGCAGATTTATTTATCTTTAAGGTATCTAAAATTAGAGCACGGAGAAGGGCACTGTTCACCGATGTAAAATTGGAAGGAGGTCATTCTTAACCTTGTTTACAGATGTTCTAGTTTAGAAAGCGCCAGTGTGATAAATTAAACATTGCAGGGGGAAAAATTAAAGCTTAGCAACAACTGGCACATGGACACATCTGTCCGTGAAGCACTGACTTAATCCCTGAATATCTTATTAGACTGTATTGCCTATCAAAGCCTTCTGTCCCATAATACGCTGGGATCCTGCACTTGTAGAATCCGAACAGCATCTTTTGACTTCAGCCTCACTTTCACTTTTGCTGGCTTTGTATAGTTTGATTTAAATTTTCTTTTGGCTCCTTGCATGTAAACAAGTAGTTCAACTCACTGTTCTGTTTAAAAAATAAACCTTATACTTGTAATGTATTTCCCAGCGGCTGCTGTGCTCTTTTTAGTCTAGGCTTCCAGTTAACATAGTAGATACTGTGTGCTATTGCCAGTTCCAAAATGGGAAAATGTAAGCCTGGCAGGTAGGTGAAACGGATAAGGGTCAGCTAGCAACTGAAATTTTACTATCGTTTCTAAGATTTCAATGAAAAATGAAATTATGACGATGTTAGCGTTTCCCATGTGTGACCCATGAGCAGTACTGCCCTTTTGAAACTGGTGGGCCAGAGTGGCTTGTTTTATTTCTCTGATGTTTAACTGTCCAAATTCTAGAAAATTGTTCTACATTAGCAATTTGGACATGGCATTATTTCGAAAATTAGTCATTGCTTAGGCTTCAGAAGACTCATCCTAGACCAAGGCTAAGGTAAATAGGTGGGTATTCTTGGGACAGTGTTAACCACCATAGGCTTTCCCAACTTGGTTTGATGTTGTGAGAAAGAGCGCCTGTAACGAAAAGAGGCTCTTTCTGAAGGGGCTCCCCACGTCTCTGCCCAGCCTGAACAATCTCCTGCCCTACAGATGACTTCCTGTCCTGAATGGTCTACACCCTCTCCCCCGATTCTCAGCCTGATTCACGCTTACTCTCCCTCTGGTGCCCGTCATTCCCTTCTAACCTTCTCCTCATCACTCCAGCACCAGGCAAGTGTGACTCCTCTGAGAACTAAGTCGACTGTCTCTCACAAGAGGTGAGGTGTCCTTTCTCTGTGGCCCGTAGCATCCCGTCCTCGCTGTAGTGCCGTGAGGGTGGGTGTCCGCCATCTCTGCTGCCGGCCCTGCCCAGAGATTAGAACACATCAACCAGTGCCACTCAGCAATTGCTTCACACCCAAAGCCAGCTGAGCCACCAGAGTAGCTAGAAGACCTTGGAAGCTGGCTTATACTCTCTGGGTCTTAATTTCTTTATCTATAAAATGAGATATCAGAACAGGTGCTGCTAGGACCCTCCCAGCTCTGAAATCATTTCTTTGGTTCTCTGACGTATTCATTACTTACACATATAATTGATGCCTGCTATTAAATCTAGATCAGCAAATTAAGGATGACGGCTCTTCTGTTTGTTCAAAGTAGATAGTCCAACTATTCATACCTTATATATGAATTCTAAGTTTAATATCGATCCTTTGTTAGATTGCAAATATTCCTAAAACGGCATTGATTAATTGCCACGAAAATGTACTACCTTTGTTCACTGATGGTACATGGATGTCACATTGCTGAATGAGTGGACATTTTTGGAGACACTCGATTCTTCATACAAGCAATGCCATTTATGATATATCTCAAAGGATATTACGTATCCTTTCCAAAAGTTCTCAACAATCGCCCACTCGCACCCATTGACTATATTTGAAGATGGTATGTGATATAGCCCCATGCAGTGTATGTGTCCCTTTTGCTATCCTTTTTGTTTGTTTTTAGATTTAGCGGAGGAGATACCTCTTGGCCTGAAGGCTAAGCAGCATGCTCAAGCATGGCACAGCAAACTCATTGTGTTTTCAAAACACTGTAAAACAGTGATCATCAATTGGGGGTGATTGTTTTCCCCACCAGGGAATACGTGGCAATGTCTAGAGACAGTTATGGTTGCGACAACAGGCATGTTTTTGATAGAGGCCAGAGATGCTGCTGAACATCCCACAGTGCAGAGGACAACCCCCGCCCCACCCCCTGCCAAACAAGGAATTGTCCAGCCCAACATGTCAATAGTGTTGGGGTTGACTGTTGAAAGGCAAGTCCCACTGGCCTTCTAGAATCTATTTAATTTGTAGGCTTCTCTCTAGAACAAAGCAATTGAGTGACACATTTTGTGTAATGACTAAGAAATGGCTTCTTGGATTGTCTTTTGGTTTCCTTTGGATGAGAGAGAAGAGCTTAATGCTGCAAATATATGGCCAAGACTTCTAAACATAAACTCATGAACATGCCAATGTCCGCATGCTTCAAGGTTATCTCAGACCATCCTTTTCTAGGCTTATTTAGCATGAATGTTCAAAGAACAACAACAATAAAAATGTAATTCAGTGAAATTTACTAGAATGTGAAATCATTTCTTATGGGAGATGTGATGGAAACGTCATTGCCAGAACCACTTAAAATTAGCCTGGAGTACGAACTTTATAAAACAATTCTGTTCTAGCAAGGGGACCGACTAAATAACCTAATGGTCCTTTTCTATCGTTAAGATCTTGTATTTTTCTGGTCACTTCTGATGACACCCTTTCACATTTTGCTTTAATATGACTTGGTGTCATCCAGAAAATGCTTTGAGATGTCAGGCCAAGCCCATGTGAACTGTTAAATGTCAAAAGAAAATGCACCTGTGTCTCTGCAAGTTCATGGCGATGGTATTACCATGTGAAAAAATACAAAGGGAAATTCTGTCAGTGCAAACATGATCATAGATGCAACATTCATGGCATTAAAGTGAGGGGCAAAAGCATATGACAGTTTCTGAAATGCCATTGCTGTGTCAAAACAAAAGAGTAGGACCCCATTTTAGTAAATTCTACCAAAGTAAAAATTATGAGTCAGCTTTCCTGGCTATGAAAATGGCTATTTATGTTTTCAGAGTCCCAAAACACTTTGGGAAATATTATTTATCTTTTAAGGACTATTCATTAAAATATAACATATCTTACAAAATTGCACATACCCATGTATATGTTCCTGCGTGTTCCCGGGTAAGGTTCACGAAACACAATTACCCAAAATTTCTCCAGCCAGGAATTACATGGATTGTGGAGAGTGGAAACTCTGGGGTGGCAAAATGGGGTCTAATTGGTACTTCTGGATGATTTGGGTCTTCCGTGTAATTTTTAGAACATTACTAATGGTACTTCTAGCACTGTAGCAGTTTCAGTTTTAATTAATTTAAAACTCTGAGTACTTCTGTAGTTGTTTGGACTTCGAAAATGTTCATTTATTACATTCACATCCCATTAACCTTATTAAGGCGTTTAAAGGCTGCCCTTTGCCATAGTTTTTCTCTAGCGTGTGGGGGGGAATAAACCCCAGTATCCCGTCGTCATGAGGTGCCTACACTTTTAAAACTATTTCGCTAGCAAAAGAAGTTGGGGGTGAAAAAGAGAGAGGGTGGAAATGTAAAAATCTTGATTAGAAAGTATAATTTAATAGAACATGTATTGAACCAAATGTATTGATTAATGTAGAAGATATAGTACTTGTATTGATTCAAACCAGAGATTTAGTACTAAAAGCTCTGAGCCAAAAAGCTGTTGCAGATTGCTACAAAAGTCAGTTTAATGCTGTCCTTGAGAATGCCTTCACAAAGAAATTCTTCTAATGTTTGAGGACTAGGTGGAATGCGGTATATGTCAGTTTGATCCCGGAGGGTTTTATTTTGTACTCTAATAGCTGTTACGAGCCTACATTATATCCAAGGAGTAATTTTCCTTAGGGGTGCCCGGCTCGCTTTGTGTCAATATTCTAGCATTTTAAGTCACGTACAGTATATGCTTCTGGGAACAGGGAAGGAGCCAGCCAGACTCATAATGGTCTGCATTCATTAATAAAGGCAGAAGCTTCTGTCCCTCCATTGCCCACTACAGGGATGCCTCTTTGGCCTTCAGGGACCCGTACAGACACATTTAAAGAAAGCTTTATTTTGAGTGGGCAGGAGATGAAATGTAGGACTTGCAGGCATTTCCTAAGTCAGCTATATGCCCGAGCACAGGGGTGACCTTAATGGGTCAAAGAAGAATGCAGGTCAAAAGACTTATTATCCAGCCTGTTGGAAACCAATTGCTTTTGTTTAAAAAAAATAAAATAAAAAATAAAAAAAGCAGTAGGGCTTAAAGGTGGACGGTAATGTAGAATTCTGTGTGCAGCCCGTAACTGTATGTGTGCTGAAATATGCCTCTGGAAAAATACGAGCATACAGATTATCCATAGTGTTTACAGATAAAGGTCCAACCCTAGTGATAAAAGGAAGGCTAATATAATTAGTTAATCAGTGATGATTGATTACGGATGTTTGCATTCTTCAACTAAAGAAAAAACAACACGCCGCCATGGTGCTGTCACCATCTGTTGAAAGAAACAGCCACACTTAATCTTTATATTTCTTTTATTTCTTCCCGCCTTGCATTGTTACAGAGCCACAATTGCCTCCTATTTCATCTGGTTGGAAAACATCTCATTTAAATTGAATACAACTGCCGTTTAAATTCAGGATCCTGATGGCATGGTGAATTAGTGGAAAGCTTGTTATTTCTATTTTTTTTTTCTTTCCTTTTCAAAGTAGCATGCTGGCTCTTTTTCTTACTTTTAAAAGCTTGTCAGAATTTGTTTGAGACAAAGGGCTATAAATAGGCAAGTCATGGTAAAAATGATTAACATATTTGAATCAACAGATCTCACAAAACTTCCATTCAAACGCAGTTTTTATTTTTATTACCATCACTACTTAACATTTTACTGATGGCAACAAGAGAGTTACAGAGCCAGACGAGATGTGACCTCTGCCAAAATTTTGGACAAGTGAGGGCAATCTGTGGCCACAACTTTTGGGGGTGGGCACTCAAACCCTCCTCCCTGGGAAGGTAGATTCCCCCTGGGCTTTCCTCCAAAGCTTAACTTCATCCTTGTTGTTGGTGCGAATATTCAGATTCACCTCAAGATCGCGGGAAAATGGGGTAACTTGGCCGAGGTGAACAGTTTCAGGAGATCACGGGGTTTTATTTTTTATTTAAAAATATTTTGCTTGGATTGCATTTTAAATAGGATTAAGCCGTTTGACCAGTAAATGTGGTCAGCTCTCAGAAAGGAGGAGGCTGAATTAATCATTTGTTAGCGTGCCAAAGCCCAAGATGAGAATTCCAGTCTTGTAAAATGAAAGGCATCTCATATTTTAAAAGAGATGCATGCACGGTGCTAGTAGGGAATTTTGAAGGTCCTTGTCTGGTTTTTAGCTTTCCAAGTTTAATTTCACATTTATAGGGGGGAAAAAAACCACACTCCTCCCAAATGGGGCCCTTTACCGTAAGGAGAGTGGGTTTTTGAAACCTGGCTATTAAGGTATCATACCTAGATGGATCTTCTTTTAAGCTTAAGGTGTGCTGTGGATTTGGTTTTTGTTTTTGTTTTTTGGGGTTTTTTTTTTTCCTTAACACAAACCCCCCTCGTGTAAAACAACTGTTCATAACTGGGATTAATGGTTTGCAATTTTCAGTTACTTAGACATGGGGTCTCCAAGAGATGGCTTTTTGCAGAGTAGAATATGGCTCTCGGTGGGATTTCAGAAGTTTTCTTCTCTTCCTACTTCCTTTTCTGTCGTCACCCCCTCACATGCCCCCGTCGCTTTGCACTGGTGTTCTCCTCGATTATGTAAAACGCTTTCCCTTCATCGGAACAGATCTTTTTCCCCATAAACTGTCATTGCATTAAAGTACTTTGGGGACTGTGAATTGCTGTGTAAAAGCAGTGATACGACCCACTGCTTTGTTCGAGTGTAGTGTTTCCTCTGGACCCAAAGAGCGCGAAACTCTCAGGTGGAAGAAGGCTGCTTGCTGACAGCCTCCTTGCTGGGCATCCACGGTTGTACCGCGGTGACTCGGGACCAGTGTCCTGGACGGAGCCAGAGCAAGGGGGAGCAGGGCCCGTGGCCAACCCTCTCTTCCTGCTTAGTGCCTCTCTTGCCCACTGTTCATCTTTCCCACTTGTTCCCGGTTCTTCCTTTCTAAAGAAACCGTGTCAATGATCTTAAAAAAAATTCGGGGCACCTGGGTGGCTCAGGCAGTTGAGCATCCAACTCTTGATAACGGCTCAGGTCATGATCTATCTCACTGTTCCGTGGGTTCGAGCCCTGCGTCACACTCAGCGTGGAGCCTGCTGGGCATTCTGTCCCTCTCCCTCTCTCTCTGCCCCTCCCCCACTCACACTGTCTCTGTCTCACTCAAGATAAATAAATAAACTTAAAAAACACTTGTTAATAAATAAATAAAAAGAAGGCTCCCATGAAGCAACTTCTTGTTTCTCTTAACGCAGGATCTTCAGTGAAGTCTGGAGACTCACACTCTGAGCCTTTTTCCTCCAGTCCTTAAAGTCAGCCCAACCTATGCAGTTCAGACACCCATTCCTTCCTTCAGAAAATGAAATTGGGCCATTTCTATCTTCAGTGACTCAGAATAGAGCATAGGGGTGAGGGGACAGACACGGCCCAGGGTTCCTTGAAGGTGGTGCGGGAAAGCCTTTGAGAACTGGGTTTCTTTTGTTTTCAGTGCAAATATGCCTTACCCAAGACTGCCTACCAGAATTCCCACTTCCCATCCTGACAGTCACTACTAGGGGTGGACACGGGACTCCAGGAGCCTGTCTTAACTGCACCCTCAGTTGAGCAGGAGCCAAAAAAAAAAAAAAAAAGGAAGGAAAAAAATGACAATAATGTCAATCATATGCAGGCATCTCTACACCAAGAGAACTTGCTGCCTTTACCGTGTCCCGTGCCAGATTTCCCAGTTACACATTATTTGTATTAGGGCTCTTTATTTTTGTGTAAGCTTGAATTTCCCAAGCCGTAATCTTGTCTTTCTCTCAAATGATCTATCTTCTTCTCTGGTCATATGAAAAGCATAAATCCTTTATAGTAGCGACTTCAGTCTGTTGTAATAAGTAATTCACATGTATTTGTTCATTTCTCTGCACCTCTGAAGAGGCTTCTATGGCTTTGGTTTAGGATGAAAGCATCTGAGACACAACTATTGCCAACTGTTACAGCCAATTCATGTTAGGTTTTCGTCTTGCAGTATCTGAATAGAGGCGCGCACCAAAACACTGGAGCGATTGCAATATATCTTCCTTTATTAACCTCCAGAATCCTATCAAATATGGAATGTCTCTTGTAAGCACTTAAGCATTTAAAACTAATGTTATTAAATTTGTTTGTTTAACTTTGGTTTAAAAAAATCCATTGTCCATCGGTGTCCTATCATTTAGGTAACTTTTGTCATAAACGAAAAACCCGATCAGACTTGACCCTTTGAGACAACAAAAGGCTCAGATAGGGTATTTTGAACATATGAACTTTTGTATTGTTTATAAACTCTGATCATCACTGTGTTCATTTTTAAGGAAATAGGAAAGTTTTTTAGTCTCCTCGGTATTTTGATTACTCTTTCTGTCTACCTATTGGTGAAAAATAATTTTCAGAAGTATTTAGAATCAATACAAAGAAAAAAAGGCTTGGCATAAAAATCATCTGTTCCTGTATGCACTGTTAGGCTAGTGCTACTAAGTAGGAAAAAAGATCCAGGCTTATCTTCCACTGCATTAATAACAATAGGTATGCTTTCAATAAGGGAGAGTGAAATAAGGTTCCTCATCTTACTGGTTGCCAGGCTTCAAAAATGCACTAAGTTTGAAATGGAGAAGGGGAAGCCTGGTGCTCTGGGCCCCCACCGGGCAAGTGTCTGGTCATTCAGTAGTATTCACAGAGCAGGCAATTTGCTAATCATGGAGGATGAAGAGATAGCAAAGATCTGTAAGGCTTAAAAACTCTGCTTTAAAAACTTCCAGAGCACCTGTTCACCTCCATGACCCAGCCTGAACTCCTTAGCAAGGTGCAGAAGGCTCTCCGTAACCAGGCCCCAAGCTACCGTCCAACTTCCCTTCTCATCAGTACTCTTGGTTCAGGACACTGTAGGAGACTCCATCCAATCTGAACGAGTTACAGGTCCACGAACATACCTTGTGTATTCTCGCTTCATTGCCTTCAGTTATGGGAGCCTGGTGGCCCAGAGTGCCCTCCGTATATCCCCAGTGTCCTTTCATGTTTCCAGCATCAACTCAAATGTCACATTACACACGTTACTCCAAAGGCTAAGCAATATTAGGTGTGATCATGGCATTTCTGTGTTCATTTCTGATACAGTTCTTCCATATTGCTCTGCCATCTTGTGCCCGTGCGACTTTCTTCTTTAGACTGTGAGCACTTGGAAGGCACGAAGGCAGGGACCATCCCATTCCCTTCAGTAGCCCTTGGCTAGCTAGTCATTCACTTGGCCGCGTCTTTACGATGACTGCAATGCTGTGGGCTGCGCCAGGTGGTGATACAAGTGTTCAGCAGATGTTTGTGAAGGAATGAATGAATGAATACCAGAATTTCTGACATAGGGAGAGAGCCAGGCCTACAAATAACCAAAGACAAGACCTCAGATATGTACTCTATGAGCGCTGCAAATGCACGAGGAGAGCAGAGGAGGGAGAAATTGGTTTTAGATGAGAGGAGCATGGAAGTGGTTGTATCTCGAGCTAGACGTCAAGGTTCTGAGCAGAAGAGACGCGTCAGGGGAGGGTGTGTAAGCTCAGAGATGGGACATCACGGCTCAGGGACAGTGCAGAGGAGGAAAGGTGGAAATCAGGCCCTCTGCAGACTTATGCTCCGAATGAATGTCCCTGGTCTGGGGCTCTCCCCCAGTGGAGGAGGAGGTTGTTCACTCAGAAAGGGAACGCACCGTGTGGATGGAGAGGAGACAACCAAAGTACAGCAAAGGCTGCTTCCGCGGGGGTTGGAGGTGGGTGCAGCTGTTATGATGTGCTCCTGAGCCATGTTGTGACAGCCCCAAGCCCACCCCCCAGGAGAGGAGCTGGGGAAGCTTCCTGCCCCCTCTGTGTGTTGTTGGCCAGGCAGCCCTTGCCTGTACAGGCCATATTCAGGGACAGATAGAGCCTCTGCTGTCAAGACGTTCCCACCTGAGAGCGATGAGAACAAAAGCATCTGTAATGGAAATAATGCACAGATAAATAAAACTGTGAAAACAGTGCTATCCTGGTCTTTGAAAAGCAGGTCTTGTTTTGGTAGGAAGGGACGGCAGGTGGGAGGGTCTTCTGGGAAGGCCTGGCAGAGGCAGAGAAGAGGAAAGGCATGGGCCAACCATCTCACCTCCCACAGGCCGCTGGCCCTGCCTCTCCCCGCCATGGTACTCACTGGGGGCAGCGAGGGGTCAGGGGCCCGGCAAGCACCTATCCGGCAGCGTGCAGAAACACAGTTCACGTCATTCTCAATCCACCAGCATGTATGGCTACTTGGTCTGATGACAATAAGATCGCTTAAGTGTTTTTTTCCCTTTTTCTTTTTCTTTACAGAATCATACGATGACCCAACACAGCAGTTAGTGCAAGTTCCGTCTCTCAAGGAGAATTACTTTTGTGGCACAAAAAGGGAACATGTTTTACTCTTTGCACGAAACTTTCATTGTTAATGTATAATATTCAGAAACATTGTATTGTACCATAAAACTTGTATTATCAAACTGTTGGATGTTCATGTGTTTGAACTTTTGAGCACCGGATAGACTCCTTGTATATAAAGTGTTGCACATGTATTATGTCGTCTGATACTAAAATGGTCTTATAAAGACAAGTGGACTTGGGCCCTGTTCAGGCAGGATTTAAAAAAAAAAAATGTGAGCAAAACGGCTTAAGAGAAAGTATTTTCGAGGAAGACAGATTAAAACAACTTACAAATGAGACTATGTTTGGACTTCCTTTTATTTACACTTAAGCCTAGAATTTCTCTTTTGGTATATCAACGGTTAAATCCAAGACTATTTTTTATTGCTGAAGATTCTTGCAAACCATGAAGAGATGTTCTCACAAAACAGAACCCCACAGCTGGATAAGGCCCGTATATATATTTGTAAGCCTTGCAATGTGACAGGTAGCATCACTATATATGCAATAGTTGTTATGTAGACTGTCAAAGATTTTTTTTTTCCTGGATACATTTGAAGCTTTGAGTGTTCAAGGTTTTCCTTAATGATTTCACACAGCCAAATTCTTGAATCAGTTGAACTAACCTGTATGTTACTGTTATTAATGTTTACTCTGCGGTCTGAACCTGGAGATTACTGGAATTGTTTTCCAAGAGGAAATAAATTCAGTTTACCATTAGGTATGAGTGTATTTGTGTGTTTTCTTTTTCCAGTTACTCTACCATTAAAAAAATCTAATCGCCTGCACCCTTGGAGGTGAAATCTGCTCTTGAACATATCACAGGATAACCTCGATCATATTTAACCTTTTCACACTGGACCAAATGCAGCCGCGAGGAGATTCATCATACTGCATCGGGAAAGAATCAGACCCAATATACTCCTCCTCCCTCAGATACTACCAGGTCACATTGTACTGGAGGATTCTGACATCACAGATGGATGTGATGGCTGTTTTCTGCATAATTTGCAGCCCAATTCATGTCATGCTGTGCAAATCTGAACTCGAAGTAGATGGCTGCAATTTGAAAGGCAGTTTGGCTTATGTGTACTTAAGAAGCAGCTTTGTTCATTCAGAAGACAAAGCACAGAGCAGGGAGCCAGGCGGCTGTTGGTTCGAGCTCTGGCACTGACTCCCGGTGTGGCCTTCTCCAAATCGCTCCGCCTTCTGGCCTTGGCTCCCCTGGCCAGGGGAAGTAACACAGCCTGCTCATCGGCCTTGACACAGGCATGGGGTGCCTCTGGAAGAGAGCTGGCCTCACAGCCTGCAACAAAATGGGGAATGAGCAGCAGCTCCAATGTCAGAGCCTTTTTGTTTGGGGAAAGGAGAGAATGGCCATGTGTGAGTTGAGTCCTGATACATGTTGAGTCAAAATTGGTAAGTATATACCTGATATTGATGGGCAACTTTCAACCACATCGTGCTTCAGATATTTCACTTACTACGACTCTTTTAACCTCTTTGAAACTCTGAGGACCTCAAGCAGACCTTTAAACCTTAAACAAGAGAGAATCCTCAACAGTACTTTTTTGATGGGGAGACTGACGGCCCGATTTACTCTATTCTGTCAGCGAGGGCCCCCATGCATGAAACCCAGACTGCTCACCCCCCCACCATTCTCAAACCGTAGCCTGCGTCAGCATCATCTGGAGGGCTTGTTACATCACAGGGCGCCCACCTGATGCTCAGAATTGCTGATTTAGTAGGCCTGAGGTGGGGCTCCAAATTGTGCAATTCCAGGAGGTTCCCAGGTGATGCTTCTGCTCCAGGTGTGGGGGCCCCACTTTGAGAACCACTGCTCTACCCCATTTCCAAATTAATTGAGTGCATTGAACGTGAATAACCATGCAGAGTGCTGGAAAATTATACCATTTATTTTGTTACCAATAAAGAAAAAAAATTGGTCAAACTTTAAGATCATTCAGAAACAAATACCTCATGGTGTGAAAGTATGTGTGCTGGCCAGTGTTTCATGTGTGTATTTAGTTTCTTAATGGTAGGAAAACCTACATCTATACATTTCACAATGGATTGCCAGCATGCTATTTAATTAAAAAGCTTTTTCACCAGCTCCATAAATAATGAAGTATGCTGAGAATATGCAAGTACATTCATAATTAAAATACTCAGCTATATTTAAAAAAAATTAAGATCTCTGGTCTATTCAAGGATTTTGCATTTAAAATGAAATAGCCACACTTAATAATGATTTTTTAAAGGCTTTAAAACTGCTGGTTATTAACGAATGGGTTATATTTCACTAAAAGTAAGCTGCTCTTCATGGAAAGCAGGTGATGGTATTATCCCAGGGATGGATCCCAAGTTGCCTTTCACAGCCTTGCTTCTAAGGGACTTCCCAGACTTTCTAGTAAACAGCAGAGGCTGGTGTTCATTCTCCTAGAGGCTGTCACACGGCTGGCCACTGGGCTCCTCCAACATGCACAGTTCAGCCTCTTCCCCGACAAAGCTCGAGGCCAAAGGAGCTGACCCTTCCTTGCTCCACATGCTTGATCCTCTGGTGAGTACAAGGTCATTCAAATGTAGCAGGTCCTGGGGCACCCTGGGTGGCTCAGCTAGCTAAGCGTCCAACTTCAGCTCGGGTCATGATCTCACGGTTCGTGGGTTCAAGCCCCACCTGGGGCTCGGCTGTCAGCACAGAACCTGCTTTGGATCCTCTGTCTCCCTCCCTCTGCCCCTCCCCCACTAGTGTCTGCACTCTCTCTCAAAAATAAATAAACTTTAAAAAAGTGTAGTAGGTCCTTCCTTACAACCAATGGTTCATTGGGTCATGACTACTAAGCAGTGTGTGGTGCTTGGTGCCTTATTTCCTACTTCATTCCGAGGAACATAAGTCAGCTTAAAGATTAACAAAATGTTATCAGGAAAATCAGAGTCAGGCAGAGAGAAGGAAATACACTAAGTAGTTACCTTTTTTGTGCTTCAGTTTTGGTTTTGAATGTGTTTTAGTATTGACGTTGACCTTCCTAGTAGTAAAGGGAGAAAAAAAATGAACAGAAGGGCAGGAATATATCAGCTTCTTTGAAAAAAAAAAATCTTTTTTAATGTTTATTTATTTTTGAGAGAGAGAGAAAGAACACGACAGGGAGGGGCAGAGAGGGAGGGAGACACAGAATCTGAAGCAGGCTCCAGGACCTGAGCTGTCAGCACAGAGCCTGACATGGGGCTTGAACTCACAGACTGTGAGATCATGACCTGAGCTGAAGTCAGATGCCTAACCGACTGAACCACCCAGGCACCCCTATACCAGCTTCTTAAGAGAGATTTTTGTCCCCTAGTACTTCATTCCCAAAGAAGTTTCTGGAAGACCTGATGTACCAGCAGGGGCCAGTATAAAAGCCACTCTTACTGACTATAATTTTATGATCTAATGCCATGCTTCTCCTCTGGAAGAATGCTACTGGGTCTATGGGTAGAGGCTAGAGACACCACAAACATGCCACAATCCACAGCACAGGGGCCCCAGAACGAAGAATCATCCACCCCAAAATGTCAATCAATAGTGCTAAGGTTGGGAAACTGCTCTAATGTGAAGTTTCCTATGATTTCTCAAGGACCTTTTACATTGCAATCACCTAGGGGACTTCAAAAAGCTCCACTGCCTGAACTGCACTCCCGGAGAGTCTGACTCAATTGGTCCAGAATGCAACCCGGGCATCAGAAGTGCCCCAGACAACTCCAGCACAGCCACGGTTGAGAACCCGTGGGCTGAGCTAACATTCTCAGGCCAGTGTGCTGGACCCAGGACCGGAAATTTGAAAAGAACATGCAAGGAGTAGAGAAGTAGCATGGGTCTCAGACTCTTCTTCCCTCAACATTACCTTTTATAACTGGGCCTGTAATGATGATTTTAACTCCAAAGGAACACAATAACCAATACTGAGTTTAGGGAAAAGAGGGAAATGATGCAGAAACTCACCACCCTTACACCTGGTCCAGGATTGCAAACACAGTGAGAGAGAGAGAGAGAGAGAAAGAGAGAGAGAGAGAGATCGGGCCCAGTGGGGACTCTGATGACCTGGAGAGCAAATGCCCCATCACCTGCCCCAACTGTCGCCTGGAGGGAAAGCAGCCTGTGAGGCCAGATTGCCCAATGTCTCAGGAGAAGCCAGCAATCCGGGTGGGTAAGTGCCATGTGCCAGTTTCTAAACGTTGGCAACCTACTCCATTTTTTACTCAAACTCTGCTGCCCCCCACTGTGTGGGCCATATGAGACACACTTTTCAGGCCAGGTCCGGCTCTTGGATGGCCGATTTTGACCTTTGGCATCGATGATTCTTTTTTTCTAATTATTGTCATCCCCAACTATTTAAAATGTCTGTTTTAAAATAATTGTGTGGTTTTGGTATATAAGAGTTTGAGTTATGCTTTGTTTGAAATTGGTATCGCACGCACTTTCAAAGCTCCTCTGCAGCCTCCACGTTTATGCGGTCAGGCTGAGCAGCAATCTCCCGAATGGATGTGCTCTCTGTAAGTCTACTCCCATTCCTGGACATTTAGATTTCAAACAGATTTTTTTAAAATGATGATGGGTAACAAATAGCAGAAAGTACAAAATTCTCTGTTGTGAGTCAGATGATGCTATATTCTGTGTTGTTAATGGAGGCCAGATTAATGTGCTTTGGGGATCGTGCAAATAAATGGGTTGACATTCTACACTGAAAGCTGATAAGTGTAGTCAGGGTTCCAGCCCAAATGGAAGGAAGTGGCATCAGAGGCAGCCTTTGGGGATCCCCCCGCCACAGACTTATTAGGCTCCTTGGAGCAGCACTGGGTCTGTTCCAGAACCTGGACAAGGACTCCAATGAACCCTCAAGTTCCACTCTATAGAGCATGGCAGCTCTGCCTTTGGGGGTGCGACATTGCAGAACCCTTGAGAAAGGAAGTTTGGAAATCCAGATCCCACTAGAGAACACCTGCAAATGCTTCTCCACTCTGCTCCGGCAGGCCAGAGCCTCTCACCATCTCCCTTGTGTGGAGGGAGCTCTACCAGACATACTGAAAACTCCTGGAGTCCAAGGAAGAGGGATGATTTAGGGCAAAATGACCCAGCATGGGTTTCTGGAAGGTTCCCAACACTCAGGTCTGGCTGGCACTGCATTCCTGGGTGAGAGCCTCTGGAGGCTGAGGAGTAGCCATGACCATCTCCGCCAGATTCCTTGGTAATGAAGTCAGCTGTCAACTCCTTGGGGGGAAAAGCACAGAGCCCCTTTATTTCCAAACAGGTGTTGCAGCATATTAAAGGTTGAATTCCATCTTATGCTCACATCCTGAATGAGCCAGTTTGCAAGCAAGCTCAGTTCTTTCTGCAAAGAGGGAAACTTGGCAATGGTGGAGGCTGAGTACTTAAATGGCAATCAACTTCTGGCTCATATCAATTAATTCCTTCATGGACTTCTGCCTAAGTATAGCATCTTGAATTCCCAGCTGCGGAGGCTATGAAAAGCAGCCCAAACAACACACACCACGATCTAGGGGAGAGCACACCGATGAAATGATAACGGCTATGCTATCTCAGGGCAACAATGGATGCCAGTTTGGGGCTCTCTCTTTGTTTACCTGCAGAATACAGGATAGGACATACACCCCATTCTCTAGATGGGAAATTCTTCAAGAAAACTTCTGCTAAGTCTAAGTGAAATCATTCTGAGGGGAATCACCTCCTTTGGCCTTTAAAATATCCAGATTGAAAGCAACCATGAGATGTGGAAGCAGAATGGGCACTAGGAAATCAGAGAATGGCTTTGTTGTTACTCAGACACCAGGAAAAGCTATCCAAAAAATGGCCTTCAACCCAAGGAACTTACTAGAGTCTTCTCCATCTCTGTCTCACATGAACGGGGAGCATCTTGATCAAGATACGCAGCCAGACTGAGAGTGAATATTGGTAGTACCATGGGAGATTTAGCAATTCTTCAATTCATCTGGTCAGTGCAGACTACAATTCCGAGCACGACATCTACATGGGGATGTGAATTTCAAATGCTTCAAAACTCAGGCGGTCTCACCTGATCTAACGAGCTAATAATGTGGCTATCACCAAGGCATAAGCAAGAAAGTCAAGCTTGCCTGGCAGAAGCAAAGTTATTTTTTCTCCCCCTGCATGTGAAACATCCCTGGTTTGTCTCCCTCCCTGCCCTCCTTTCCTGAACCAGAGGAAGATTTTAGTTCTCTTCTACAGGAGACAAAAATCTTTGGTTCGCTAAGGGTCATGCGCCGTCCAACAGAGTAGCCGCTAGCTATTTAAATATGTGGCTTTTTAGATTTAAACTAATTTAAATTAATACTTAAAATTCAAGTTTCTCAGCCTCTCTAGGAGCATTTCAAGTGTTCAGTGGCCAATATGCGGCTGGTGGCTGCTGTGTGGAACAGCACAGATGTGGCACATTCTTCTCATGGTGGAAAGTTCTATCAGGCAATCCCATAAGTCTCACCCCCACCCCACTCCAGCTCTTCTGAACCCTTTCACATACAGAAGCCCCTCTTCCTCTAGTTCCTTTAATATCTGCCTCCTATCTGCATACCTTCCTCTTTTCTTCAAATGCACACAGGATTCCTCTCTTAAAAAGAAAAAAACAAACCTTTTTCTTCTTGACCCTGAGGCTTCCTCACAAGACTGTTCTATTTGTTTCCTTCATTTTCTTCCCAATTTCTCAAATCTGTGGCCTCCATTTCCTGACCACTGACTCACTCCTTCCTCACCTGCCAGGCTGTCTTCCATCAATATCCTTTTACTGAAAATGTGTTCCCAAGGTCACTAGTGTCCTTCTTTCTGCCACCCCCACCCAGTCCCCATTCTCCCCTGCCTTTCAATAATTTAAACATCAGTCACATGGTGCCACGTTCCTGCTTGGCAAGATTTCTCATGTTTATCCTCTCCTTTCTATTTCCAACGACAAGACCCTAGGGAGACCCTTCTTGTCTACATACCTCTGACCTCGCCCCCCGTACGAGTCCCTTCTTGTATGTGGCCGCCATGTTAGTCTTTATAAAACATTTACTTCACATCATTTTCTCATTCAACAAATACCGATGGTTCCCAGAGTAAGTAGTGAAAAAGGGCACAGTTTTGATAGAATGTGAATCTTTTCCTGCCACTTGCTAGCTATGTAACCCAGAACAACTTACTTTGCTTTTCTGAAACTTATTTCCTTTTTTTTTTTTTAATTTTAATGTTTATTTTTGACAGAAAGAGAGACAGAGCATGAGCAGGGGAGGGGCAGAGAGAGAGGCAGACACAGAATCCGAAGCAGGCTCCAGGCTCCGAGCTGTCAGCACAGAGCCTGATGCGGGGCTCGAACTCACGAACCGTGAGATCATGACCTGAGCTGAAGTCGGACGCTCAACCGACTGAGCCAACCAGGCGCCCACTTATTTCCTTCTTTAATTTGAATCTTTACAAGTTTTTGTAGAATTTTTGCCACTGTGACTATCAGTGGCTAAAAATACCTAAAGTATGTTAGATGCCCTGTATAAGAAAGTTGCTGCTTTAAATATTATCTTTATTTAAGATAGGCTCTTTTTTTGTTGATTCTAGAATCACTGCTCTTTCTCCATTGCACCTCTTGACCCTCTGAGTCCATCACATCACTACTCCTTCACAGTCTTTCTAAAATGCAACTCTTTTACCGTGTGTCCTGTTTATGAAGCCCTGGAGTAATGGTCTATTATCCTCCACAGAAGATACATATTTCTTTGGCCTTCAAGAGTGTTTTAACCTTGCCCAACTACCCAGCAGTCTTTCCCATCCAGCTTCAACTGGTTTCAGTGGGTCAAGTCAAAGCATTCTCCTTTGCACGTCTAGATCGTTCCTTTCTTTTATTATTCACTTCAATATATTCCATCCCCTCACACGCTCTTCCTACTTCCTCCCCACCTACCAAAACTCTGTGCAGTCTTCTGGTCACAAACCCAACCCCCTCTTCCTCCATGAATCCCACCCCAAACTGTACCATCACTTCCTTTCTAGAAATTCCTATTGCACTTACAACCTACCTTAGCAATTAATGTCTTCCTTGAAAACCAGTTTTGCCTTCCGAGCTGGAGCAGAAGTCTTCCAAGGACAGGGAATCTGCTCTCTGTATTTTTTTTTTTTTACCCATCCTCAGTGAAGCCACCTCACAGAAGTTCAGTTAAGCACATGTAGATGAATTAATAGCTTGACTGGAGTGCTCGGTCCATCTTAGTTTGATATATCCCCCTGTGCTGTTTGCCCACTCTGTGCCAGGCACAGAGGATGAGGGGGAAAGACAAGATCCCTGCTCCCCAGAAACCTACTATAACAATTACCTGGATACTCCATCTCAGCCTTGCTTCTTAGTTCAGCAATGGCCACCATCCTCATTAACTAAATAAGGAAGGGCATCCAGGACCCTGGTCAGCCTGGACTTGATTTGTAGCTACAAGACATTGGCGTTGAGTGTCCAAAATGCCTTCCTCTTTGATCTCTTCAATGACAATGATCCCAGTTGATGTGTTTAGCTCCAAAATCCTACAGTCAGCTGCTCCTGGACAATCAGCAGCATGCTGAAAGGCAGAAAATCAACTAGACGTGGTCCACGCCAGACTGACCCAAATCATTTCTCTATCATTATTGGAGTCTTGCACTAGAAACAGCTAATCTATGCACATTCAAAGGGAAGGGGAAAACAGCATTCCAAGCTGCATCTGAAAAGTACCAGATCCATATGCAAATCCAAGCTACAGCCCATTCCTTCCTTAAAGCAACAAAGATGTCGACTGTGATTACAGATAATAAGAGCTTTCCTTCTGATGAAATGGGCATATACTGAGCATGCACTATATTCCCTTGACAAATATATTTACACTCAACTCAGAACATGGAGAGAAAAGAAAATGTCAATAGTTGACAGCTTCTTGGCCTATGGGGTATAATCCAGGAGCATAATAAATTCATTTAAGCTTGGTGTTGAATAAATGCATGTTAGGCCTGTGCATTTTTTTTTTTTTGCCTTTCCTCCAACACATTGTTTGAATACAATGTCACATTTCTGTGTGTTGCACAGTCTAGTGTTGTCAGCAGAGGCAGGAACCGAGCTAATCCTTTGGGTCAAACCCAGGGTAATTTTCCCTAATGAGTAAAGATAAGAATCAGAAAAGGACTCCATGTAGTAAAATGCCTTATTGCCAAATGTGGGATAACTATTTCACACTGAAATATATGCCTCAAGAAAGTCAGGCACTGGGAGGTTACAAAGTCCAAAAGAAGATGTATTTCCACAGAAGATCTTAATCATGCTGATAAAGGGATAAGCCTAGTTGAGAGGATATAAACCACATAAAAAGCCACCTCTGTTTAGAAGCTGGATACCGCTTCCTTCGCCTCATTAATATAGTTCTCATCTCAGCCAAATTGGATGCGAAGATTTGTTCCTTATCCCTGGCAGATCTTGCAAGATAGCGAACATTTCAGACCTCGCGTGTGAAAGCATGACATATTGGTTAAAACTGAAAATAGCATGTTTCTGGTAGAGTTCAAGTATATAAGAAATACTACACCCCACTGTTTTTGTAAATGCCAGAGTTCCATTGAGTCGAGACAGATGGTAGCAGGCAAAGATGCAATCTTATAATCAAAAGCTAAAATATGTCAAAAATATGTTAGCAAGCAAAATATAGCAGATTACTAGCTTCTCATGTCATGACAGCTTGCAAAACATGTTAGGATGTTGAATCTCTAGTTATGTAAATAAAGGAACAGTAAACAGAGCAGCAGCAAATGGTGTGAGAGCTCATGTATTGATTGTCCCTTCACTGCAGTTTGGTGAAAGACCAAGTCATGTGGCTACAAGAAGCCCCAGATGGACAGTAAGAGGTTCCACAGTATCGAGGATGGGGATCCACTTTCCCTGCCTCAGTAACAAGTTTCTCTGTGATACCTAAAAGCTGTTTAACTAAATTACAAGAGGCATTCAAATTTCCCAGAGAGAATTGTAAAGATTCCATTGAGAATCATCATGCCGTTTAGCTCGGAGAAACAAGAGGGTGAGTGTTATTTTGTGAAAGCGAAATGTACCCAAGGCTTTCTGTATATGCCAATCTCATGCCAAGGGGGTTTCTTTGACCACGGGATGGCAAAGTGTGGATGCCCCTGGAGAACGAGCCTGACCACAGGTTTCTTGTTGTCTTGGCTAATATTTGATCAGGGTTGTGGAGAGTGAAGGCAATGTCCATTGTGACTGGGGGGAAATGGAGATATTTTTATTGAGTACCTACCATGGCCCGGGCACTATAATGGTGTCGTACCAAATTAGACCTCTTGGCCTCTTAAGGTGGAGAGAAGATCACTTTGGCCATGCCCACAGGAAGTTCAACTCTGACCTCTCCCATTCTCTCCTTGCTTCAGCGGTCAGGAAATCCAAGGTAAGAAGAAGAGGGTAGAGAGCAGGCCTTACGTTCTCAGGCCAACATTGCCACCTCTGGCCCTGGGGTCCCACCTTAATGCAGGCTGTCTCTCTGAAGCATGCTATACCAATGACACAAAAGTCAGCTCTGCTTTGCAATCTCATGGTAAATCAGTCAAGGAAATTTCAATGTACCAGAGAATGCTGCGTTTTAGAGCAAGAAATCTTTGCTAAGCTACTTGGGTTGGAGATCGAGGGTCCAAAAGTCTGCCCATATAGCAAAAGATGATAATTAGATTTCTGGACATAAGATAAGACAAGGAATCTGCATTGTTCTTGAGGAAGAACCAGAAAGACTAGAATCTGCATTAGAGAAGGAAGGGCCAGAGTAGGCAACAAGCCCAGTTGTGTGGCTGACAAGTAAGACTGTAGAGACCAGAAGTGCCTAATGCATATTCCCAAGTTTTAGTTTGTTGGTTTGGTTTGGTTGTTGAAGACTGAGCAAGGTCAACCTATCTCTGTCCACAAAGTCCTCCGTGAAGACACGCTGCTCACCAGTGCTTCAGGGTGAGTGCATTCTCCAAGAACAGTGCAACCACAGGCGGGTCCTGTCTCTGCCCCATGACGGGTGAAAACAGACACAGAGATAGGAGGTGGAGAACGAGGGCCGGCTGGCATCTGGATCCCCCACACCAAACGGCACTTTCAGAAAAGCACTTCTGAGAAGAATAGACATACTCAAAGTGTGGGTTGGATGACAGAGGTGATGCTGATACTCCAGCTGCTCAGCTTCCAGTGGACAGTTGACATGACAGGAGCTCCCAAGGTGTCCTTAGCCAGCTGCCTGGGAGGTTCATGGCTGCTTCTTGCAGAGCACCCCACCTCACACCACCCCCCACCTTCTCTCCCCTTCACCCTTTCCACCCTCCTTTCTCTTCCCCTCATTTGAGCAAAAGCAAGTTCTCTTAACTTGCTCAAGGACAGCACATCCACACCCATGTGCGTTGCTTTGTCTTTTGCAGATGTGTTTGCCCTCTGAGTCTCTCCTCCACGAGGCTTAGCAAAGCATCCTCAAAGTCTCTCCCTGTGAGAAACTCTGGTGCTAGGTGTTAAAACAACAAATTTTGCATGCAAACTACCTATGCGCCTCCCTGAATCCATACAACCATGGAAAATATAGTATCCCTATTTTGTAAGTGAGGAAAAAAGGTAAGGCAACTTACCCAGGGGTCTCATGGACAAGTAGAGTCATGATTCAAAATCAAGGAATATATGTGAGACCAAAAGGAAAAGAAGGTACAGGTATGTATTTGTGTGACACATCTTTATGCATTAGCTAAAGACCAAACTTAGTTATGTCCCTAAATGCGGAATAACTCTAAACATTTATTAGCATCCTACTTGGCAATCCATTGAGAAAGATAATCATTTATAAGACCAAATAAGATCTCTTGACTGCCCTATCACTATCATTCTGCGAAGAGAAAAAAAAAAAAACCAAAAAAAAACGGACTCACGGTGGGCTCCTGCTAAGTAATATATGAAATATGCAATTCACACATTCCAGTAAAATTGAAGCAGGTGAACGCTAACTGACAGGAAGTAATGAGTGTAATAAGCCAAAGGGAATACCTCCGCTTAAGCAACCATATGCTTTAGTTATCAATAGGTGTGTAGACGTAGCAGTGCCCACTTTATAATTCACCCGGTTGTTCTTTCCCTAAGTACATCGAAATGGATTTTTCCCCATGGGTACAGCCAATGTGGGAGATCTTTGGGGGACCCTTCGTATGAGAAAGGCGGGTCAGGGCCTTGCAAGCTCCGAGGGAAGCTATGTGGGGACTTAGCTGGTGAGTTAATGATGCCTGGAGGCAATGGGGTGAAGTCCTAGGCTCCAAACCTGCTGCACGATTTCGGACACGGAACAAGCTCTCTGGGCTTTAGTTGCTTTTTTTCTAAAATGAGCGAAATGGTCCCTATCGCCCAAGACTATTATGAAGATTAAATTGGACACAAATATAAAACACCCAGCACAATGTCTGCCACCTAGTTGGTGCCAAATAAAATGTAGTTCCTATTCATTATTAGCAGAGTATCCCTTTAGCCTGGGAGCAGCCAAGAGTTTGAGGAACAATGGCTAATTACCATCATTTCTTTTTTTAAATCTGGTGCCGTGCAAGACACTAGCATTGCAGGCTTGAAGAAGATACCATCTTTCATCCAGTTAGCTCACTGGACACTCCAGAAACAGAGAACCCATTCGTGACCCTTTGTGATCATTTCTATAGTGCTCTGTAAGTAGATTCCATTGGCCACTATTTTAAGCCATCCCAAAGTCATCTGATACGACTAAATTTGAGAGAAAGTGACTTTTCAATAAACCGATAGCCATGGTCTAGTAAGCTACCCCCTAAATGGGTCACCAAAAATAAATCCTCCAAAAGAAGAGCTGCTAAAGGATAAACGATACCAACCTTTCTCCTTGGCGATACTGGCTTGCCTCCAGCCGGGCCCAAGTGACCTCAATTATTTACCACAAGTCATCGGAGTTAAATCAAATCCATCTGCAGTTTGGGTGGCTGGGGCTCTATCCAGGAAAGCTGCCGGCACTGAGAGGCAATGGACAAAGCCCGCTGACATCTATCCAGATAATATCTGAGCTCCCGGCAAGAAGGAAATGCCACCACCATCTGCCTCTGTTTGTGATGACCTGGGAATAAATAAAAATTAACCTTGGTCCTTAAATGAATCATGGAGCTTATCAACACTTCCTTTGTGTCTCTAATGACTATTGTGAAACAAGTTAACAGTGAATTTTGGAGGGACAGGGCAGGAGGGTCATTGTTCTAAATGGCTCTTTATCAGGCTTGGTGCTTCCCCACCACCTACTTTTCTCCTGTCACGTGCCACAGTCAAGGCTCTTTGTACCCTGTGTCAGAAAGAGTGAAAAATAGACAGAGGATTTTGAATTTAGCAAGGGCTCAACACATCATTGGGAAAGAGAGGAGAAAATGAAGGAAGGAAAGAAGGGAAGGAGTGAGAGCTGGAGACAGGTAGGAAATGAAAATCATGGTGTCTATATAATTAGTGGGGATCGATCATTAGTCGGGATCTCTAGGGGGCTGCATCTGGCCTCTACCCAATTGTCAATCAATAGGCCAGTTTCTATACTCACTGTGGAACAATACGTTATCTTCTTTAATCCTCGTAGCAGCCTCCTGATGTGTGAATCTCTATTTTACAGGTGAGGCTATAATCTCAAAAAACATAAGCACGACTTGCCCAGGACACTCAGCAAGCGAACAGAACAACCAGGACTTGAACCCAAAAGTGGCTCATTCCAAAATCCAAGCTCTTTCCACTCTTCTGCGCTGATTCTCTGTGGCAATGCCACTGGGCACTGGGGGAGAGCCATTATTAGCCATTAACTTTATTTTGAACTAACAAGCTAGTCACTTAGCAAGGCCCTAAAGAAATGGAACAAGGTAGCAGCACATTTTGATTGGCTTAGGAACTGGGGGGAGGGGAGGTGCTGGGGAGGGCTCCGGAAGAGCAGAGGGGAAATAGCTCTAGATTATGGGATGCTAATTTAAGCTTTATTGGTTCTGGCGTTTGCTGGACCTCGGAGCACATGCCGGCTTTCCTCAGAAAACACACTGCCGCAGGTGCCTTAGCATCACATTTAGGATGTGCTATCAAGGGTAGAATGGGCCAGAGCCCTCACTGCTGAGAGAGTGCACGTGTAGGAAAAGATTCAGGGTATATTTTTCATGAACTAGTTTGAGCTGGAGCCAGGCCAATTGAGCCATATTTTTAAAAATCTGCATGCCATCTAGAAATGCAAAGAAGGAAAAAGATGTTTTGATCAAATGGTTCATACGATGTGCCTCTGAAGACACAGAGTTGTAAGGTGATCTCCATGGTCAAAATCAGGAGGAACGGGTACACCTGGGGTTCTGGTGGCCAAACCTGACACTCATTTTTCTCTTTCAAATGGTAATTCTAAATAAATCCGTGTGAATACTAGTCCCAGAAATCTGAGTCAGCCGCAGAGAATTGTTGGCTATAATATAATTGGAAGCTTGGTGAGCTGAACCAGCTCTTTCGGAAACTTCTTTTGTTTTGTTTCACTAACATTGTTTTCAACAAAGAGGGAGACATCCCTTACATACTGACATATGGTACCTTCTATTTATAACAAGATTAACAATTCATTCACACCTTGATTGAATCCTGCTTTATTGAGATGTCACAACAGATTCTCACAGTCTGCAAAGGGAAAGACTTACAAATGATAATATTATGACAGGCAAGACACCTAAAAGTAAATGAATCATAATTGATGACAATTAGAAGGAGTTCAGCACAAACACAGAATCACAGCAGTGATGGCAAGCAGGGTTCATCTGTTACAAGGGGAGAATTGCCATGGAGAAATTCTGCTGAATTTTTTATTGAGAACTTAAAATCCATTGAAACCTGTTCATTCATAGCTTATTTTCTTACTAATGTATGAAGGCCTTCGGGGTTTTAGGGCTTTGACATATGTTTATTTTCTGGCCCACAGCTCTGCACGAGCCCCTTGTTTTAGGAGGAAAGACCTGATGGGTCCTTCTAGATGATCTGGCAGAAGCACAGTCATCATCTTGGACACTTGCCTCTCTCTTTCACACCACATCAACCAGCAAGACTTCTCAACGTTACTTTCATGGGATTTACTGACTTCTCTCCATTTCTCACTACCCCCAGTCTCATTTCAAACTGAGCCAACGTTGTTTTGCCTGAGAGCTATTGCTTTCCCCTTGGCCTGATGCCCACAGTTACCCAGACTCATTTTTCTGAAGTGCTTAAGATTCTTCTATGGCTCCCAATTGCTCTTAGCAAAAGGGTTCAATATCAAGGTCCTACAGTCCTGCCTAAGAGGCAGTCTTGTGTAGTGACGGGAGCAGACTCCAGTGCAAGCCGTGGTTCTACCAGATGCATGACCTTGGGGAGGTCAGTTAGCTTCTCTGACCCTCAGTTTCATCATCTACAAAAGGAAACCATAATAGTATCGACCATATGAACACTAGTTACTCATCACTTACTTATTTACTTGTAAGTTACTTATCCCTTGCTAAGTGGGAACTGCTCTTCTCATTGCCTCTCTCAGCACCTGGCAAACCCTCTCCTTGCAGACCCTTTGCTCTTAGCCCCAAGGGCTGCCTCTCAGTGCCCCCCAGCCCCCACTCCAGGGTTTACACACGGGGCGGGCTATTCCCTCTGACTGGAAATCCCCATGAGTCTTAACTCCAGTCCTGCCCTCCCACTCATGTTGCTGGGTAACTCCCAGCCATTTGTTTGGTCTCTGCTTTACTGTCACCTTCTCAGGGAAGCCTTCTTGGACTGCTCCACCCCTTTCCCGATAGCCCAGGCTGATTGGCTTTGCCAAACATTGACCTTACACTCTATCCTTCCTTTTATAGCCCTTAACACAGCTGAAAACTTGTGTCCCATTTTTCTGATGAATGCTTATCTTTCCCTCCATACTGAAAGCTCTGCAGAAGATGGGGACTGAGCTTAAGGTGTTTATTATTGTGTCACCTGGACCTTAATTTGTTGGATGAACGAATCTAGTTCACACCAGCTCCCTCATTAACAGATAATGTTAGCTGACTTTCTGTGGTAGGCAGAACTATAACTGAACTCAAGTCCGTCTGCCCAATGCTCAGCAAAGCCAATCACTGAGACATCAGGTTTGCAGCAAGGAAAGAGTTTATTCTAGCAATAGCCAAACAAGGAGATGAGAGGGCAAGCCTCACTTCTGTCTCCCCCAAGGGGGAGAGAACAAGTTTTTTATAATCAGAAGGGTTGAGATTGTGTACTTATTGTTGAAAAAAGCAGGAATTTATGACTATTCGTGAGGAAAGACAGAGGATGCACATTGAGTAAATGTACATGTAACATACATCCCATGTTCATTTTGGGGTGGAGACTTAACATGAGAACAAGGCAAAACTTAGCCCCTGATGTCAGGAGGTTATCTTAGAACAGAAGAAGGGGCTATGGGCATGCTTAGAGAGCCAGTATAAATTGGACAGTTCTTGGGCTCGTTATCTCAGGTAAGGAATGCAGGACCTTGCTTGTTCATGGGTTCGGTTCATATCAGTTGACCTTGAGTCCAGGCTTCTGCAGAGACAGCTAATAAATTTGTTAGTGGGGTCAAAAAAGACACAATAACTGATGAGGGAGAAACAGTTCACTGATAAACAAGTTTTAAACTTTCTGCTAGTTTTTTAACCTCATTAATCCTCTGGGGCACGGTTTCAGAATAACGGCCCCCACAGATGTCTTCCATCCGAATCCCTGGAAGGTGTGAATATATTCATTTACAAGGGGATGTGATGTGATGAAGTTAAGGGTCTTGAGATGAGGGGATTAGTCTGGACTATCCACATTGGTTCAATATAATCACAGGTCCTTATAAAAGGAAGGCAAGACAGTCAGCGTCAGAGTGGCACAGCACAAGAAAGACTCCACTGGCCATCGCTGGCTTTGCAGATGGAGGAAGGGGCCATAGGCCAAGGAATGTGGGCGGCCACCAGAAGCTGGAAAGAGCAAGGAAGCACATGCTCTGCTAGAGCCTTCACCACCTTGTCTTTAGCCCTGTGAGACCTACGTCTGACCTCCAGAACCGCAAGATAATTAGTTTATTGTGTTTTAAGCCACCGAGTCTGTACTTTGTTACAGCAGCAATCGGAAACTAATACGCTTACCCAGGGTCAAACAGCAATGGCCGAGCCAAGGACAGAATCTGAGCATCCGGACACCCCAGCCCCCTGTTCTTGCCATGACATTCCCTGCTTCTGCCTCCCAAGGCTTAGTTTGTTTTCCAATTTGCTTTCGTCTTCTTTTCCAGAGGAAGAAGTCATTAGAGATGCAGCTTCATGCATGCAAGAGCATGTGCACAAGGCCACTCCGCAGACATGAGTGTGCGAGGGAAGGTGTGCAGAACTGGAGCGCGCTGAATGTCCTCCTAATAAAATCCCAGGGGAGGGCCGGAGGTCCCAGAGGTCCCAGGCCAGCCCCCGCTCATTGCCTGTTCCTCCTGTCTGTGCGGCACAAAGCCTGACAAGGTCTTGCCCATGTTTCAAAGCGCTGCCTCTTTTCAGAGCTGTTTGTTATTGTCTCTGCCATCACAAGTTTAAAAAAGGAAAGTTAATTAAATATGGAACAAGACTGAGCAACATCTTTTAAACCATCATGTCATTAGAACTGGAATCCTTGGAGAGCTGCCTAAAAGGGGTTTGAGAACAATGACTGTTCAATCAGATATTTATGGGCACAGTTATGTAAACACACTCTTTATTGTCTATGTATATTTAATATAATTATCAGTTTTGTAGTTGGACTCTCCAGAGACCCAACAAATCACAGTGTTGCTTTGAAAATGTCAGCAGAAAAGACAATTATGTTGCTAGCAAATATTCATAAATTATATTAAAAAGTCCTGTGGAAATGTCCCCTATGTTGCAGAATCCTTCGCAGTAATGGAACAATCCTTTTATTTCTTTGATTTAAGGGTGGTTTTAGAAACAAGAAGTTTCTTTGGGAAACTTAAAGGCATGAGACTGGCAAAGGAGCAGGCCGGCCTTGGAAACCAAGAGCATGCATATTCCAGAAAATTCAGACAGTCCAATCGTCATTTTCCTTTTGCATGCTCTCTATGGCTTGTGCATCTGTGCACACAGCTACATGTGGACACCTGCTCACCTAACCGACGTACAGATTCTATTTCTTAAAATACCCCATTAAAAAGAGAAAGTACGTTCAATATGTTCGCTCTTTTAACACCTACTTAGAGCCATAACTCTTTCCTCTGGCATTTTTCTTTAGCAACTATTTATAGTATTTCCCATTTTTCCTCTTATCATTTTTCTCTCATTATGCACATGCAGAAATAAGTGGAGAGTTGGGGAACCGCTCAGTAAATTAAAATGCACCAGGCTCTTGCTAAACCAATATGAGTGGTGCAGGTTGATAAACACCTAGTAGGCATCCACAAATCACTTCTATTGCAAGATATACAATCTGCAAATCAACATCTTAATTAGCAGCTAATGACATTTGGAAGGAAAGGTTAATGTTAAGCGCACAAAAGCAGGGTGGTTAGAAAAAAATTAGATTTTCCTGCCTTCTTATAAAAAATAAAAAAGGAAAGAAAAGATTATAGTGGGTGTTATAAATATACATGTATTGGCAATTTGAAAGCATCTTAATTATATGGGGCCTGTATTGATATGCTACCTTTCACGGAAGGAGTTCAAAGTGCTCTGCCTGTATCTCATTTATCCTCAAAACACCCCTCTGAGGGTGAGTATCTGCAGGCAAAATGAAGTGAAGAGTTAAGGCAATTATCCACATAATTCAAACCCAAAACCCTGTTAAGGAAGAGTAAGTGGAGTGTCTGAAGAGGTTGAATGTTTCTGATTGGCTTTCTTTGTAGATCAAATCCCCTGGAAACTGGGTCCTCCTCGCACTGCCCTGTCTCTAACCAGACAGTCTAGGGGAGATAGGGTGCTGGGACCGTCACCTGAGTTTAGAAGGCTGGCCCCTGCTGCATATTCAACACCATCTCTCCCTCAGTTTCCCACCACCTCTCTCTCTGCAGCCGCCCCCCCCCCCCCACCACCACCACCCCCACCCCCAGCCTCTCGCCTGGGCCAGCTTCCATACCAGCTTCCATGTGGGATCCTGCCTGTGGCCCATATTATTCTGTTCTCCCCATCCCCAGTCCTTCCTGCTCATAGCTCCCCCACCACACCTTCCCTGCCCCTCCCTCACAGCTTCTCCTTAGGTCCATCTCCTTCTGGAAACTTCCCTAGATGTGGAGCAAAAGATCCCCATCTTTATCTATCTATCTATTTATTTATTGTACATTAGGTTGGTTTGCTGATCATTTTTACCATAATTTGTTAGATATTATCTGTGTAATTTCAATTACAACTTTGCAAACTTCTGCTTGCTCTCCCCTCGTCAGTGTCCCTTGTATTTCAGGGTGTGGCTTGAGTGTGCACCAGGCATCAGCATCATCACACTTGAGGAACCGACCCCACCAGGGCACGGTCAGTCTCCACAGGTGACTACTGCCCTCCCCTTGGCCAGTCTGTCTCCTATGGTGGACACACACTTTCCTTTAATTTCCCACAATATCTCTTGCCCATCATTCCCTATGGGCCGAAGGCAGGGAATGAGATTTTCCTGTAGATTTGGGGGCAGAGAGGGCACTGGAGCCATGGCATAGGCAGTAATCCATCCTCTGGGTCCACTAACGGTCCTGCCTGTGCTACAACCACAGGCCCTGCTGCTAGTGGGCCTTGAGGTCCACCGGCCTCTCCCCCACAGGTCCTCAGCCTGTAGAACAAGGAGGGTATTTTTCTCCTGATCCCTCTGTGAGCCCTGCGCCTGAGTTTTCATTTCCTGTCCCAGGCTACATCTCGTCCCAGAGTGATTCCCAGTGGACTGTCCATTTCTTTCAGGGGAAATCCCACCACAGCCTACAAGGGCATGTGCCCTGCCCCCAAAGATAAGACCCAACTCTCAGTCATGAATACATTTCCCAAGCCCTCAGCTCAGCTTGGATTCCTCACGGTCTCTTACTCAGGGGAAGGCCAGTCCCAGACCTGCATGCCTTCAGGCTTTCCTTGCCTCTGCACTGCAGCCCCAAACAGACTTTTTCAAAGAAAAACACAAAATCCAAAAGAAAATACAACATAATACAAACAAGGAGGTCTACAATTCATAGCTGAGAAAGAGACATTCCTTTTATGAACACTGTATCTACCTCATTCCCTACTTTATTCCCAGGGCTTACCAGAACGTGGAGCACACAGGACATCCTCACTTCCCACGTGTTGATAGGGGGGTTCTCTAAGCTGACGTCATGAGTAGCAGACGGAAAAGAGTAGCTACCTGTGTGCTAAGATACTTGAAGTTACACCTGAACTCTACAGATAAATCAGTTTTTACAAATTGACGTCATAGCAACAATAGTGATATCTTGGATTTATATGGCATTTTCCTCCTAACAACTTATTTTCATATCATTCTCATAGCAATTCCCATAACCCAGCTATGACTAGTTATTATTGCCTATATTTTATAGGAGCACAATTTTAAGTAAATTATCCAGGGCCACGTAAGAAATCAGTGGAAGTGACTTTGAAGAAATGATTCCAGAATACCTCTTGATCTACTCCTCTGTTTCCTAAAGGGATTCAGCCTGGTTGGATTTAGTTATTAATATTTCGCATCTTAATTATTTATTTTTATGTCTTTCTCCCCACCAGGCTGGGGGCTGTGTTTAATTTATCTGTATCCCAAGGGCCCAGAAAAGACTGGGCAAACAAACGCTCAATGAGATGTTTGTTGAATGAATGTTGTGTGTTAATAATGCTCTTGCTTTTTTAAGTTCAATGGGGCCAGATCTCAGGCCATGTGCATTTTCTTTTCGTCAAAGGAATACTCCTGGGTCTGCACTGTCCTCATTGTTCTATTTGCTGGCATTGCACCAACAGTTTCTCGGCGCCATCTTTACTGAGAAAGGCTGTCATATTTTAAGGCAGACGTCAACAACCTGTTTGGATATGAGTGCTAAGAGAATGGTTGGTACCCTTTGGTACCATTTGCAGGCTTTGGCATAGATGAGGGAGAGAGGAAGGGGAGTGGGAGGAGAAAGTCAAGGAACCAGACAGAGAAATAAAGAGACTGAGAAGACAAGAGCAGCCACATCTGGTCAGCCAGGGTACCATGCCACCCTAATTACTTCTGGTGCCTCATGGTCACACCTATCACGTGGGTGCTCACCCTGGTCTTAAAAGATAAATGTCTCCCAACTGGCTTACCCTAAGTTAATGACTCACAGGTGAAGGTTGGGTTTAATTAGGACTTGGATCTTTTTAGAGCTTCTTGGGAGGCTCATCAGGATCAGTGCATTGTGGGAAGATGGATTGTTTACTGGGATTGGCCATTTGCTTATTTTTTTTTCCCACAAGCCATTTTTTTAAGCTAAAACATGAACGACTGCTATGCTCTTTTAGACGTTCTACCTATTATAAATAATAATTTTTAAAACCTGGAAATGTGAAGAAACTGCCTCGGGTGCAGATCTAAGGGTATGAAAAGAGAATCAAGGCAAAGTTAGACCCTTCTCCCAAACACCCAGGACTGAGCTAGGTATCCCCTCAATATGTGCCATAGCACCCTGTGCTTTCTTGTGTTAACACACTATGTTAACCTGCCTGTTGTTCGCCACCTCTTCAGCCTACAGCTCCCGAGTCGGGGGTTCTTTCCACTAGGGGCTCTTTGGTGCCCAGCACAATGCTGGCACTAAGTAGCAGGTAGCCAGGAAAGGTGGAGCAAGCGGATGAATAGATAATTAAATGCCACAGCACCAGTTCAGTGGTGAGTTTCAACTGTCTCAAAGAGATAAATGCAGAGTGCCTACCGTCAAGGAGCTTCTCCATTAGCACAAGGCATCTCAGTTTTCAGAATTCACAAGAAATAAAAGTGCTACTCTGTGCCAGACATTTCTCAATGATTGCTTAACCCTCACAATGACCATATGAAGCATGTATTCTTCCCGTCATGTCCTAACGAGGAAACTGAAGTGTCGTGTAATCAAAGTTTCATAATGGTAGGACTTGAAACCAGACCTGCCCCAGCTTTGCCTTTCCCCCTCCATGAGGCTAGTTTCTTGAGAAAACTAACTGCCTCCTCCTCCTCCTTCTTCCTCTTTCTTTTTTCTCCTTCTTCTCCTTCTTTTTAATTTTTGGGTTACTGGACATGCTGCCTTTTATGAAGGAAGTATATGTCTCTTAGGGATATCTTTACATCATAGACAAACAAATATAGAATAGTCACACTCGTCATGTGAAGGGTTGATAGCCTAGCCGTATAGATATTTTTATCTTATGCTCTAAATAAATACAGTACTGATGGAAATAAGACAAGGAAAGAAGAAAATTCACTGCTCCAGGAAATATGTAATCCCCAGGCAAAAAGCAACAATTCAGGGAGACTGTCTGGGGGTCGATCATTCTGAGAATCAGTACATTTCTCAGAGTTTCTGGAGAAGAGAAAGAAAAGTGTTATATTACCTAATTCCTTTCTGCAGTTTCGACTGGACAGATTTCCTTACTTCCTGCCTGAAATGGTTATGAGGTGTTGCCATGAGGAATGAGAGATCCGTGATGTCTCCCATGTAAGGACAGGGTCATAGGAGGGAGAGGTGAGGGGCTTTGCTTTGTGCTCTCCTAGTATATGTCACTGGTAAAGCACTCGTGGATAAAAGGCTACTGTGTGTATAAAGTATTATCGTTATTCCGGTAATGAAGTGCATATCGTTACATACACAGGATGCCTGAAAGCCCCAAGAAACTGGAATTTGTGGTGAAAAGTGACTTGCTGGTGCTTTGAAAGCCAGTGAGAGGCTTGGAGATAGTCTAAGGGAGATGCTAGAAGAGCTTGAAGGTGGCAGCAGGTGCAGAAGTGTGTGGGTGTTCATGCATATAAACATTGTGTGCACGTGTGTAAGTGGGTGTATGCATATGTGTATGTGTATCTGTGTGCATATATGTTTCTATGTGTGTGTGCATGCATATGTGCATGTATGTCTCTGTGTGTACATGCCTCCATGTATGCATGTGTGTGCAAGTAAACATTGTGTACATGTGCGCATGCATATGTGTCTGTGTGTATGCATGTGTGTGCATGTATTTATGTGTGTACGCATGCATTTGTGTATGTTTGTCTCTGTGTCTGCATGTATATATGCATGCATGTGTGTGTCTGTGTGTGTGTGCATGTAAACATTGTGCGCATGTGTGTGTGTGTGTGCGTGTGTGTGTTTATGTGTGTGTGTTCCTAAGACTAAATGCCACAGGGTATGAGAACAGGCTTGTAGAGAGAAAGTTAAAGTGGAGGGCAGCATAACTCCCTCTGGAAATGCTGGTGCCCCAGGGCATTTAGGAAGGATGTAGTAACCCAGGGAAAGGGATGTGAGATGGGCCTATGGCGCTTAAATCCTCATTAGAAAAGTCAGTAAATTGTCTAGCTCTTTCAAGGGGGAACAAAATAAATGCTTCACCAAGAATCCCCCACACAAAGCTAAAGATAGGGCTACTTTTGACCTGAATTCTCCAGGTAATATTCTTCAAGATCTTCTTTCTATCTCATGAAGGGAAGAACTTGCTTGTGTTGTGGTTTCAACCAGGAAATAAGATCACTGATGAGAGGAAGTTTTATTTAAATATGAACAATGTCGATAAGCTTTGGTAGAGTACAGCCACGTGTCTCACTGTAATTACACCCCAAAAGTTATCAAGTAGAAAGCTCCTTTGAAGTAGATGGAGAAAGAGAAGCAGGGTTGACTGGGGATTACTGTATTGTCCTCTGCTTGTACATTACCTCGTGGGATGCCCAGTTTTTCCCAAGGGGCCCAAATGTGAGTGAAGGGAGCTGAATCTCTTGGTCTCATGTTCTGTGTTAATAGATACGGTGCCAATTGATGGTCCTCATGGGTCTAATCATTCTTGTATCTTCTTTTAATGAATCTGATGCTTCTTGTATCATATCTTCTTTGATCTGAAAGACTACCTTCTGGAGTCTTATTTACTCCCTTTCCATCCAAGAAAAAACAAACTCCATTCCACCTTATTTTTCTATTAATCATTTTCAGGGCAATTCATCAACAAAAATGTGCAATGGGTAGTGTTTTCTTTTGTCACTACAAACCTTCTCCCACACAAATATGCCCTTCACTGAAAAATGTCTGACACCAGAAGGCAGGAGAGGTGAAAGATGGAGGTCTTTCAGAGGAAGACGACCAAGCTTCAGTGAGATGCATTTGGCCACGAGATCGCGTCACCTTTGCTTACGCCCTGCTCTGCTACCACTTAGTTTTAGAAATCTACAACTGGTCACTCATTTGTCCGAGCCTCAGGTTCTTCTAAAGTTGGACTCAATAACCTCTAAGGCTCTTCCTTGCTCCATAATTATTGAAATCACATAATCTTGTAGGCACACATGTGATGTGCAAAGCCAGTCTCATTTTGCCCTCACATGATTCGCTGAGACATTTCAAGTGGATAATAAAAACAGGAAGAGAGGGGAAGACAGAACGGATTTGCACAAACTTTCCAGGTGTTTCTAGCTCTTTAGCAATGTGACTTCCTAAGGAAAAGGCCTTGATAATACCCAGACTTCCCTCTCCTCAAAGAGGCCCGGCCTTAAATATTTCAGATCTATAGGCTTGTTGGTTATTCATCAATTAACATTGTTATTCTCCAGATTTTCTTTGAGTATCTCTCGTGAATCGCCAAAGAGGTAAGAAAGCTTCTTTTTGCTCAAGGGTTGGACCCTATGCTGCAAACCCATCTTAGGGATACTGAGATATGGAGCTCTTATGCAAGGAATGGCAAAGGAGTCCCATGTGGTGTGCTTTTCTGCCCAGCAGGAATGGGCTGGCTGAGTGGTGAGGGAAGATCCACTCAGACCATGATTGAATAGCGATGTCTGTCATGGCCAGAGGAGGGACAGGCAGTGTTTTGTGTGCCAGCTACATGCCATTTCTTCCCCGGGACAAATAAGGAAGAAGTTAGTTCAGACCAAATATCAATGTTTAGTTTTTCAGAATAAGAAAGGAGGAAAACATGTGGAAGGAAAAGAAATGCTTCAGAAAGAAGCATCTCAAAGTAGAGAGGAATCAAAGGATCTGTATGATATCTGGTGATAGTGGGCAGAGGTCTGGGAAGCAGGCTGGTAACACCACTTGGAGCAAGATTCCCCATCAGGCCCTAGCCCAACATTTGAAATAAGCTCCTCAACAAAGGACAATGGAAAGCTGAAAATAAGGACATAATTTGGGAAGCTACAGGCCTTGTTTACTTAGGACCAGAGAACGTAAGGTCTGTTGAAAGGATCATCAATCTAGAGAAAGGTGTCCCTCCACTAGAGGCACAGAAAGCTGGGGTTCCAGTGGAATTGTAGGAGTTCAGCAGACACGGGGCCATTTTAGCAGTGGCACTGCCATTGATGGGGGTGGGGCATATGGTGGTGGTGTGGTTGAAGCCAGGTACATGGCAATGACTCTGAGGGATCCTAGCCTAATAAATGCATTCCAACCCAGAAAAGAATTGAATAGTCCACCAAAGGTCTTGTGAAGCTGGGAGGTGGAATGGAGGTGAGATCTGGAGCTGTTACCCATTGGGTGTCCCCTGAGTCTTTGAGTGTCCCCAAGGCCACTCTGGAGGCTGGGAAAACCAGCACTTCAGAGCTAGCCAAGTCTCTCATATTGACAATTTCATCCTTCTCCATTGGTTTAAACATCTATGTTCACACAGTTTCATTTTCTACCAGGAAAGAATCTATTTCACACACAAAGCCTTTTCAGTACCTCGTATACTTCTCTTATAAAAATTTCTATGGGGTGGGGGCACCTGGGTGGCTAGTCAGTTGAGCATTTTACTCCTGATTTTGGCTCATGTCATGATTCTAGGGTTGTCAGATAGAGCCCCGTGTGGGGCTCTGTGCTGAGCGTAGAGCCTGCTTAAGATTCTCTCCTCTCTTTCTTTCTCTCTTTCTCTCTCTCTCTCTTTCTCTCTCTCTCTCTCTCTTTTTCTCTCTTTCTCTCCCTCTGCTCCTCTCACCACTTTCTCTCTCTCTTTCTCTAAAATAAAGAAAAATAAAAAATAAATTACTATGGGGCAGATCACCTACTTTCTAGTTGCTTTCTTGTCCTGGAAATAGGGCACTAGCTTTTCTCTCTTATTTTTCTAACAGGTCCCTCTTCTGTGGAGTCAGCTGCAGTGAAAAACTCTAATTTTCCTTTTTTCTTTGAAGAAAATATGAAATCAAGGAGAACTTCTAGGTTAGGACATGTTGCCACCTACCCTTCCTTGAAGTCTTCCTCCTAGTGGTGGCTACTTCCAGACTCACTCAAGAGATCTTTTACATTTGTTTATCTAATAAGGAAAGTGTTGGGGTCACAAGTAGGCCTTTGGAGCTTGCTATAGATAATGGGGACACTGAGTCAGAAGGAGTACCACCAAGACTGAGTCCAGCTACCTTCATTCAAAAAAGACATTCTAATTTTCTAAACTGGCAGATGACCTTGCCCAAGGAATGGTATACAGTGCACATTTCCATTTTGGTGATGGCCCATTTTGTAAAATCAAGACAATGTCATTTGCCGTGTTTAAAGTTAGCCTTAGCATGATTCAAAGCATGATTTCATTTAGAAGGTATTGAGTGATTGCTATGTGCCAGGCATTTCACAAAGCTCTAGAGAACGAGAGATAAAAGACACAGTTCTCAGGAAGTTTCAGTTAATATATTTGTATGTATTTGTTAATTCACTTAGCTGGGCTCTGCACTAGCTAATGGATGCGCCACTGATGGAAGGCAATGAATGCAATATAGTCTTTCCTCTGGAATCATTACAGACAATTCACTGCAACAAATCACTCAGATCTGGTGGGGAGACAAAGAATAACAGCTGTAACTCCAGTAGCATATACATGAAGAAGAACATTCAAGGCTACCAGGGGAGGCTGCCCTGGGGTGGTGAGCCTGCAGGATGTTGAGGATGCTGGTCCTTAAGAGCTCCACATTGAGAGAGAAGGACCCTAGAGCGTGGCTGGCTAAGTACCTCGGTTTCTAAAAGAGTCATTTCTCTCTCATTTTGGCTAATCCTTTTCATTCAGTCAGTCTTTCTTTCTCTTCTTCTTGCAGCCAGTGAAGACATACACAATGTCATCTAGAGGTGATTTCTGCCCAGCCGCCCACTGCTCTCAGGTGTCTGGAAGATTGAGTTTTGCAAAGAGTTGTTGGCGATTTTGTGATTATCTCTTACCCTGCTGCCTTTTGTTTTCCCCAGGCGTATCTCTACTCTGTTAGAAAGTGAAGGTACAGAGTTTGGAACTATATCTAATTTCCAAGGAAAGAGCTTATGGAGGATTGCCCCTCACAACAGCTAATGAGTATTTGTCTGCGGCTCCACTACAGAAAGCCTATGTAGCTCGGAGTTTATATAGGAAATTTCTATCAATCTAGGTTTTATTCTGGTTTTGGCTCTGAGAACAATGATCCCATTGGTCTGTTGTGCCTAACGACCAGAGTTTTATTTCTGTTGTTACTGCGTTTGGACATTTCTTGGGTGTTTGATACTGTAATCTGAGTGTTTTTATTGTGGCTGACAAATAGTTGTATTGGTCTATCTGGAAAAGTCTTCTCTCTTTCAGGCTTTATTGTTTTTGAACCTCATGTTTCTACTGTGACCTAAATTGTTTCTTGAAACACAAGGAATTGGGACAGGAACTCATTTTACTTAGGATTTAGGCACTTTTTTTTGGACAGCGTTGTTTTCCAGAGGTAGTTGCAATATGCTATATTGGAGATATTTAGATCATGGCCCCAATTTTCCTATAATGGGCATGCAATCCATCTCCTGCTTTCTGATTTTAACATGCCCTTGGATGAGTGAGTTTAAACAGTAGTTATGCTGTGGTCTTACAAAAGAACACCTGGGACAAATCCCCTCATAGTTAATACAACACGTGTCAGTGTGGGGCCAGGGATTGATGTGGGCAAGCCAGAGCAGTGATTGCATTAAAACACTGACTCACTACTTTTATGATGGGGGCAGTTGCCTTTGAGTTTCTGGTAGATGACTACATTTTATTTTGTTTCAGTAAATCAGATTGTAACTAGAGGAAGTTTCAACATGAATAAGGTAAAAATTTGCCCATTATTATAAGAGTATACACTACCGTATGAATAACATGTTAAGAAAAAGTCTAAAACTCCACTGATAGGGGGAAAAAAGATTGAAAGGAAACAATCCAAATTATTGACAATGAATGGACAATGGATGATATAGTCTCTACATTTTTCCATATTCAAACTTTTTTTTCATGTATGTATGTTGTGTTTTTAGGATAATACATGAAAACATATTTATTAATTTATTTAGTAGGCTCCATGCTAGGCACTGATAATAAAATGATAAAGCGGGATTTTTGCCCCAGAATTGTGACAAATAAATAAACAATTCGCTATAACAAATTACTAGAATTAGTGTGTGAAAATGCTTATGGGAGTTCAAGAAATAAAAAGACGTAAGAGCTCTGCATATATTTTGCTACATTTATCTCTAAGTATTTCATGTTTGGGATGCTATGATAAAATGGTATTGTAATTTTTATTTCATTCTCCGATTATCCATTGCTAGCATGTACAAATACAATTGGTTTTGCATATTGACCTTGAATCCTTTGACCTTGATAAATTTACTTATTAGACCTAGGAACATTTTTTTGGTAAAGTCTTTAAGATTTTCTACATGCATGATCATAGAATCATCAAATAAAGAGGTATTTCCTCCTTTCCAATATATATGCATATGAATGGCTAATGACTACAAGACAAGATGCTCAGAATCACTAGTTACCAAAATGAGATGCCACTATACACCCTTTAGAATGGCTAAAAAAAAAAAATTGACAGTAGCAAATGTTGGCGAAGATATGGGATTTTTGAAATTCTCATATGCTGTCAGTGGGAATAGAAAATGTTACAATCATTTTTATATCTCTTCATTTCTTATTGCAACGTCTTGGAGTTCAAATACAACACTACAGTGAAGTGGTGAGAGTGGACATCCCTGTTTGTTTCTGATCTTAGTGGAAAGCATTCAGGTTTTTATCATTTTTATTTTTTTAGTGTTTTTAATGTTTATTTATTTTTGAGAGAGAGATAGAGTGTGAGCAGGGGAGGCGCAGAGAAAGAGGAAGATACAGAATCCAAAGCAGGCTCCAAGCTCCAAGCTGTCAGCACAGAGCCTGAGGTGGGGCTTGAACTCAGGAACCATCAAATCATGACACGAGCAGAAGTCGGATGCTTAACTGACTGAGCCACGCAGGCGCCCCCAGTTTTTTATCATGTAGTGTGATGATAATGTTATTTGTGTGGTTTTCTATGGATATTTTTTTGTCAGAGTGAGGGAGCTTTCTGCTATTACTAGTTTACTAGTTTTTATTAAGAATAGATTTTGAAATGTATCTAATGCTTTCTGTACATCAGGAAAACCGTATGTTTTATTTTTATTATTTTTTAATGCATGAATTACATTAATTGATTATTGAATGTTAAACGAGGCAGTAAATCCCTTTTGTTCAAGGGGTATCCTCTTTTTATACTTTGTTGTATTTAACTTGGTACATTTTGCTAAGGAATTTTTGTGTATACATTCTTAAGGAATATTCATTTATAGTTTCTTTTTCTTGTAAAGATTTCCAGTCTTGTTTTAGTACTAGAGTAATATTGGGGAAGAAATAGTTGCAAAGTATATTTTGAAAGAGTTTATGTAAAATTTGTATCATTTCTTTCTGTAATATTTAGTAGAACTTACAACTGACCTGGAGTTATTTATCAGGACCTGGAGCTTTCCTTATGGGAAGATTTTTATAATTAATTAAAAAAAATTGTTTTAGACATAAGACGTTCAGATTTTCTACTTCTTCTTGTCTCCATTCTGGAAATGTGTGTTTTTAAAGGAATTTATCCATTTCAGCTACTTGATTGTAATTACTGGCATGAAATTGCTCATGATATTTCCTTATTATCATTTTAATATTTGTTAGACCAGTAGTGCTATGTCCTTTTTCACTGCTGATATTGGTAATTTGTGTCTTCTCATTTTAAAAAATATTATTAATTTATTAATTATTTCAATGAGCTGGCTTTTTGTTTTGTTGGCTCTTTTCTGTTGTTTATTGCCATTTCTTTGACTCTTTTTCACTCTCATCTTTATTCTTTCTTCCTTCTGCTTACTTCACATATAATTTGCTCTTCCTTTTCTAGCTTCCTAAACTGGAAGCTTCAGTTGTTTGTTTTACACTTTTCTTTTTTCCTGCTATAAGCATTTACAATTATAAACTTACCGCCAAGCACTTAGCACTTCTGATGCATTCTGCAAATATTGATATGTTGTGTTTCATTATTATTTAGTGTGAAATTTTTTTTAAACTTATTTATTTATTTTGAGAGAGACAGAGAGAACACGAGCAGGGGAGGCGCAGAGAGAGGGGGAGAGAGAATCCCAAGCAGGCTCCATACTGCCAGCGCAGAACCTGATACAAGGCTTGAACGCATGAACTGCGAGATCATGACCTGAGCTGAAATCGAGAGTCAAACGCTCAACCAACTGAGCCACCCAGGTGCCCCAAGTCTGAATTATTTAAAAAAATTTCATCATGATTCTACTTTGCCCCGTGGATTAAATAGAAGTGAATTATTTAACTTCAACATTTTGGAGTTTTCTTTAAATTTTATTGTTGTTGAGTTGTAATTAAATTCATTGTAGTCAGAAAAGTGCTCTGAAAGATTCCAATCTTTTGAAGTATATGAAGACTTGTTTTAATCAGCGTATACTCTACCTTTGTTAATATGTGCTGCATGAATTCAAAGAATTTTGTTGGTTATAGTGTTCTATAAATCATAATCAGGAAAAGGTGGTTCATAGTTTCATTTAGTTCTTCTAGATCCTCAATGTTTTCCGTGGTTATTTATTTGTTTCTTTGGTCTAGCTAGTCTATCAATCACTGAGAAGTATGTTAAAGTCTCTAACTTTGTGGGGTTAGATGTGTCTATTTCTAATATGGATGTGTCTATTTCTCTGTCAATTTTTACCTCACTACATTAAGGCTCTGTTATTAGATTCACAAATATGTATAATTGTTATATTTTCTTGATACTTTGCCATTATGAAGCTTCCCTCTTTATCTCTAAGAATATACCATACTGAAGTCTATTTTGTCTGCTATCAATATAGCCACTTTATTTTCTTGTGCTTACTGCTACATGCTGTATCTCTTTCAATCCATTTAATGTTACCCTATTCATTCCTATCTATTTAAAGACTATCTCTTACAGACAGCATATACCTACCTGGTTTTTGCTTTTTTATTCAATCTGACAATCATATCTTTTGATTGGAATGTTTAATCAATTTAAATTTGGTGCAGTTATTGAAATAGTTGACTTTAGGTCTGCCATTTTGCTATTTACTTTGCCTCAACTCATATGTTTATTTGTTTGCTTGTTCTTTCTTGTCTACTTTTTCTGTGTTGATCGAAGATATTTTTTAATATTTTGTTTTAGTTCCTCTGGTGGCTTTCTAGATATCACGTTAATTCTTGCATTTTAGTAGCAATTTTTCTGAAGGTTACCACATAAATCTTTAACTTATTCCAATTTATTTAGAGTTCATATTTGAATTACTGTAAGAAAAGCATAGTAACCTTACAACAGCATATTTTAATTTCCTTTCCCCTCTCACCATTTTTGGTGTTATTGTTGTCATATGAATATGACATCAATATATGTTATCAACTCAACAGCATAGTATTACCAATTTTGCTTAAATTGCTGTGTGTCTTCCAATGAAATTAAGAGATGAAAAGAAAATATGTGTGTGCATGTGTGTACGTATTTAGTTCTTGTTATTTATCCACACATTTTCCATTTCTGGTCCTTATCGTTTCTTCCTATAAATCTGAGTAGCCATTTGATGACATTTTTCCCTCAGCCTCAAAATCTTCCTTAACTATTTCTAATAGCATTGTTTTGCTAGCAATAAATTATCTTAGTTTTGTTTATCTGGCAATGCTTTAATTTCTCTTTCATTTATGGGTGATAAATTCTTTGGATACATAATTCTTGGTTGCCAGTTCTCTCTCTCTCTCTCTCTCTCTCTCTCTCTCTCTCCTTCTACAGCAGTTGAAATATGCCACTCTAATTTGTTTGGGCTTCCATTATTTTGATGTGAAGTCAGCCATTAATCATGCCATTATTCTCCTACATGAAACATGGCATCTTTCTCTGGCTGCTTTCAAGATTTTCTCTTTATTTTTACTTTCAGCCCTTTGACTATGAGGGTTTATCCTTCCAGGGATTGATGAATTTCCTGAAGTTGTAAGTTAATGTTTTCCATAAAATTTAGGAAGTTTTAGGCCATTTTTTCTTTAACAATTTTCCTGCTCCTTTCTGTTCCCCTATCATTTCAATTATACTTATTTTGAATCTCTTAATAGTGTCCCATAAATCTCTGGTGCTCTGTTCATTATTTGTCAACTCTTTCTCTTTTTGTTCTTCAGATTGGGTTATTCCTATTAATCTCTTTTTAATTCATTGATTCTTTCTCCTGACACTGCAATCTGCCTTTAAATCCATCCAGTGAGTTTTTCATTTCAGTTATTGTGCTTTTGAGCTCTAGAATTTCCATTTTTTATAGTTGTCATTTTTCTGTTGAGATTTCCTAGCTATTCATTCATTAAGGCCATTTTTTAAAAAAATGCTTTGACCAGTTTATAATAGCAAGCTGGAAGTCTAATGGGGCCAACACCTGGGCCCAATTAAGGTCCATTTCTATTGACGTTTTTGTTTTTACTGAGTATAGGTCACACCTTTTTCTGTTTCTTTGCATGTTTAGTAATTTTTGCTTTAAAAGTGGGCATTGTAGAAAATACAGTGTAACAACTTTGAATTCTTTTATATTATTCTGAGTGTTCTTGCTATTGCTGTTGTTGTTTTATCAATCAGTTAATTTGTTCGGAATCAGATTGAAAACTCTGTCTCCCCTATGGTGTTTAGTTCTTGATATCTCCATTCAGTTCTTATGGCTCCCAGCTGCTGAATATTTAGATTTACCCTTATATTCAGAGAACTCACATGGCACAGCCCTCTCTTTAAAGGCTAACTTCCTTTCTGACCATTGTCTGTGTTTTTGATGTCTTTGTCAAGATGGACAAGATTCTTCTGCACAGAGGCATAATTTAGTGGTCAACCAGTGATTTGGGCAAAATTTATACTCAAGTGTTTGGGCTTCAATTCTTTTGCTGTTCTCTTGCTCACAGATTTCCCTCTTAAATTCCCCCCTGAACTCTGTTCTCTGGCACCTTGACCCTGTAATATGACTGATACTCTCCTTTGCCTGAGCCAGGGGAACTGGGGACATCTTCAGACAAGATAACTACAAATTCCCAAATCTTACCCCTACCAGTTGAACTTTTTAAAAAGTAAACTCTCCTCTAGCTTTTGTCTTCTTTTGGATGTTTTCCTATTCCTATAAATAATTTTTTTAACTTTTTGTACAAATTTTATCACTATCATCTGTGGAAGGGCTCGTGTAGCCACATTCCACCATCATTACAAGAAATGCTTTGCTTATATCTTTAGTCTATTCCTTCTTTATGGTATGTAAACTTCATGAGGGCAGGTAAATCCTTTGTTTATTTCTGTATATACAAGATTTAACACAGAATAAAATGCCTAATAAATATTCATTTATGATTACATAAAAATTGACTACTACTGCAATCATACAATTGGTTCCTGAGTTGTGCGTTCACAAATATTTGCTGCTGCCTTTATTTAACTTTTCATAGTTTTAATCACAGGGTCTGTTGTTTGAGGAACTAATCCTCTGGCTTTGGTTTTTGTTTGAAAAAAAAATTTTTTTTACATTTATTTATCTTTGAGAGACAGAGAGAGACAGAGCACAAGTGGGGGAAGGTCAGAGAAAGAGGAAGACACAGAATCCAAAGCAGATTCCAGGCTCTGAGCTGTTAGCACAGAGCCCGATGCGGGGCTCGAACTCACAAACCGTGAGATCATGACCTGAGCCGAAGTCAGACACTTAACCAACTGAGCCACCCAGGTTCCCCTGGTTTTTGTTTTTAAATGTCTTTCAGGTTACTTTCTGGAACAGCAAATGAGGGAACCTTGTTTATAAAGTGGTTTTCTTGTATGACCAAGTAAGAGAATAAACTATAAGGGAATCAAGCTATTTCAACTTCTAGAAAAGAATATATATACTCTCTTTGGGTATCACCAGATCCAAAGTACTCTAGAATATGAGCGGATGTGGCTCAACAACGACAGGGCATTTTGCCTCTCTCTTAAAGCTTGCTTTATCTCAGCTTGCATACTGTTACTTCCTTTAGTAAGAAGGAAGCCTCCCCTCCAGCCTCCACTTCATTTTTTGTTAAATATAATTTATTGTCAAGTTGGTTAACATGCAGTGTATACAGTGTGCTCTTGGTTTTGGGGGTAGATTCCTGTGATTCATTGCTTCCATACAAAACCCAGTGCTCATCCCAACAGGTGCCCTCAATTCCAATCACCCATTTTCCCTTCACCCCCACCCCCACCCCCATCAACCCTCAGTTTTTTCTCTGTATTTAAGAGTCTTTTATGATTTCTCTCCTTCTCTGTTTGAAATTATTTTTCCCCTTCCCTTCCCCCATGGTCTTCTGTTAAGTTTCTCAAGTTCCACATGTGAGTGCACACATATGATATCTGTCTTTCTGTGACTGACTTATTTCACTTAGCATAATACCCTCAAGTTCCATCCACGTTTCTGAAAATGGCAGGATTTCATTCTTTCTCATTGCCAAGTAGTATTCCATTGTATATATAAACCACATCTTCATTATCCATTCATCAGTTGATGGACACTTGGGCTCTTTCCATAATTTGGCTATTGTTGAAAGTGCTGCCATAAACATTGGGGTACATGTGTCCCTATGAATCAGCACTTCTGTATCCCTTGGATAAATTCCTAGTAGTGCTATTGCTGGGTCATAAAAAATTCTGATTTTTTGAGGAACCTCCACACTGTTTTCCAGAGCATCCAACCTCCACTTTAGACAAAAAAAAAAACCCTCAGCTTTCAACCAATACCACAATATCTAGGCACCCACAAACTTAGGAATCAGATGCACTTTACTTAGATCAAGTGCTCATTAAACAAACAAACCAAAAACCAAAACCAAATCAAGAAGCTCCCTCTGTACAAGAGAGTTGGTATCTTTTAGATTGCAGCTGGCTTGTTTTGCTCCTCATCGATGGCTATATTCCCACTTTGGACAAGAGACAATTATCTACCAAGTGTGTCATACCATTAGGGAGCCTGCAATTAGGAGTAGTGTCTCTACATTAAATATAAGTAATTATTATTACAGTTTTGTACTTTTGGATGTGATTGCTATTTTGCTTTCTACTCTAAGGTACCCACATGAAGAGTTTTATATAGGTGTTACTGGCTGCATGTTGGGAATGTTATATATTTAAACAGTTTGCAGTTAATTAAGAGTATTGACTTGGAACTAAATCAGTGGTCTCACACAACATCTGTGCTCTCCTCCTATCTGTCTATGTATTTACATGGCGTCTATCACTGTGGTATCTAAGTGCTCAGAAAATCTAATTAGGCTAATTTCAATTTCCTCTGTGAGGGAGAAGGATCTACTTCTCTTCATCACCCTCTCTGCCAGAGCCTTCTTGAAGGGAGTCATTATTATTCCTCGAAGAGAAAGGCAGTTGAAAAAAAAGCCTCAAGCAAAAAAACCGCATTTCACACCTTACTTGAAAGTTGGGGTTTTGGCTTCTCGAAATGTCTTCAGCTTGTAAACAGCACCAGAAACACAAAGGGGTGGTCAGTGCTAAAGAATCTGGGAACATGATAAAAAGAGAACACTGAAAATGTCCTCACAGGCTCTGTGTTAAAGAATTTGCTGGTAGATTATGCTTGATGGTGTACTCACAATGTCCTGGGCCATCACCACCTGACAGATGCACCATTTTTATCTATGAAAGACGCATAAAGGCAGTGTTCTCTTTCCAACAATGAGCAAGTGTTGTTCTCCCATCTGTGGGTTTCTGTTAACATTCCGACATCTTAATTTCTGTGTTGAGGAAAGCTGCCTGATTTCATTGGTTTTCAATGCTTTGCCTGCAGCTAGAGGTATGGATAAGGCAGCAGCAAAGTCATTATGAACTCCATTTTGTGTTTTTAACACACATGGGCTACTCTTCCGGAGTGAGTCCAAAGGAATAAATTTGTGCACACGCAGAGAATTGCAGTCACAAAGCAGAGCTTGTTAGGCGGAAATGAGAAAGGATCTGAGATGACCAAACATATTTGCCTGAGCAGGACAGGCGGCTCTCCTGACGGAGTGTGAAGGAAAGAGAGGGAGGCACAGCCACATCACCATTTCTCCCTTCTTCAGTCACAGATCAAAACCAACATGGCTAGCTGTTCCCGTGTTTTTAATGTCAAAGTTGTTTTTTCACTTTTTGCTTGCAATTTGTGTTAGTTAGGGTATCCGAGAAAGTGACGGGAACACATGGCTGGGAATGCTGAGATCAAGTTCATAGAAAAGAGCAAATTTTAAAGTGTACTCCTTCTGGCAAGGAGAATTAAAAGGTTGGTGGTAGTGTGGAGAATTGGGTGTAAAGAGATTGACACCAGGATTAATCAGGTGGCAGTGCTTGGCAATGTGACTCACCTCTGAGCTCCCCTCCATATTTGGAGAGACATCGTGGAGATTCTGAGCACGTCTCTCTGGGATCGCAGTGAAGCACGAGTGGGTACTCAGCATTAGAGAGATTTTACAACCCAAGGGTGGGCCAGATGGTGACAAGAAAGTGATTGCTGACCAAAGTCAGTCCTTCACCCTAACAATTTCCAGAGAAATTGTTACTTTAGATATGTAATCCTGAGATATTTACATTTATCCTACAAAAGATGTATACAAGAATTTTGGTAGTAGCTTTACATCCAATGACCTCAAACTAGCAGAGAAACAGATGCCTATCGGCAGGTTAATGAAATAGAATAATATTCAGGAATAAATAGTAGCAAACAGCGCAGATGACTCTTAAACCGTTATAACATTATGCTGAACAAAAGAAGCCAGATAAAAAGAGCACATACTACTTGATGTCATTTATGTGAAGTTACAGAAGAGGCAAAAATAGTCATAATGATAGAAATCAGGAGAGTGTTTGTATCTACAGTCAGGGATAGGAAGACTAATACAAAGAAGCATGAGGAAGCTTCGTGGGGTGATGGAAAGGTGCTGTATGTTAATTGCGGTATTTGTTACACAACCGTATGCAATCATCAAAACTCATAAAATGGTACATTTACTGTATGTGCATTTTATGTATATAAAATTATGTCTTAAAACACAAAGAAAAATATGCAAATATATAAAAATTGCAGAATAAAAGCACAAATACATTCTTAAAAATGAAATCTACCAAAAACATTTCACATGTTTCCTATTATTTGAACTGCATTCATTTTTCAAAACTTGCATGAGACATGATTTGGAATTCCAAATTCAGAATGGTTTTCTTCCCATGGGAGGGGGGAGTTTTGATACAGAAAGGGAATACAATAGAAAAAATGCACTTCTTCTTATATATTTACCTTAATAATGAAAGAAAACTATTAACTGTCATAATTAGAGAGAACACATTTGAGTTTTTACATAGCTACATCTCTAGCTGAATTTGTTTCCATATAAAATTTAGGTGATAGTAATTGCCTTTGTATGTGAGGTTGTGAATGCATGTGTGCATGTGTACCAAACAACACAGATAAATAAAAGAAGCAAAGAGGGGAAGCATAATTAGCATAATTTGAAGAACTAGATGAAATTATTTTAAGAATGTCAAATTATAATCACTTATGAAAAGAAGATATATTCTTGGTTATTTTCATATGTATTAATTGGCATTCAAGCCATCTGTATCATTTACTCATATATGTTTAATGGGGATCATAAATATCCCTCTGCCAGCTAGGAAAGAGCCATATATCAGGAGAGATGACAATCTTGGGGCTATCATTCAATGACTTGTTATTAAAGGCTGAGCATTTTCTTGAGGTTATTAGAATTTTATTTTAAACTTCTTTTATAGTTGCATACAGTAGCATCTAAAGCACATTGTTTTAATGGATTTTTAAAGCCCATGCAAAAAAAAATCACTGTAAGTATAGCAAATGCCGATCTATGGTGAAGTTTATTTCATAAACTATAGTTAGCTTTTGAGTTTTTAGTAACACATTTTCTTTCTAGAATATGGGTCAAATTGTAATAGACTTGAAAATAAAAATGGAAAGTTACGAAGCCATTTGGTTCCCACATCATAGCTTTTCCTACAATAGTTGTTCACATGTTTCTTGGAATTCACGGAAGAGTTTCAGTTCTGATATTGATAATTGTCAGCCAACTTTCAGTCGGATAGCTAAGTCAACAGGTCAAGGTTGGCTCTGCCTAAACAGAACTACCAAAAGTTGCTTTTAATTGAAATTTGCATGTTAAAAGCAAAGCAGGATGTGATTTGGTTTGTTTCAGCTCAGCCTGGGAGTGGTAAGGAAGAACTCTTGTGCTGGGCCTGGGACGACTTCTTGTGTCCTGTGTCAACTCCCCTAGGCTCTGGGACATCTCAGGGCCCCGTGATGTTGGTCTAGGACTGTTGAGGTACTGCCATCATCATGGGCTCATTGATTAGCTGATTAGACAGGGTCAGCCATTGTCACAGTCAGAAACAGAGATGAATATTTCTTTAAGTAAAATGAAAGCATAGATTTAATAACATTCTCACCATTGTCTGAAATATGCATATGCTTACCAATCGCCGATCAATGAGGTGGGCACAGTTGCAGACCCCCATTTTAAGCAACGGGCAGAAAGGGGGGCCATCATTCCTTCTCCCTGATTACAGAACTTCCACTGGTCTTGTTTATACAGTTTCTAACATTCACTTTTGTCTCAAAGAGAGTTGGAATCCATGTCTTTAAGAATGAGGAGTGTTCAGATTCTGTGAGAAGAATAGATAAATGACCTCTCACTTCTCGTGTTGAACTCTTGAGTTCAGTTAGTGGTTTGATGTGACTGGCTGAGCACTGGATTGCTTCTCAACCTTGCCTGTATGTCGGAGGCAACTGGGGAGCTTTTAAAAAATTACTGATGTCCAGGCCCCACCCCCAGAGAACTCATTTAATTGGTCCAGGGTGGAGCTTGGGCACCAATAATTTTTTAAAGTTTCCCCAGGTGATCTTAATGTGTACCAGGGTTGGAAACTACTGGTTTACAGCAAAATAGTTCCAGCCATAGAGCAGTAGCAAAAAGGAGCCTGGAACTGAATGTGGCAAAGAATAGGAAGTTTAGCAGTGCTTCTATGACTCTAGCAAATACCCACAATGAGGTTTCTGGAGGTGCAAACATGAATTAGACAGGGCTCTGCCCCACGGGGCTTATAGACCACGAAGGAGGAAGACTCATAAGCTCATGATTGTAGTAGAGGGTGGTAAATGCCATCCAAGCAGGGGTGGGAAGGAATGAAAGGCTTTGTCCAGAAGTGAAAGGGAATACTGGGTATTATCCAAACAAAAGCTAAAAGAATTACTTAACTGAATCTACCTTAAATATCCTGGTTTACATTAATTGTTCCTTTTATCATCATTCTGAAAACTAGGTACAGACTTATGGGTTGCATGTGTGTGTTCCCCCCACATCCATATGTTGAAACCCTACCCCCCAGTGGGATGGTATAAGTAGGACCTTTGGGAGATAATTAGGTTTAGATGGAGTCATGGGAGTGGAATTCCTATGATGGAAGCGTCCTAAACGTCCTTGTAAGAAGAGAAAGAAACTAGAGCTCCTTCTTTCTGTCACGTGGGGGCACAGCCATCTGCAAACCAACAAGAGGACCCTAGCCAGAGTGCCACCATGCTGGCACCTTGGCCTTGGACTTCCAACCTCCAGAACTGTAAGGAAATAATTGTCTGTTGTTTAAGCCACCCAGTCTATTGTATTTGGCTATAGCAGCCCGAACTAAGACAGGCCTAAAGTCACATTTGACAGATGAGGATGTGGAAATACAGAGATGTTGAAGATCTGGCCCACGATCACAGTGTCAGAGGCCGAGATGGTACTAATCCCAACGGGCACCGGCTTCTGGAGCACCGGGTCCTTCAGATTGCATGGCCTCATTCAGTTCTCAATGCACAACCGTATAAAACAGGGGTTAGTATTACTGTCTTGTATAGATACAGAAACTGAGGCTCAGTCTCATTAAATAACTCACCTAGCCTGGGTGGCTCAGTCGATTGAGCGTCCAACTTTGGCTCAGGTCACGATCTCACAGTTCATGAGTTTGAGCCCCGCGTCAGGCTCTGTACTGAGAGCTCGGAGCCTGGAGCCTGCTTCCGATTCTGTGTCTCCCTCTCTCTCTGTTCCTCCCCTGCTCACATGCTGTCTCTCTCTCAAACATAAATAAAGATTTTAAAAAATTAAAAAAAAAAATAACTCGCCTAAGAGCAAGTCAGTATATTAAGTGCTAAAGCTGGGTGTACTACTTTCCCACTGCTGCTGTAACAGATTACCACAAACTTCCTGGCTTAAAACAACACAAATACATTGTATTACAGTCCAGGAAGGTCAGAAGTCTAAACTGGGCTGGCAGGACTGGCTCCTTATGGAGGCTGTCAGGGAGAATTTATTTCCTTGACTTTTCTAGCTTCTAGAGGCTGCCCACACTCCTTGGCTCATGGTGCCCTCCTCCATCTGCAAAGCTTGCAGCACAGCATCTCCAAATTTTTCACCTCTCTGACCTCTGTTTCCATTATCACATATTCTCTGACTTTCCTGCCCCTTCCTTCCCTTATAAAGACCCTTGTCATTAGACAGGGCCCACTCAGATAATTCAAAATAACGTCTCTATCTCAAGATTTTTACCTTAATCACATCTTCTAAGTTCCTTCTACCATGTAAGTAAGGGTAATACACTCACAGGTTCTAGAGATTAGGATGCATTTGTCTTTGGGAGGAGTGGAGGGGCAGAGACATGGGCATCATTCTCCCTGCTACACATGGACAACCCAAACCCAGGTCTGATTCCAAAGCCCTTAATCCCTGGATGGTACTTCCTGCCCCCACGTTTCCAACACACACGTGCACGCTCACACACACACACACACACACACACACGGGTAGAATGGGATCTGTTGACTTCCTCAGAAGGGAATCTTTTCCCTTTCTAATATTGTTTAATTCGTTCAGACAAAAACTTCATGACTTGAGTTGTTGGAATCCTCCCAGTGTCCCTTTTCATCAAGAATGAACCGAGGTACATATGGGGTACCTGGGTGGCTTAGTTGGTTGAGCATCTGACTTCAGCTCAGGTCATGATCTCACAGTTCGTGAGTTCAAGCCCTGTGTCAGGCTCCGTGCTGACAGCTTAGAGCCTGAAGCCTGCTTTGGATTCTGTGTCTCCCTTGCTCCCTGCCCCTCCCCCACTTGCAGTCTGTCTCTGTCTCTCGAAAGTGAATAAACATTAAAAAAAGAAAAAAAAAAGAATGAGGGTATATAGGGTCGCCTGGGTGGCTCCGTTAGTTAAGCATCCAACTTTCAGCTCAGGTCACGTTCTCACAGTTTGTGGTTTCAAGCCCTGCATTGGGCTCTGTGCTGGCAGCACAGAACCTGTAGCCTGCTTCAAGTTCTGAGTCTCCCTCTCTCTCTGTCCCTCCCCCACTCACACTCTGTCTCTTTCTCTCACTCAAAAATGAAATAAAACATTAAAAAAAGAGAATGAGTGTATATAGATGTTATGATGACTGAAAGTGTTTGGGAAGAAGCTGGACCTAACACATGAAGTTTATAACTACAATTAAAGCAAAGTTTTGAGGTCCTTAAATGGTGACGGCTTGGTCCTTGGCCTTCATTAAAGCAAATACATGTGTGTTCCTACTCATCTGTATTGGGTGCTACTGGGGCTCAAGTTTCCCATTAATGACCCAGAGGGTCTCTTCCTGCTGCACGTCCCCCCACAACTAAAGTTCAGAAACGGCCTTTGCCCTTTAAGACTCTGTGACTATTGACATCTATGATCTTCTTCCTAACCTAAAGTTGAGGGTTTAAAACAAGAGAAGAGCCTAGAGACTAAATGTGCTCTCTGATGCCATTGAACCTTCTCAGCCCAACCGCCTGAACTTCACTGAGAAGAAGCCAGACCTCTTTGAGCATCATGTGACTGCATAAATCAATGCAGAAGGAGCAATTTTGCACTCTGCCAAAAAGGGAGTTACAATATTTATAAGAATGTTAAATACATTTTCCATGACTGTCAGTAATGCGTCTTTGGACTTTCATAATGCAGACCTTGAAGGAATGGATTTAGTTGAGAATACTTTAGATGATATTAAAAGTAACCTGAGTTTAATTTAGTACATGGGTGATATAATACTTGACAGCAGCCATTGTCCCAAGGATGATTAGAAACAAATAGTGAGTGCGTGCATTGAAATGGTCTCACTAGTACTGTAGTATAGCCTACTATGTTTCTGCTTCTCTGTTTTTTAGTTTCTTTAAGGAGTTCAACATGGGGTGGGTGAGATTTGGCTTGGCCCACAGATGGCTCCCAGCCATGTTAAGTGGTAACAATGTGCGGGAAAGCAAGGGGTTAACAGTGCTTTAATTTCCATATATATTTACCTACATCAAAGTTAGAACTGTCTGGTGAAAAGGATTGGACAAGCAAGGGCAGCATGTACTGCTGTGGAGGCTCCTGGGCCACAACAACGGAGATAGCATCTCCGTGGATGATGCCAGAGACCCTGCTGGGGATGGGTATGAGCCTTGGGCAGGTCTGTGTAGGCAAGTGAAGCTTCTGATTCTATTTTTCAGCCTTGCCATTACTGTCTGAGCTAATTCAATCATCTCTCATGCCATAGTTAATATTCCGCCTCTTCCAATGATATTTTTGATCTCACCAAACTCAGGCCTTGTCAGATAGATATACACCTGATTGACTCTCTGTATTTGTTTGCTAGGGTTGCCTTAACAGAGTACAACACTGGGGGACTTAAAAAACGGAAATTTACTTTCTCACAGTTTTGGAGGTTAGGAGTCTGAGATAAGGGTGTCAGAAGGATTGATTTCTTCTGAGGCCTCTCACTATGGCTTGTGGTTGGTCGCCTTCTCCCTATGTCCTCTCATAGTCTTCCCTCCGTACCTGTCTATGTCCAAATTTTTTCTTTATATAAGGGTCTTATTGCACTAGCATAGCGCCCCCCCCCCCCCCCGCCATAACCTCATTTTAACTACTTCTTTAAAGACCCCATCTCCAAATACAGTCACATTCTGAAATACTAGAGGTTAGGACATCAGCATATGAATGGGGGCGGGGCAGTACACATTTAGCTCCTAAGACTCATAAAACTTCTCTCCTTCCATCTTGTAGTATGGTTGCTTATTTGGTAGGATGTTGTTTCTCCTCTATTAGGCAGCAAGCAAAGAAAGGAGGAGGGAAGAAGGGAAAGAAGGAGGAAGACAGGTTAGAGAAAACAAGCATGAAGTACTATTCAGAGCTTAAACAATCATGCAACTGAACAAAAATAAAGACCAGTGAGCTATAAAATAAGAGACTGTGGAAACACACGTGACTGAGGAGAGGTCTTCAAACTTCTCAGGGCTATGCAACTGGAGAAAAGATGTCTGCCAGAGCACATGGACACCCTCTTAGAGAATGTTGTTAATGGATCCAAAGGGGACAGACTTCGTCTGATTCTGGAGGGTGTGTTTGTGTCAGAATAGACGTGTTCGGTTTTGCCTGAAACAGTCACCCAAAAAAGGCATTCAGTTATGACAGGACTGTTCAACCGTTCCCTAAGCTCTCCAACACCTCATGCTTCCTGTCTTTGTTCTGTTCTCTCTGGAGGCTCTGCCCAAAGCGGGACATTTCATTGCTTCATCCAACTCTGCAGTCCTGTGATGTAGGTCTCTCCAAGTCACCCTGTTCAGCCGGGCAGTGTTTCAAGGGATCAGGAAACCGTTTTCCATCCCAGGATCCAGCCTCAAAGTTAAAAAGTTCTGTGGTTTGGTTTGGATTTCGCTCATCCCTACAGAGAACTTGGTCTGCCAATCTCTACATACATGTCAGCATAAATAGCAACAGATGTACCTTCAACATGTAAAATCTCCATAAAATATAACAAACTCTGTTTTTCCATTTGGGATGAGTCATTAACCATATGTTTGTGATACTCTTTCATTTGCAGATCTGAGGCACACATTTTACCTTGCAGGAGACCAAGTGCTATTTCTTTTTAGAAGGTTCCTTCCTGTCTAGAGAATTGATTCAGCAATGCCTTGGTCTATTTCTGTGGGTATCTTGAATCAGCCCGTGGAAAATGTATGGAATTTTCTTTACGTGAGCTGCATGGCGTGCCTGGGCTCTGCCCTTGGAACTATTCTTGCCCAGAATATTTGAAAACCCGCTCTGGTGCTCAAACTACTACTCATGTGACTGCTCGGCGGCTGGCTTCTTGCATGGAATATGTTGATTTCAGGAGAGCTTGTTTGGTTTGTTATACTTCAGAGAGAAACATGTGGCACTTGGCAAGGCTGCAGGCAGGGAATACAGAAGTTGGGTAATTAGTGGATGTCATTTTGCAGACTGATAGGAGGGTCCTTTGTTTTGTGTCTTGTGTGAAAGAGTTGTATAAAAGTCTTTTCTGCACTTAGATCTCAGAAAGTAATCTGTCCTTGAGGAATTTTACCTCCTATGGAAGTTAGTGTTTTCTGAGAATTTAAATTTTTCTCTTCCAAAAGAAAGACTAAACTTTTTATTATGAAAGATTTGGAAAATACACAAAATAAGGAATATAAAATAGTAGCATGATGAACCCTCATGTACTTATCACTCAGCTTCAACGATTGTTAACATTTTGCCACACTTCCTTTATTTATTCTATTTTACTTTTCCTTTTTTTTTGTTTCTTCAAAGTACTTTTTAAAAAATTCTAACATTATAGATAATGCTTTCTGATCCCTATGCATAAGCGGTTTTACCCTTACACATCTCCAAATAAAGACATTTTCTTACAAATAGTTTTATTGCAACCCACAAAATTTACAAAAATGCCTTATTATCCTCAAATGCTAAGTCTGTATTCAGATTTCCTGGATCATCTCAAAAACATCATTTTACAGTCGATTTGTTCAAACCTGGATCTAATCGATGCCCACATGATGCATTTGGGTGTTTTCTCTCCTAAGTCTCTTTACTTTCAAATAGTCCCCTTGTCTTTGCTGGTGTTCCCCCAAAGCAGACTTGTGCTAAGGACTTGGGTGCAGTTATTGCATTTGAGAGGTAATTCTAAGAAGCAAAAATGACAGAACAAGAGAAGTGAAAAGTGAGAAGGAAAGGCCAAAGAAAGATGTTGATGAGCAGGTTATGAGTGTGGACAACTAAGGTTTAATTCTGCAGGGGATCATCTGAAGAACTTTGTGTCATGCCTCCTGGAGTCGACCGACCACAAAGTGGGGAAAATGGGGACTTTAGCCCTGAGCTTCACTCTTTATTGGTCATTTCTTGGGTGCCTGCTCATGGACTGAGTGAGGTCCTGTGATACCAGAAAAAGGCCTGAGACAGAAAAGCAGAGAGCCGAGGTGACCCTGGTGGACACTGCCAACACGAACAGGACTGGTCCCCTGTGGCTGTTGGAAACTCAAATACAGTGGGGTAAGAGGCAGCTACATCTCCCCTCTCCTTCCTTCCCACCTTCCTTCCTTCCTTCCCTCCTTCCTTCCTTCCTTCCATTCTTTTTTTCTGTCCTTCTTTTAAATTTAAATCTTAGTTTTATTACTTCTTTTGGTGCTATTGATTTCTTGCTTGCCCTGTAAAATGTTTCCCGTTCTGGACTTGATCTATTATTGCCTTCTTGGCATCTTAAGCTTGTTCTTCTCTCCCCCATTTTTCCTGTGCACTGGAAGTTAGACCTGAAGGCTTGATTAGAGTCCATTGCAATTTGTTTCAGCAAAATTACTTCATAGTTGGTGTTCTTTCTACAGATTTCATGGGGAAGTTCCTGGGTAGTTTGTGTTGAGAAGAGTGAGCCCTTACTTCAGGCAGTTCCTCACAGCAGAAGGCACCTTGGAGATTTCTAGTCCAGCTTTATTTTATGGGAAAGGGAATTGATGACCAGAGAGATCATTGGCCATCTCTCCTGTCACATACTGTGTTCACATTTATTTCACATTTTTCATGTATTTAATAACCTCCTGCCATCTCTTCCCTGCCCTAGACATTCCACTGAAACTTGCTCCTCTATTCCAACTACGTCAATGGCCTCCCTGTTGTGCAAACCCTATGGACTCCTTTCAGCTCTCATTCTCTATGCTGTCTCTACAGCATTTAATATTAATAACCACACTATCCCTCTTAAAATACTTGCTTTGCTTGTCTTCTCTGATCTCACTCTCCAGTCTTTCTGATTAATCCCTCTTAATCACATACATTTGCCTCTAAAAGGTAAGTATTTGCTAAGATTTAAGAGATACCTGCCAGATATACTACAATTTAAAGGAAAATTTCATACCAAATTAAAAGAGGATTCCAGGAGTTGGTATATAATTCCTGTACCTATGAGAATGGCAGAGAATTAAGGGAAGTGGGTTGAGACAGTTCTATCAGTTTCTGATACATTTCCCAACTTGCAGAAAAGGGAACAGCAATGTGAGTGGGCCACAGAAAAGATGAGACCACATTACTGGGGGTCCATTCCCTTCCCGTGGATAAGCAGTGGGCACCAAACTGGCAGAATGACTCAGCGTTCTCAGACTCCATATTGTTTTCTCAAGCTTGAGAGAATGATCTGGAGGCAAGGTTAGTACAGATAGAAGATTTGAGATAATCTGCAAAACAATGTCACAACCCTAGATCAGCAGCAGTAAACAACAGTTATTGAGTTGAGAACATATCTGATTGACCAAATGACATGCCTAGGTACCAGGTATCAGAAGAGCCCAAGTTTCCACTCACACTGTAGTAGATGAACAAGTAGAAACCTGAGGGACCCCTTTCTTTACTCCTCTCTGCAAGTGCTGGCCCAGTGAAGAAGTTTCTATTTAGGTCTATCAAAATTCAGCAGACCAAATTGTCTGTGGTCTTACCTCCTTCTCTAACTTCCTTGGAAAAATAAATGAATGAAGTGATACTTTAATCTACAACATTTAGCCCCTCAGAGTAAATCTTATGGAATGAGATTGGGCTTTCTCACTATTGATGATAGATTCAGAGCTCCCATCTTCACTCAAAGGTGAGAATGTAGAATAAAAACTGAAGCTTGAGACCTAGAAAAATTATATAATGAAAGGGAGAAAATGAGCCTAACATTCAAAAAAGGTAAGAGAGAGACAGAGAGAGAGAGACAGAGAGAGAGAGAGAGAAGAGAGTTAAAAGCATAATTTGAAGTCACTTTTATACTAGAAGACATAATGAAAAAATATGCAACTCCATCACACTCCTAAGAAATGAGGAGTTAAATGACCCTGTTAAACAAGAAATGGAGAAGATAGCTAAATCAGAAGGAAATTGCCACAGGTAAGCAAAACAAAGGAGAAGAATGTTATCACAGAATTATAACTACAGTAGAAGAACCAAAACAGAACTCATGTTAAAAAAAAAACCTGAATCGGTAGAGAACTATCTTGAGAAAATCATTCAGAATGAAGAGGGAAGGACTAAGGAAAAAAAATAATCAGAGTGAAGATTGCAGCTAAGGAAATCAAACAATGGATGTTTGGCATATAGTTGATGTGCTTAAAGTAGTAAGAAATGATCAACAAAAAACACACAAAGGGAGATATGCAGTTTGCAAAGGTTCACCATAGGAGACAAATGAATAAAAATTGGTCAACCCCCCAAGGTCTCTCTGAGCAAAGATACAGAACTTTAAGAATAAAAAAGGAAATAATTCTACAGATCAGTATAACACTGTTTAAGGCTCCAGTCACACTACCTGGGTTCAAATTGCATGGCTCTAATGTTAGACAGGTAGTATATAACTTATAAGATTATCAAAGGATGAAATGTGAAAACACTTGCAAAAGTATTTAGCCTGTTATCTGGCATATAATAGGCATTCTGGCATATAATATAATTACATTCAGCAAGAGGAAATACGTAACCAACAATAGGAATCATCAAGCCAGTCCAAAATTCACATTAGCAGTATCAAAGAATTTCAGTAGGAAAGCTTTGTCCAAGTATTCCTTAAATAGTTAAGTTGATATTATAAAAGCAAAAGAAAGGCATAGTCAAAAGGGCAAGAATTTGGGAAGTAAATCACCAATAAGCAATTCATGGAAGGGGTCATTTGCAGAAGTATTCCAGCAATGGAAAAGATGAACCAAAAGGAATAGGGAACCTATGGGATTCAAGGGCCATTAGTGAATACGGATCAATTAATTCCTATGTTCTTAACCCCTAAGAGATTCTGAGAAAGGCATGGACCTTCTCAGAAATAAAATAAAATATAAAATAAAATAAAATAAAATAAAATATATATACATATACACACACAGACACACAGACACGCACGTACGCACGTGCGCACACACACACACACACACTACATATACATAGAGATGTATGTAGTATTTTAGATTATTCAGAAATCTATGGAAACTAACCCATGGCCTCCTTTGGAATTGATAGATGACAGACCTTGTTTTAAAAATCAATCTAAGTTTCAGTAAGTGTTATTGTTGTGATTACAAACAAAAATTAAATGTTAAATTTGTGATGGAATATGTATCTCTATATATAGAGAGCTACCTATTTATCTATATATATGGTATAAAATAACAATTTAAATATAATAGATATGGGCAAAAACTTCACAATAAGCAAAACACATATGTGTGCACACACAGACATCAGGAAGTGAAGGAGGTGAGTGGCAGGAAAAAAATGTGTGAAGTGTGTAAATGCGTTTTTTCCATTTTTTTTCAGGGAATAAATGAAAAGATATGGCAGATTTTGATAATTTGAACAATATAAAGACATAAAAGTAACAATTAAAAAACTTAAGATAAAATATCCATGTACTAGAGATAACAAATTAAATATAGAATATTACAGATAGATTAATCAAATATGGCAACATTTTAATAATTGGCATTTTGAGACATGACCTATGATCATTCATTATACTATTCTCTCAACTTTACTATGCATTTAAAGTTTTTCACAGTAAAACCATGAAAAAAGAGAAGAATAAACAAAAAGATAGTAAAAGCTAAAGAAGAAAAAATCATAAAACAAATCACAGAAGCTATTGTTAGTTAACTTGCTCTCACAAAACTTAAAAACACATCTCAAAAGGACTAAGTCAAGTAATTTAACTGTCTCTCCTACAAAATTTAAACCCTCTTTAATGTAAAAGAAAAAAATCAACAACTCAACAACAGTATTAATAATATGTCTTCCAATTAAAAATGATAAGATATGACATGAGGCAGGAAATTTACCTATAATAAGGTGAAAAACCAATTATAGAAACAAATCTAGAAATGACAGAGTTGATGGAATTACCAAGAATAGATTTTAAAATCACAATTTTAAATATGTTTGAGGACTTTAAAAAAAACATTACATAAAGGAGAAAAAATGGAACATATGGGGAAAAATTTCTACAGATTAAAAAATACATGTGAAAGGAAAATTTCACTGGCTAAAATTTATAGACACTATGTAATAACATATCAGTCAACTTGAGAGCATAACAAAAGAAATTTTGCAAAATGAAATACAGAGAAAAAAGACTGAGAAACTTACATAGAGCCTCAATGGCTTGTGGGACATTATTAAATGACATAATACACAAATAATTAAGAGTCCCAGAAGAGAAGTAAGAAAAGGACAGAGAATATATTTAAAGAAATAATGGCTGAAAAATTTCCAAATTTAGTAAAAGCTATAAATTCAAACAAGAAATTCAAGGAACCCTAACAAGATAAATATTAAGAAAAAAACTACATAAAGACACATCATAAACAGATCCAAAAACCCAATAATAAAAGGAAAAGCTTCAAAATATTTAGAAAAAAAAGATACATACATAGACAGGAACACACATAAGAAACACCACAGACCTTTGATGGAAAACAATACAAACAGATGACAGTGAAATGACATATTTAAAGGGCTAAAGAAAAATTTCATCAACCTAGAATTCTTTATCCAACACAACCAGTCTTTGAAAATGAAGATGAAAGAAATACATTTTCAGATAATCACAAATTGAGAGAATTATTAATTGGAGCTCTGCTCTACACTATCAGAAATGCCAAAGAAAGTTCTTTATGCTGCAATAAGACACCAAATAGAAACTTGGATCTATATTAGGGAATAAAGAACTGAAGAGAGAATCCATAAGTGGGAAATACAGAATATTTTTTTCTTTTTTAAAACTTTCTTTAAAAGGTAATTGACTTCTCAAATTAAAAAATAATACCAATGAATTGTAAAGTTATAACATAAAAGATGGGAAGAGGAAAACAAAAGTAAACCTGAAGTATAATATTATTTAAAGATAGAATATAATAACTTAACGATGCATATTGGAAAGCCTAGACCAAATGTGAAAAATAAAACAAAGATATATAGCCCACAAGTCAATGGTAGGGACAAAATGAATCCTAAAATTAATCAATTAATCCAATGAAGGCAGGAAAAGTAGGAAAGGAAAGAAACAATGAGCCAAGGAACAAATAGAAAACAACATATTGATGATTTCATTAAATGTAAATGAGCTAAACACTCCAATTAAAGACAATGTTGTCATTTAAATAAAAGTCCAAACTATATGTTGTCTATAAAACAAATCTTAAATATAAAGCCATGAACAACATAAAAGTAAAGGGATAGAAAATGCCATACAATGAAACAACATTAGGAGAAAGCTGGACTGGCTATACTAATATCAGACAAAGTAGACTTCATAACAATAAATGTTTTCAGAAAGAAAGAGGTGTATTTCATAATGATAAAACAGTCAATTCAATAAGAAGATATAACAATCTTAATTGTGTATGCACCAAATAGCCAAGCCACAAAATACATAAAGTAAAAACTGATACAAATGAAAGGTGAAATAAACAAATTGAGTTACATTTAATTGCATCAATACTTTCAGTTCTTGATAGAATAGACAGAAAACCAGTAAAGATTAAAAAGACCTAAAAAATGTTATCAACCACCATGATTTAATTAATATTTACAGAACACTGCACCCAACAACAGTGTAATACATATTACTTCCAAATGTACATGGAACATTCACTAAGGTTGATCATATTTGGATAAATTAACAAGTCCTAACAAATATGAGAAGGATTAAAATCATACATATTATGCTCTCTGACTAGAATGGAATTAATGTAGAAAAAATAAGAAAAGGATATGTAGAAGTTACACAAATATTTGGAAATTAAATAACACATTTCTAAATAATTCATAATCAAAGAAGAAATCACAAGGAAATTTAGAAAAAATTGTCTATAAATTTTTTTAATGTTTATTCATTTTTGAGAGAGAGGGAGAGCATGAGCCAGAGAGGGGCAGAGAGAGGAAGACACAGAATCCAAAATAGGCTGAGGCTCTGGGCTCTCAGCTGTCAGCACAGAGCTGGACATAGGGCTCAAACTCATGAACTGTGAGATCATAACCTGAATCTGAAGTTGGACACTTAAATGACTGAACCACCCAGCCACTCCGAAAATATTTTTAACAGAATAGTAACAAAGCACATCACAATTTATAACTAAACAGGGCTTACAGGGAAAGAAATTTAAAGTTAAAATTTTTATATTAGAAGAGAAGGAATATTTGAAATCATTGACCTAGGCTTTCATCTTAAGAATCTAAGAAAAGAAGAGGAAATTAATTCCAAAGTAAGTATAAGGAAGAATATGATAAAGAGCAGGAAGCAATGAAATAGAAAAAAAATAGAAAAAAATCAATGAATCAAAACCTAATTTGTTGGCAACATCAATGAAATTGATTAACTTCTAGCTAAACTGATAAAACACAAATGATCAATATAAGTAATGTGAAAGGGATATTATCACAGATCCTACAAACATAAAAATAATAGTATAGGAATGTTATGAACAACTTTATGCCAATAAATTAGGCAACTTAGATAAACTGGACAATGTCTAAATGATAGGTATTATACCAAAACTGATGCAAAAAGAAATAGAAAATTTGAATAGCCCCTTATTTATCAAGGAATTTGAATTTTTAATTAAAAATCTTCCTCAAATGAAAACTTCACCTCCAGATAATTTCATTGGTGAATTTTATTGAACACTTAAAGAATAAGTACTACTAATTTTATAGAATAATTTCTGACTCATTTTATGATATTAGCATCATTTTAATATAAAAACTAAGCAAAGACATTACAATAATTTAAAAAATTACAGTTTTTTCTCATAAGTATGTGTGTAAAAATCTTCAACAAAATATCAAGTTGAATCCAACAATATATTCAAAGATCATCAACAAAGTAAAGTTTATCCTAGGAATGCAAAGATGATTAAATATTTGAAAATTAATCGCCATCTTAAATGAATAAAAAAGAATATGCATCTGCCATTCTCAATAAATATAAAAGAAACTGACAAAATTCAATGCCTATTCATAATAGAAACTTGTGGCAAATTAAAAATAGATGGGAAATTCTAAACCCAATCACAAGCAACTATGAACACCTACAGACAAATTATATGAATCAAAAATTATATGAATAATTTTTAATATTAGGAACATTATAATATTAGGAACTAATATTAATATTAGGAACACAGCAAAATATCTGTTCTCATCACTTCTGTTAAACATTGTGTTGAGATCCTAGCCACTGCAGTAAGACAAGAACAAGAAAAGTAGAACTGTGAGAAGTTCTTTGAGATAAATCCCAAGTGCAAGATTGCTGGCTCATGGGGTGTGTGTGTGTGTGTGTATATATATATATATACACATATATATGTATGTATATGTATATGTGTGTGTGTGTGTGTATATATATATATATATATATATATATGATTAAGTGTTAACAGATCATTTTCCAGAATGTCTGCAATAGTTTTTGTCATTATGAAAGATAATTTTTTGCTCTATTTTATATTTGGTTATTCATGGTATAGAAAAAATGCTACTGTCTTATAAATTGATCTCAAATCAGGCAAGCTATATTTGTAAAATCTATGGATTCTTTTTTTAATAGAAGATCCTACCACATACAAATAATATGTGCTTTTGTTTTTTCCTTTCCAGTTCTTAATCTTTTCATTTCTTTTCCTTTAATTTCTTTCAAACATTGGTAAGGACCTAATGTAGAAATAATATGTGTTATTTTGGGCCACAGTGGTTAAGAAACAGGTATGTTCCTTGTTTTTCCCCCCACTTAATGGCAAAGGATTTTGGAATGGGAGTGGAAAAGCAGGGTTAAAGAAGAAGGAGGAGGAGGAGGAGGAGGAGGAGGAGGAGGAGAAAAAGAAGAAGAAGAAGAAGAAGAAGAAGAAGAAGAAGAAGAAGAAGAAGGTGGTTTCATTCCTGAACTACCCTGCAAATAGAATGAAGCCCTGTGAACCCCTGATTGTATTTTTTATGTTAAGCCACTGCATTTAGAAGTCCTCTGTTCTAGCAGCTAATGTTAGTATAACTAATACAAAGAAACTTCAAAATTGGAGATTCACACTCTCTCGTAGGCAAGGGATCTCAATATTATAGAGATATAAAATTTCCTTATGTCAATCTATAATTTTAACACTATCACAATCTCTGGTAGGCTATCGATGGGAGCATGAGAAATTCTTCTAAATTTTATCTATAACAGCAAATATTTGAGAACAAAGATTAAAGCTATATACATATAAATACTTAAGTGCTATGTATTTAAATACATATAAAATTGTGGAAATATATATTTATGTATGTACACATTTTTTAAAAATATAATTTATTGTCAGATTGGCTTACATACAACACCCAGTGCTCATCACAAGTGCCCTCCTCAATGCCCATCTCCCATCTTCCCTCTCCCCCACCACCCCCTCCGTCCACCCTCAGTTTGCTCTCTGTATTTAAGCGTCTCTTGTGGTTTGCCTCCCTGCCTCTCTGTCACTATTTTTTTCCCCTTCCCTTCCCCCATGGTCTTCTGCTAAGTGTCTCAAGATCCACATATGAGTGAAAACATAAGATATCTGTCCTCTGACTGACTTATTTCACTCAGCTTAATACCTTCCAGTTCCATCCACATTGCTGCAAATGGCAGGATTTCATCATTTCTCATTGCCAAGTAGTATTCCATTGTATATAGAAACCACAGCTTCTTTACCTATTCATCAGTTGATGGACATTTAGGCTCTTTCCACAATTTGGTTATTGTTGAAAGCACTGCAATAAACATTGGGGTACATGTGCCCCTATGCATTAGCACTCCTGTATCCCTTGGGGAAATTCCTAGTAGTGCAATTGCTGGATCATAGGGTAGTTCTATTTTTAATTTTTTGAGGAACCTCCACACTGTTTTCCAGAGCAGCTACACTAGTTATTATTCCCACCAACAGTGCAAGAGGGTTCCTATTTCTACACATCCTCGCCAGCATCTGTAGTTTCCTGATTTGTTCATTTTAGCCACTCTGACCGGTACATGCACATTTTCAAATGTGATGTTGGTGAAGGAATAGAGGCTGATTAACAGAATAGAATACACAGCATCGAAATATAGAGTCAGCATATGTTAAAGGAAATCTTAATTCAATAAGGGAATAGATGTATTAAAGTAAGCCGAGTGCTTACTTTATAACTTACAACAAAATAAATTTTGAATGAATTGAATATTTAATTTCATTCATTCCACAAGAATGTATTTGTTGAACACCTATTATATGCCAAGCCCCATTCTAGCTCCTGAAGATAACAGTTAACAAAAAGGACAAAAACTCCCATCATCATGGAGCTTACATTCTAATGGTGGAGACAGAGACAGTAAGACAACTAAATAAGTGAAATACGTAGTGGGGTACATGGTGACAAGTACTGTGGAAGAAAATACAGCAAAAAAGAGAGTTAGTGTTTGTCCAAGAGGTGGGCATGGGATACAATCTAAATGGAAAAAGTGACATTTGAGCAAAGATTTAAAGACAGTGGGAGAGAGAGAAGTTGTACTGCCATTTAGTAATGAAATCATAGAACGAATATAAGAAAACTTAGGTGCCTGTTTCTATAGACTTGGAGTGGAGAAATTTTTTCAAAGCATGACACTGAAGCTGGAAAGCAGAAAGAAAAAAATGGACAAGTTTTGCAACATAAAAATGTAAACAATCTTAAAACTAATAACAATCTGGGGTGGAAAAAGCAACACATTGTCACACTAAGGGTTTATATCTAGGGTGACCATATAATTTATTGTCTAAATCAAGATGCTTTGAGAGTCAAAGGGATACCTTTTATGCTTATGTCAGAAGAATGGACAGAAATTAGAACTGTCTCAGACATACTAAACTGGGTCCTTATAAATAAGACAAAAATCTCAAGAGACAAAGGCGCATAAATGACTAAATGCAAATGGAAGTAAACATGAAATTATGTTAGACCTCACTAGTAGGAAAGGAAAAATAATTAAAACAACAATGGGGCATCACATTTTGTGCTCATCTATTTTAAAGATGAAAATGTTGATAATGTTTCTGATGAGACTGTCTTGGTGGGATCTCAAAATGGTGTCAATTTAGTTACAGACACTTGGGCAAAATATATGAAATTTTAAATGTCCATATTCTTTAACTCTACATGTCAAATTACATGGATAAATTCTAAGAAAACAATCAGACAAATAGATAAAGCTATAGTACTGGGGTGTTCAAAGTACGGCTTTTCACAATGACAAAACAACTGGAAACATCCCAAACATGCATTGAAAGGGTTTGTTTAAACCACTTGTGATATCTTCATACATAAAATATTATACAGCCATATTAATTAAAGTAATGACAGCTACTGTAAACATCAACATCCCAAATGTCCACATTATAGAAATTTAATTCTCTCTCACATTTAGTCCAGAAGAACTCTTTCCTTTCTCTTTCATCTCTGCTTGAAAACCAGCCAGTGCTCGTGTCAGCCTATCTTTTTCTCAGAAAACCTTGTTACAGTCAGATCACAGTAGCCATCACGTACTCATACTGACTCTTTCCAACAATTTCCCTGAGTTAACAGCCTTGGTATGGGCATGGTCAGCCTTCCAAGTCACTGAAGGCAATGGTTTTCCCAAATGTTTTGCCAGTGCATGATGGAGTACTCAGCCCTCTGGACTGCTGCTCTCCTTGCCATTTGCCACTCTACTGCTAAGCCAGAGGATTCGTAATTTAGGTTTTGGTTATGGAAACACTCCACTTCAAAGCACCAATTTCTTTAAACCTTAAGGTAATGCGAGTTGCTGTTGTAAACAACATAAAATATGTGTCATGGCTCAAACATGATAGGAATTTACTCTCACTCACTTGAAGTCTGATACAAGTGTTTCTAAATGGTGGGCAGTTCTCTGCCAAGCCATATTTCAAGGATCCATGAATCCTTTAAAACTTGGGGCTCCTTCATCTCCTTGACTTCCTGCTCATCAGCAGAAAGACAAAAAGAGGAGAGAAGGTACACCCACTTCTTACTTATTTCATTCCAAAGGCAACATGTATTGCTTCTGCTCACAATCTCTTAGCTAAAACTCAGTCACAAAGTGCAGTCAGGCAGGCAGGGCAAGGTAATCTAGCTGAGTAACCAGGAGAAAGAGGAAATGGGTTTAGTGACCAATGTGTTAGTCAGGGTGGGCTGACTAATGCTTCAGTGACAACTCTAAACATCTCAGTGGCTTAACCAACAAAAAAATGTATTTCCGGCCCACACAAAATCCAGATGACATTATAGGCAGCTCTCCTCCATGTGATGACTCAGCAATCCAAACCACTCTCCTGTTTTGCCACCATCATCTTGACACAAGGCGTCTTCCATGGCTGCTAAGAAGGCAAGATGGGAAACTGGAGAATGGTCCACAGAATCTTCACTCCTTCAAGCCAAAAAGCAGCGCTCACTGCTTCTACTCACAATGAGTCCCATGGCCATGCCTACCTGCAGGAAGTGAGAAGTGTAGTCTCCTATATACTTAGAAGGAGAGAGAACCAGGCATTGATAAATGCATGTAATACATAGTATAACCGGCCAGCCAATCTCTGTCACAGCTACATTAACATGACGATGTTTATGGATATTTGTTTTCATGGATGGCCTTAAAATATGTGTGATGTGGAAATCTGTACAGTGTACAGAAACAGCAATAAACACAATACCACCTTTTACAACTATATGTGTGTGCTTTAGATGAAGGCCAAACCACCTCATCCTATGGAATCCACATGAAATTCACTCCAACCCATTCCACGTTCTCCCTTTCTCCTATTCTCTCTAGAGGTTCTCCCCCTGAGATCCAGGCATCCATGGAATAGGGGGTAGCAACTGTTTTCTTCATTTCTTTTGGCCTGAAGCTCATGCTGTGGCTGAAGTAGGTCAGTGAGTAATCTTGTCCTCTGCGTTATTCCGGGTTTATATACCAGCACTTCACCCCAGAAGTGGCGCAAACATCTTTCCTTGATGTCTTCCAGAAAGCATCGCTGAAGGCACTGGAGATTTGGGGAAATAGCAAGGATTACATTTCAGATCCACACAGAAGAAAAATCCACATGAACGTTAGATTTTCCTAGCATGCCATTTTTACAACTCCGTCTCTGGTTCTGAGTACCTGCAGTCCAGCCGTGTATTTGGTCTGCTTGTCTCTTGTCAATCATGGCTCCCATGTCACACTGTTCTCTTTGAATAATATCAACATCTTTTCCTAACTGCATTGTATTTATTTATACTGTTGCCTCCAGAAGACAAATTCTGATATCTTGAAATGACTAATACTAAGTTATGAAAATAATATTAAGTGTATATAGTTATATATAAGTAGTTATACCTGAATGTACACACACACACACACGCGCGCGCAAACACATACTGAGAAAGGGAGAGATTTCAAACCAGCATGTTAGGAGCAGTATCTACGTGGTTAGAGTGAAAAATGATTTTTCTCTTTTCGATTTTCCATATGATTTTTACCTTTCCTACAATGAGCAAGTATTAATTCTTTATTAAGAAAGGATAAAAACAATAAAAGCCGTTTAAAAATATATTTTTCACCAGTTGTTTCCAAATGTCAGATATTTTGTAAACTCCACGTCTGGTTTCCAGTTCTGAATCAGACTTGCCAAGGACCTCATCATACAAACTGCTGGGTGTTACTAAGATTGTTGAGCCTTACTCACTGCAAGGCCCTGGCAGTCAGTGGGGAGGTGCGCACTTGGGTGGGAGAAAGCAAGGTTAGCGTCCCCTTTTGTTTCGCTCTGTCATACTACCCTTTAGGCCAGATCACATGGCACTAAGATCTATATTCCCTAGGGAAACCATCTCCTGAATTTAAAGTCGGAGCAGAGAAGAGGGCAAAGGTGATACGAAACAGAGCTGAAATTTTTAATAGAAAATGCCTCATGGTGCTTACAGAGAGGAAAAGAAGAGACAGAGAGGATTGTGTATTTTAAGGTTGTTTGCAAATCAAACTCCTTTTCCCTGCTAGGTCTCTATAATAATTCCTTATTTCTAAAGGAAAGAAATTCTAGAATATTTCTGATGGAGCCTGATGTAGAAAACCAGGTAGTTGTTTACTTAAAAGGTAATTGCTTTCTTTAGCTCAGCCTAGTGAATTCTGTGTTTGTAAGATTTGAGCTGGAGTAAGATAGGAATACAATGAATGTGTTCATTCAAAGTGTATTGAACACTTGCTCTGTCTGAAGGTCTGGCATTTGAATCAGTAAATAGTGACCCATGAGTGCTGACCAGTATCTGCATGGGATGGGTGTATTTAGGAGCATGGCCAAGGAAACATCTCTGCCCCATATGAGAAATCATAATTATTAGGTATTTAATAAGTATTAAATAATGAACACATGTAGGAGGTCAAATACAGGTGTGAGAGATAAGGGCCTTTGAGGCCTCTGGTAAGGAGACTCCAAAGTGTAAAATATCTGATCCACCACTACGCTCCATTGTCTCTGCCCCTGCCATCTGATGACTGATTTGTGAGGCTATAATTCAGGAATGTGTTTAAGGAAGGTGCTCACATGTTCATAGCCCATACGTCAGTGCTTCTCTGAATTTTCTCCAACACACTCACTGAATTCACCCTGAGCTTATCAGCCCCCCAGGTTCCTTGAGCTCTCAAGGAAAGGTGCATGCTCATTCCCATGAAGGGCAAGAGACAGTCAGCTGATGGGTGTCACAGTTATTGTAATGCTTTTGGCACTGAGGAGCGGTCTACTTCATAAGTATTCAAGGAAGCGTTTTAGAACAACTTGCCTTCTTCGGTCAGGATAGGCCATTTGTCACTCCAAGTTCAGTGGCTCCTGACATCAAACGTTTAAATTTCCCTCATGCAGACTCTGCTGTGGGTTTGGGCAACTCTCCAAGGCAGCAATTCTCCATGCAGTGACTCAGCGAACCAGGCTGCTTTGGTCCCCTTGCTCTGCCATCTCAACGTGAGTCCTCCATGATCACCAAAGCCAGGAAGTGAGTGTTTGGAGAATTCATACCTATTTTCCTATGCTCTGGCCCAGAAGTGACACACCACTTCCAACTGTAGTCCACTGACTAGAGCAATCATATGACCAACCCTAACTAATGAAGGTATAAGAAATGCGCTCAAACACTTGGAATATTTCGAAGCGTTATTATCTCTGATCCTTGTTCAACTTTCTTTTATTCTTCCCAAGGAAAGATTTCATTGGGTTGGCATAGGTACCAATATGGAGATGTCAGTACGGAGCGCTTGTAGCAGGCAGAATTCTATTGGTGTCTCCAAGGTGGCCAACTTTCCTGAGCTCAGAATGTATGTGGTGATCCTGCTGCTCATCCTGCATCCTGGTTCCGTCTCCCCAAGAGAAAATACTGCAGCAACTAATATTTTTGAAACTTGGTCAGGACCCCTTTTCTTAAAACAAAAACAAAAACAAAAACAGAAACCCCCAAACTGAGGCTTCATACATTTTCCTTCTAGTGCACTCACCAAACTCTTTTGGCAACATGCCCAGTGGTCCATGGCTCATGTCTGTACCACAAGAAAGTGTCTAATACAAGAATGCCATCTCCTCACTAAGTATTGATGGGATTGTGACCATGTATCAAGCGGGGCATATAGTGATAGAACTTTCACCTTCAAACACTTTGGGTCTAGCAAGAAAAATCAGTTAATTATTCTAGCACCTCATGTAATAAACTATATATGGAATCCTGAAGAGATGTGGAAAGGCTAAACTAACTCAACTTAAGAAATCCAGAAAAGGATCCTAGAGACAGTGGCATTCGAACGAGAAAATATGGGAAGAGTGAAGAGAAACTGAAGGTAGATCCTCTGAATTCATGGAGCTGAAAGCGTGTTTTGGGTAAGGGGTGGGGGCAGGGGAGGAGTGGAAATGAGGCTGGACAAGTAGGCGGAGCTCCTTCATGAAAGTCCTTATGCCATTTCTCGAAACGAAACCTTCCTGTACCTGGCCTCTTTTCAACTTGACCTTGGAATGTGGAAGTAAAGACCCACCCAGGATCTCACTGGCTCACTTCTTCCCAAATGTTGGGATCTCCTTAATGTAGTCTTAAGATCAGAACCCCAAAGACCAGCTAAAACCTCATTTGCGTCCTCTGGTCTGGAGCCAGCTGGCAAAGTAATAAGCAAATAAAATCAATGCAGTACAACTGGCGACTGGTCACCCAGACATTCTTGCAGTCACTTACGTGTGTGTCCAGGACTATCCTTGTGGCTCACAGCACCCCTTCCCCCATCACCCATGCACCTGGTTCCTTCCGGGAGAGTGGACTGCAGGAGTGGCAACCCGCCAGGCTTTTCACCTCTTTGCTCTCCTAGACTGCATAACCCCACGCCGCTCCCACATCTCCCCAGCCTGGGTTTTTGAGGCTTGGCAAGAACGTGGAATTAAATACATGGCAGATGTGCTCGGGGTCAAGGGGCTCTCATTCTTTTGCTGATTTGCAGTTTCTCTGACAGTCTTATTTTGTGCAGGTCCTCTGATTATTTCCTATCCCATCGCACTATGAGGTCTGGAGGTCTGTGAATTTAGCTTTGAGCATATGACCAAACTCAGCAAGCCAGGCAGTGTCAGGGACCCAAGAGCTTGTCTACAAAAGAGATTGAGTAAAATGGCATCAGTAGCTGGTGACGGGAGAAACCAGTCAGAAGAGAGTATATCTCGGGAGGTGACAGACAATGATAGGTGTTGTAAAGACTTAATGTCAACCAGTATCTTGGCAGTTGAAGTGCAGTTCGCCTAGGGTAAGAGGACATTATCAACTTTGCTCATGCTCTGAGGAATAGATGTGTCTGTTACCTATCCAAGGAGCCCAGGACACTATGGTAATAAATGTTATGCCACCTAACAACAATGGCTATGACCCTGAGATGAATTGTTTGGGGAACAGGTCATATCAGACTGACTTTTAAATAGCTGTCCCCTTTCAACCTCCTGTTTTTCAACTGGGCAACCATTCCTGGCTTAAATGCTACTCCCTATCCCTTAAGGGGGTATATATTTAGGTTTCTATGTGTTTGGACAAAGCATATGCTTTCTTGCCAGATCTGGAGCACTTCCTCAATTTGGATAAGATGGAAAGTGACTGAAATATTTGTATATGGTAATTCTGCACAGAGATTCCTCTGTGGGTCTTAGACTGTTAATGTCTTTAGAAGCCACTTCTCAGGTCCTTTCTCGAGATGGTGAACACAATGGCAGTTGCAGGAAATGATGCTCCTGTGGTCTTACAGCTGTACATAGATTTAAAATTAGGGTGCCACGGGCACTTGATTGGCTCAGTTGGCTCTCGATCTAAGCTCAGGTCTTGATCTCAGGGTTGTGAATTTAAGCCCCATGTTGGGCTCCAGGCTGGATGTGGAGCCTATTTAGAAAAATAAAAAATAATAAAATAATAATAAAATAATAAAATGCAGGTGCCAAAGAATTGCTGTTTTTTTTCTTTTTTTCTATTCAGTTGGGCGAAGAACACATTTTAACAAGGCAGTTGCTGGCAGTTGTTAATGAAGGGGGATTACCATTTGTGGTAGGCTGAGTATGGCCCCAAAGATATCCACATCCTAATTCCTGGAACCCATGATTATTACCTCATATGGCAAGAGGGACTTGGCAGATGTGATTAAATTAAGAATCTTGAGAGGAGGTGGATTATCCTGGATTATACAGATGGGTCTAAAATGACATCACAAATGTCCTAGTAAAACGAAGGCAGAGGGAGATCTGACTGCAGAAGAGAAGACAATGTGACCACAGAGGCAGTGTTTGGAGTGATGTGGCCACAAGCCAAAGATCGCTTAGGGCCAAAAGAAGCTAGAAGAGGCAAGGAAGAGATTCTTCCTCTAGGACCTCCAGAAGGCATCAATCCTAATGTCAAGGTTAACACTAGTAACTGTAAGAGAATAAATTTGTGTTGTTTTAAGCCACTATTATTGTGACTATATGTTATAGCAGCCATAGGAAACTGATACACTATCTTACACCAATGGCCTACTTTCAACAATGAAGCCTCCACTATGCAGTTATATCCTTCATGTTTTTAAAAAAAATAGATTACCTTTTTTTAAATTGAAGTAGTTGTGTGGATAGCTATCTATCAGATTTACTTCCTCCCAAATCTAGTTGGCCTGCTTATAACCAAATTCCTTTTTAATTTTTTAATGTTTATTTATTTATTTTGAGGAGTGGAGGGGCAGAGAGAGAGAGGGAGAGAGAATCCCAAGCAGACTCTGTGCTGTCAGCACAGAGCCCGATGCGGGGCTCGATCCCGCCAACCATGTGATCATGACATGAGCCGAAATCAAGAGCCAGACTCTTAATTGACTGAGCCACCCAGGTGCCCCTATAACCAAAAATTTTTAAGGAACTGTGGCAAATAAGCCTCCTGAAGATCAGAAATTCTTGTGCAAGAGAGAAGTGTTTTTGTCACTCACTCCTAGAGGTTCTGACCAATCAGGGTGGCTGTGCTGTGCCCAGGGGCCCTTGTGTACTGCTATACTGAGCAAGCACTGAGCATAATGCATGAGCCATCTGGGGGTCAGTGCTGCTGGTGTGGGGAGACCAGTGATAGAAGAAGCATGATAGATATGTCACAGACCCCTACACTGCCATCCTGAGGTTGAACAGGATGCCACCTTTTCCTGCTTTCACACATATTCCTTAGACTCTTTCTTTGGTGCTATACTCACCTTCAATACAAACTGCCCTTGAAATTCACTTAGTTCTGATTGTGTCTTTGTAAACATGCTGGGAGTGGGGACATACAGTGTGATTTGCCTCGGCCCACATACCCTAGGGATATTCTTGGATCCTCCATTCTTGGAGTGGACACAAATTGTTTTTAGTTACGTAGGACCAGGAGAATTTGCAAAGTTATCAACAAGAGCATAGGGTCAGAAAGAAAGAATGAAGCCAAGACAGGGAGCTTTAGAAATGTAATCTCATTTAATTTTCACAATTACCCATAAATTAAGGATACTATGTCAAATTCACAGATAAGCTGAGGACCAGGAAGACTTAAATTACTTGCTCAAAGTTACCCACTTAAGTGCCAGGACTGGGCTCCAAATCCAGACTGGCTTGATTCCAAGGCTCTTGTTTTTCACTACACAATCCTGAAGGCAGCACAGGTTCCTGAACAGAATGTTCTGGGCATCCCAGCCTCTTAGCTCTCACCAAAGAGCCCAGCAAAGAGGAAAAGAAATCCATTCAGAATGCTATTCCCAAGTGACCAGAAGAAAGAGTCTTGTTTTGAAGGCAAAGCCTTTTCTTTAAAACGGTACCCTCTACTCAGCTCATTCCTGAGGAAGGCTCTGGCACATGGAGAACATGGCTTCTTGCTCGGGTGCTGGGTGGAATCCCTGTGGCATTGCTCCAGTAATAACTCTGCCACGGAGATATGCGATCTCTAGCAGTTGTCCGCAAGCATCAGTGCTGTTCCAGTTCGCCTTCCCAACTCCGGTTGTGCTTCGCTTCTACCCCACCCTCCACCTGCTCCAGAAGGAGACTGGCAGTGCCCAGAGCTCCAGAAGAAAGGAGTACAGTGAAGTCTGTGTCTCTTGGGGAAAGATTTGTTTTCTGTCATGTCGATGACATGGGTGACCCAAGATGAATATCCAAGGACATATCAGAGATAGGTTGGCAGTGGTGCAGGAAAGGAGCAAAGCCTGATTGAGTTTATGAAAGTTTTCCACTAAAGTCAGCAACAGCGCAAATTCAAACCAGGCACAAGGCACTTGAATCTCCCTATGAGTTGTTCATCAAAGGGCTAAAAGAAAGGAAATCTGAGACGGACCAGGGTCTGGCCTAAAAGCTTTCAAGTGATTCCTTTCCGTAAGGAAACTATTTCCTTTGTCTGTGCATGTTCAGGAAAAGTGCCTTTTTGGAACTTGGTTCCCTCTGAATTCAGGTCACAGTTCTTTGGACTAATTAAAAAAAAGAATCATGATATGGAAATGTCTACTGTTCTTCGCGCATACGCACACACACACACTCAGTTACAAATATGTGGGCCTGTTTATTTATTTTGGAATACTATATGATTTTGGTACTTAATCTGGGCTGACTTAAGGTAAGTTTGATAAGGAAGGGCAGTGAAGGAGGTAGCACCCTGGGTATTCAGATTATTGTGACCATACATGCTTAAAATCAGGGAAATCACGTGCTATTGTGATACTTCTTACATCCTTTAGAAAAACAGTGAGCCCAGAGCTCAAGTCCACATGTACCTGCATGGGGAAGGAGACTGTTTAGATAGGATTGCACTGATTAGGAGCCAAAAGGAAGAACCAAACCCCACCAGCAAAGGAGCCTTGGCCACCTCCTGACCACAGACTTCCTTTCTTTCGGCACTTTTTCAGACAAAGGGCCCCCAAGGTCTCCGTGTCATTCAATTAAGTCCAGAGGGGTCTTCCCTCGGCCCCTCAAGTTTTCAGCTCCCTGCCTGTGTTCCCTTAAGACACGCCCATGGGTGGCAGCCGGGCCAGGACTTAGGTGGGCTAACAGTCAGGGGCATGCTGGTGTGTGTTCTAACTGTGCCTTCACTTAATGGCATTATTCTCTCTTCTGGTTTTTGTTTCTTTCTTTCTGTGCCCCCACCCCCCCCAAACCGCCGGTTTCAAATTTCCTTGTTTTCTCTGTAGTCTAATCAAAATCTTAGAAATTAGAGCTGGAAAGGCCTCTTAAACTCGTCTCCTCCACCTCTTGCCAGGGCACGATCGTTCCCTATGGTTAATTTTCCGTAGCTCCAGCCAGGCCTCCCAGAAGGAGTGTCTCTAATCGTGGGGTTCCCACCACTTTCCCTTGGGAGACACCCCCCCTTGCCTCATAGACTTGATGGTAAGGAATACTTTCCGAATACCCAGCTGTCAAATTTCCTTTCTTTCGGTTACTCTAACTCCTCTGAGGCCTCCTCCCCTGGTGGTGGATTTGGGATCCTGCGCCCACTGCACCCCCTACAGGAGATACTTATTTGATATCCGTATAGAGAAATGGCTATTTTTAAGTAGTTTCTCTTTGGGGGAAATGATTCCAGGGGAATCTGATTCCAGGTCACCCGTCGGTGGACTAAAATTACAAGGTCCTCAATTTAGGAGGCATTCACATTTTGGGGGGGGGGGGGGTAGAGAAACTCTATAAATGAGATACAGTCCAAATTTTGCTCACTAGCTGTCTTTATTTGCGTTAACTAGCTGCTGGACGGGCGGTCCTCCTTTATGCTTGTTAACAAAGTGATTGCCTTTATCACAGGGTGACTAGGTGCTTCTGTCTGTTTTCGAGAAGCTAGTCCTTATGATAGTCCACAAACCTCAGCAGAAAGGATGCCAAACAGTGCTTCCTGCAGGCATGGTAGAGTGTTCTGGTTGATGACCCTGCTCTCAGACATGACCAAACCCTTAATGGAATACGATCCCCCATCAGCCTTTCTCTGGGAAACTTTAAATTTTTTTTATGTTTATTTATTTTTGAGAGAGAGAGAGAGAGAGAGAACGAGCAGGGAAGGGGCAGAGAGAGGAGACACAGAATCCGAAGCAGGCTCTAGGCTCTGAGCGGTCGGCATACAGCTGAGGTGGGACTCGAACTCACAAACCGTGAGATCATGACCTGAGCCGAATTTGAATGCTTGACTGCCTGAGCCATCCAGATGCTCCTCTCTGTGAAACTTCAGATTCAGGAAACTTTCAAACAGATCCTGGAGTTTTAGCATAAAGAAGACTTCTTAAAATGAATTCATAATAAATATAAAAAGAGATTGATGACTGTTTCTGAAAGTCTATTTGAGTAATATAGGAACCAAGTCAGGGTTTTTACAGAGTGCAACAACATTCTTGGAAAGCTGAGAGATCTGCCTGACTACAAGTTCCTTCCTTATTGCACTGAGGAAAAATACATTAATTAATGAAAAATTGTGTGCAGCTTCTTCTATTTCTATCATGCTACATGTGATTATAACCTGCCTTTCTTTGGGTCTCCTTGGAGTAATTGCCAAAAACCGAATAAAGTTTGGGGAGCCCAGAAAATTGCCCAGCTGAACGAAAATATCATTTCGGGGGAAAACAGCTTTAATGCTATAAAATCCTCTTCTTTTGTTAAGTTATTGCTCTTCCCTTGTTTGTTTCATGTCTTAGGTTTACACATTTTGCTTTAGCAGTTACTCTCATTTTGAAAACATCCCTTTCTCGGTTGCTTGGCCCTGACCAACCCAGGTGGGAAAAAATTTTGCTTTTAAATATCTTGTTACACCAACAGTTCTTTTCCCCTTAGCAATAATTTTCATCTTCAAACTCATTTTGGGCGTCGGAGTGATTCCCAGTAAGGGATCCCCAAACACCTAGAGGTCCTGAAGGTAGTAATGGGAGTCTATATATTTTACATATTTCAAAAAGCCTAATGGAAATCACATATTTACTCAGAATAAGGCTGCAGAAGAAATCAGCAAAATATCTTTGATTTGGTTAGAAAGATACTAGAAATACAACCAGTCTGTGTGTTAAGGACAGACAATTTGTGTGGCTGGGAAAGAGGTCATTGCCATCACAGGGATTTGTGGGTATGACTTGTAGAACTCCAGCTGCTACTCTAGCCCGATTCCTTTGTTTGGTAGATTAACATTTTTGGAGCAAATAGTCTGAGGCAGGAGGAGGGGGAGGAGCAATTTCTTAAAGAGAGTTTGAGGAGAAGAAAGTCAAGAATCGTTGCTCTATAGTACTCCTTAAATGATGGCTCATCTTCTCGGCCAGGCACCTTTGCCTTTGATGCCTTTCCAGAAGAAAGGGGAATCTTACAAGGAATCCAGTGACCCTGGGATTTGTTAGGGCACCTTGTCCGATTTCTCCCTTGCCTCATCCTTCTGATAGGGCAGGAATGTGGTGCAGATTCCAGGGGATTGCTGGTTCTAGTCTCACTCATTGTGGCCTCCACCAGGGCCTTGTTTTTCCTTTCCAGGAACTACAAGAACATGGCATCATCTATTTCTTTAGTCATCGTGGAAGAGGGAGAATAACCCAGGTATTTTAAATGTTTCAATTCCTTGGAGTATGATGCTTTGTAAACACAAGTTATTATTATCCTATACATGCTCAGAAAAGCAAGAACCCAAAGACAGAACCAAATAAGGAGATACTATCCAAAAAGAGCCCTATATATTTCTGCATATATACATATGCTTGTGTATTTCTACACACATCTACACACATGTATGCATATCTTACGCACAGGTATACATACCTATGCCTTACATATACTTGTATACACACACATAGACACACGTAGTTTTCCCCTCTTTTTGGTCTGATTTATTAATAATTAGTGTTCCATTAGAAAACGAGTTTTACGTGAACCACACAGTCCTGAAAGCGTTTCAGTGGCAGATCATATTTTACCATTGGGGTTTCAGAAGTCACTGCAGAGCACAATGCCATCTCAATATTCATATTTCAGATCTGTCAGGACACCCGGATAGTTCATGTGATCACATGGATTTCCATTCCAGGCCTTGAGAGACAAGGAGCATGGCCATCACAGAGAGCCGGGGCAATTAAACTGAATCAGCGCTTGGGTCTCAGCGGATGTCCTCTGGGTTACCATGGGGGACGCTGGCTGGTATGAGGTTTAATCAGGCACTAACAGCACCTTGCTGGGAACTTCATGGTTGATAAAGGCAGCCGCATCAGACCAAGTAGCTCCTACTTTTTAAAGAGAAAGCAGCCTCTTTTGAAATGTAAAAAAGGCAGGCTTTGTTGCACCATGCAAGACTGGAGAATCTGAGAGAAGTTGTGGTTTGTTTTCTCCCATGGGCTCCAGCATTTTTCCTGGGTTTTGATAATAAAACGAAAGACGCCCTTTAGGCTACATTTTTAAAGGATCCTCCTCAAGCCCACGGCCTATTCTTCCTTGTGGGTCCCCCTGCTGGGCCCACTGTTAGGTGCGTCTCACTATTACCCCTGTCTTTGTCACGCTGCTTTGTGCACCACATTGGTCACAACCAGGATCTTGTGCCACTGAATACCTGAATGAATGTGCCAAGAAAGAAAGAAAGAAAGAAAGAAAGAAAGAAAGAAAGAAAGAGGAAGGAAGGAAGGAAGGAAGGAAGGAAGGAAGGAAGGAAGGAAGGAAGGAGAAAGGAAGGAAAAGAAGAAAAGGAAATACTGTCCAAACACAGCCCAAGTACACATAAATGGGGCCTCTTCTGAGGTCTCTAACTGCTCTTGTCTCTGAGAAGAAGTTATTCTTTGCCTTGGAGTTTCAATTTTCCTTAACTCTTTTCCAATAGTTTTTATTCCCCACAGAGGTGGGTGGTTGATGGCCCTATTAAAAGAGGCCCTTAATTTGCCTACATGTAGACTGACCACATCATTTATGGTTAAAACCAGGAGCCTTTAAAGAGTGAAAGGGGGTGTTATAAACAATCCCCCCCGGGGACAAGAGGCATAGCTCAGGACTGTCACAGGCCAGCTAAGACATGGGGCCCCCCAATCCCCTGGCAGGTGTCACAGGCCCTGGCAGCACAGTCCACATGTCCTCATACACGGCCTCTGTCCTAACCTCGGACGCTTGTCTTGGAGAATCATAAGCTAAGAGAGTCCACGTAGGAAAATCACATAGGAATCCCAACTATCAAGATCAGGGATTTACAGTTGAGAAAATAAAGAGATCCACTGGCATTTCTTTCACAACTGAGAGCTCTGTCTTCTTTCCCAGAGTTACTTAACACTAGTGGTGTGTCTTTACCTGCCCCTGTTTCCTCCTCTTCTCTCTCTCTTCTTCCTCCCTGTCTCTCTTTCCTGACTCAGACACACAGCAGGTCCATTGTGACGGGGTTACTGAGGGTGTCCATCCCCAACATCTCGCTCCTCCGTAGCTCCCAGGGACCTTCACAAAAAGCACATTTAGCACCTTCCTGCTGCCGGCTCGGGGTTTTAGCCCCTGCCTTCTCATCACATTCTTCGAGAGCTGCTGACCCACGGTGACAGTGCTGGGACCCACGAAGGAAATAGCCACTGCTCACCTGCTAACCATTCTGAAGACCCGAAGCACCTTTTGGGGCCGGTGGGGGTCAGGAAGGGAATGGGGTGCAACACCTTGGCCACTCGCCACCAGTTACATTACCCCATCCTTACAGCCTTTGCCTGCAGCTCTGGTCCCGAGAAGGGAAAGGTGCCAAAATCCCTTCTCAAAAGCTCTTAGTTACTGTCACAGGGTTGGGTTTTTCCCTCTCCACATTTTAATTCCACTTAATTATCGTATTCCCTTTCAAATGAGATTAGGAGGAAGAAGAGTTAAAGAAGAAGGGGTAACAGGAAATCCGAGGCACTTCTAGGGAATATTCCCGGGGTAAAATAACAGGGTGACAGTTATTTTGAGACAAAGGGGAGGAGTGGGAGACTGGTGACACAATTGGGATAATGAAATATTGGTGACAAAAAGGTCCAGGAATGTGATCAAGTGTCAGAGGGCCCTTGAAGGAAAGAATTCCCTGTTTACTCCCTGCGAGTCTGTTTTTAAAGCCAGTTCTTAAAAACTAAAACAAAACTTTGTGTCTGTTGTCACAATTTCTCTCCAGCGTGAAACATGACAGTATTTAAGCCTTCATTGACACATCTGTAATGCCCCAAAGAGAAAGGGGTTAATGGAAAAGGTTGCAAACCTTCCAGTACACGGGGCTTGAATCAGGCATACGTGCACGTTCCTGTGTCTGTGTGTGTGTGTTTATTCCTGGGCTTTTCTTTCCAGAAGATGTTGACGGTGGCTGCACTGTATCTTAACTGTCAAGCTATTTTTTCCTTGCTAGCTTTCATTTGTGTTTTTCTTCACCTTTTGGAGACCCCTTACCTCTCCTCTCTTAAATCTACACTCACCACAGAGCAGACATAATCCCAGATTTTCAGTAAATCAACACTATTTGCTCCCCACTGACTGAGAGAATTTGATACTGACAGACTGTTATACCTAAAAGAAAAATACTGCTATGGTTCCTCTCCTATTCTTCGCCTGGAAGGGAATGCAGGGAGGAGTGTGTGTGGTATCCATTATAAATTAGGTAACCCGGGCCCCATTATTCTTCACGTGTATTTCATGAAAGTGGGTGCATATGTTACCCTACTCTTGTCCACATCTTTGACCAAACAAACCCCAGTACCTGGAGTATTTCCAAACGCAATTAACTCCCTTCAGTAAGGGCACGGGTGATTTATTCAGACTGCGGCAAGAGTAGAGTCCACTGCCCGAGACAATGCACGCCCCACCATGCGTGAGACAGAGGCTGCCACATGGGGCCTCTGAACGCCACACGTTGACAGTTCTGGGCTCCATCTTGTGGAGGCACATTCTGGGGAGGGGGACGAAAGAGCAGTTTTCTTTGTTATTCATCTCTGCATCCATGATGGGCATGGTGGCAAATTCAGACTTTGTGTTCCTGGGTCGGAATTACTGAACAGAACTGTCTTGAAGGTTTCTGACCCTCTGAATTTAGACATCAGGTCGTGAGCTCATGCTTAAAGTTAGAACCTACTCCGTGTCCGATACGAGACTTCTGCCCCCAATATGTCCCAGTCTGCCTCAGGGAGGTATCCAACAGCTGCATGCTCAGGCTGGAGGCCAGTGAGGTACCAGGGAGGCGTGATGTAGGCTTCAGAGCGGGAAAAATGCCTCAGGCACAGTAATTGGCAGCCATAGTCTTGGTGACCTCAGTCATCACCAAGACCAGTGACCAAGGGAGACTGAGTTATTGTTTATTGCTTTGAAGAGCGTGGATAAGATATCATAAACTGTTTGAGGACAGTTTTTCCAAGGAACAAACACCAGGAGCAATATGTGCTCTGAAGGTATATGCAGGAAGGGGAAGAGGTTTTACCATCAATTATACCTGTGAAATGATGCAAATGTACCCTACTCCCCCGGAAATTCTCACACCATATTCATTTATTAAAGGCAATGAGAAATCTTTCAACATAAAGCTAAACATGGCATTTCCCATATTTATTTGGTCTGAGGACTTCCTACTCCTCAGCCTTCAGAATACCTATTGATATTCTGGGAATGACTGGCTCAGGCACCAACCTGTTCCTGGTGCCTATCACTGCCCAGCACTGAGAAAGCAGTCGGTATGGTTTCACAAATATGGATTCAGCCCCAGGCATTGGTCTAGGTCCTGGGGACAAAGAAGCGACTTGAACAGACAATTCCTGCCCTAATCTAGTCTATCCGAAGCTCAGTTTGATCGATGAGGGTTCAATACCAGCCCACTCCGTTAGGGTCACTACAAGTGAAACGGAACCAGCCTGGGGCACGCAGATGAAGTGCCTGTGGGAGTCCCTGGCCATGCCCACGGGGCTCTTTGGGTAGAATGTGGTGACCCTCTGCCACGGCGGGTTCCTGGACATTGCTACATTCAGCAGCAAGCACACCACCAGACTACTTTGCAGGGCATCAAGCTTTTGTCTGTCAATCCCAGCTCTGTGGCTGCCACAGCATGTGAGTCAGGAGGTAAAAATCACTCATTTTCACTCTACCTCGGTTTCCTAACATGTAGCAAATAGGGATGATTAATAATATTCATCTCCCATTTCATATCCCCTTTGGGAGATGCCAACCTCTCTGTAACACATAATATAGTGCCTGGGCCCTCTGGGCATTCAAGACTATTTAAATTATTACATAAAAGCAGAATTCCATTCCTCCTATTTCATCCTTTTCAGCCTCTATATGTATTTTTTTTCCATAGGCAATGTTTCTCTTCTGGTTTCTGTTTTGTTTTCTGAGGGCAACGTCTGATGAAAGAAAACAATCACCTCTTCCTCTGTGAAGTTAAAAATCCCCCAACTTCTCCTTTGGTGTCCAGCCATCCCACTGAGTGTCAGCATGCATCTGTCTCCTTCACTCATTTTCCTTGGACCCTCTCTGTGTTTTTAGTAATTGATTAGGGGCCCTGCAGAGGTCTCCTCCACACCCTGTGGTCTGTTTCATTTGTGATGACCACACCTCCCTCACAACCCACTGAGATGTCAAAAGCTGCTATTCAGAGACTGGCTGATCAATTGAAGTAGGTTTTGGCTGGGAAGAGTCCCATCTCTCTGCCTTTCCTCCCCAGTGCCTGGATCTTGCTGAGATCCTCCTGATCTTGGGGACTTGGCAAGCAGAGAGCTCAAACTCAAAAGTGCTGGGACAGTGATGTGGGGGTTGCCTTTCTGTGTGGGAGGCAGGTCTCTGTCCCAACTCCCAGCACGCGTGACCTTGCTGAGAAATACTGAGCATGCGTCAGTCACACAGATGAGCTCTTATCTCCCTTGAGTCCTTATCTTGCTCTACGGGTTAGGGACCTAGGTTCCTAGGACCTAGGACTCAGCCTCTGGGTTGAAGTCTGCATCTTTGCATAACCCCACTCCCCACCCACCCCTTCCACTGGATGGACCAGAGGTGCTGATGATCACTAACAAGTCCTAGATCCTTTTACCTCCTGTCATCACTGCCACACATCAGTCAGTGCATTATTTGTCCATGTTCTTGGAGGCAAGCCCAAGAGATGGCAGAGAGAGAAAGAACACACTGACTCTGAGAACTTGAGAGGGCTAGCCCATTCAGGAAGCTACTGTGAATGGACCCTTGGGGGAAAGGTGCTCTTCTAGAAATTTTAAGTAAGCTCTTCTAAGGTGCCAGATGGTAGTCTTATGCCATGTACTGAATGCCAGACACTCAGAAATTGTGTGGTGACACAAATGAGTGCCTGTAAAGCTGGTGAGATTTTAAATAAGGTCTGTGGATTCTACAAATGTCAGTTTCCTGCTTTTGATGTTCGACTACAGTCATGTAAGATGTTACCAATGGGGGAAACTGGGTGAAGGGTCCATAGGACCTTCCTGTATCAACTTTATGACTTCCTGTGAATCTATAATTATTTCAAAATAAGCAGTTTTAAATATTGCATGGTGAGAATGAGCAAACATTCTATTCCCAGAAAAGTAGTTTAAAATTCAGGGCCTCCTTGTGGATCCTATCCACTCTTTAGTTCCAATAAGACTGTAACAACCAAGATTTTCTCAATAAACATTCATTGAGGGTGCACTAAGGTAGCAGGCACTGAGGATCTATTTTTAGCACGGTTTCACACAAATGACAGAGAATAGATGCTGGATGAATGATTGAGTGAATGTGAGAAGAAAGGTAGACCCCAACACACCAGCTGGATGGCAGGGGAGTCACAGTCCTTTATTCTTACCACAAAATGGCTTAATGGTTTGAACTGGAATGTGGAACCCCAAAACGTATGGCAATTGATACATTTGATCATCAAACAGGCCTTTTGACAATAAATCGACCATGATTATAATGACAATGGCTGCCTTCCAGTGCTGCCCCAGAGAGTCAGTATTTTTCATTTTGATAGTCTCACTCTGAAGGGCAGGTAGGAATTTTGACAATGAAGGGAGTGAGGCCACCAGATCCTCTACACACAAAGCCACTTTGAACTTTTGTAAGCATGTGGCTGTCCCTGAGAATTGAAGCAGGCCTACAAGACCAGTTCTTTAGTACCTGAAATGGATTGATTTCACTGGAGTAAAATAAAGAACATCCGTTTGGGAAAAACCAAGCATCAAGGTGATCCACCCACTTGAGCTCTTTAAGGAACTTGAGTTCTATCCTTCCCAACTGTTCCTTCATCCTCCCTCCAGATGGTAGACAGCCCTGCCTGCCCTAACCAGACTCACTGGGTCAATCTCCCCCATGACAGGAGGGGCTTCTGACCACCCTTGACAAAGCAGAGAGGAACAAGCCATGGTGGGTACAAAGTGACTGTCTCCCCTGTGTTCCAGAATGAAGTCTGGCCCTATAGCTCTGCATGTTGTCATCAAATAATTAAAGAGATCTGACACGTCGGAGAATGGTTAAGCTTCCTCTGTGTGGCTCCAGAAAGAAGATAGGACAAGATGGTGGTCTGGACAGAACCTTGGTACTAACTATTCGATGCCTCACAAAATAGAAAGAATGGCTTATTCAAGAGGGAATATGCTTGGCATTCTGGGGACATCCCTGAAAAAGCTGAATGGTCACTTAAGTAATATGGGATAGAAGGGTTTTCTTCACAGGATAGAGACATGAGGTGGAAGATCTGGTCTGACCTTCCTAAGTCCAAGTTCACATGTTTCTGCCAAGTTCAGCAAGGACTCCTGAAGAACGTGTGAGGCCTGAGCAGAGCCCAGTAAATGCAAGCAACAAATGTTTCCCCACCATATCCATCCCTATCTCCCCACCAGGGCTCAGGACAACTGCCCTGGCAGCCACTGGTTTCTGCATTTCAGCTCTGGCTTGTATGGATCGCACCCTCTTGTTGAGCAGAGGTGAGAGTGAGGGAGTGGAGGTGAGTGAGAGGGAGACTCCAGGTCAGTCTCCCTGAGGGCTCTCTAGGAATTGTGATTCTTTCCCAGTGGGCAGACCACGCAGGCCATTGGGAGATCACACAGAGATCAGCATTTGCTCAAAGGAACCCTTCAAATCCCACAGCATAACAAAAGCTTCAAAATTTTCTCAGGAAATGAATTCCAACCTCTCCCCCAAATTCTAACTCATTATATCATGAAAGCTTACTTTGGAAATCATGTCAAATTCTAAATTGGAAGGACACTCAATCTCTGAGCACCTACTATGTTCCCTGTGCAGTAGCTTGTGGTTTTGCATCCTTGGTACAGAGATATGGATAACTGCCTTAATGTCTAATAGTAATGACGGGGGTAGGGGGTGTGTGTGTTGGGGGGCAGAGTGGGAAGACTTTGATTTTAATGCAATAGCTTCTACATTGTGCAATAACACTGGTGGATCACTGTTCCTGGACCTCTGGTTTTTCCTCGTACGAGTGGATAAAGATTTAAGAGGGAAGTGACTGGGAAACTTGTGTTTGGGTTAATGTAAATAAGACACAAGGTTTTCATGCCCTTCTGCTTTCACTGGGGACTCATTTCCCTAATACAGTCTCGTTGTAAAACAATCCACTCCCGAGGAGGTCAACAGTGAAAAGTTTGTCTTCTGAAATTAGTAATCAAAGAGTGAAAATAATTAATAGAGAAAACAGCACAGTTCCACACTGCGTTCCCATGTAGATGTCTATAGAACAATAAATCAGTGGGGGAAAGAAACAATATAGGCATTTACAATTAGGCCTCATGCATAATGCCCTGGAAGGAGGATTTGTGTTAAAAAAGACAACATCTGCCGCAAGTTGGTTTATAAATAATACAGCTAGATATTCAGGTAATGACATGACAGACGGTCTCTTGTGTCCTTGTCCTTTTGTGTCCAGTGCTGAATGTGTTTACATCCCGCAGCTTATGACATACATGCCTGTCCTGTTTGTGCTCGGGCCAGGAGCTTCTTTCTCTCTTCTCTAGTTAAATGCTTCTTTGCCCAAACCATAGCATTCCACATCGACGACCCAGATATCCAGAGAAATCTGCTCCATTTGGTTTTAATTGATCCCTTACTGTGAGAAGGTAAGCGCCTGAAAGGAGTGTGATCAGATGCACACTCAGCACTCTCATCCATGAACCAATTTCTTTTGTGTTGACACCCAGGCTTGACAAAAAGAGTGATGGTTAAGGTCAAGTGCATGAAAGCTAATTCTAAACAATGATGGATGAGCCAAGGCCTGGACTCTATCTTATCTAGGATGTTCTGCTAAAAGGTTGGGTATCCCCCTCCCCATTTTGAAAAGTCTCCTAATTCTCAAATTAATGAAGTTATCACAGATCCACTATTTGTGGGGGATCTTTTCTTTTCTTTTATTATTCAGCTCTAGACCACTCTGCTGACAGCAATGTGAGTGATGGCCTTCAAGCAGATGATTCTTCTTTGCCATGAAGGAACTGATAAATACTGCCTGTCTCTGCAATAAATTGTGCATGAAATAGTCCACTCTGGTAATCTACAGAGTTATGGTAAGGGAAATGGTGTTGTGAGGAAACACAGCAAAACTGCAATTAACTGAAACCCAATTGAACAGAATCCTCAAATAACCTGAACCATGTTTTTATTTATTACTGTTTGTGTCTATTTGTGTTCTACTTTGGGGAACATATCATAGCAAAATAAGGTGCTGCTGGGGGCCTAATCAAAAAGTTCATTTTCACAGTATTTAATGTAATGAGTAGACATTCATTTCAACCTCTGCTACCTGCTAGGTCTTCAGTGCTGTCGTGTAAGATTTCCTATTTGTAATGATGACTCAGGAACCCAGCAGCACCCAGAATTCTCAAATTAAACTAAAAATAAGCTTACCAATTTTCATTTCCTACAAGACGAAAGCACATTGATGTATTGTACACATGTTTTTCTGCCATGAAGATTCAATTAAAAAATCTACAAAAAAAATATTTTAAGTTCTAAATCTCAAGCTCTGGTTTGGGTATGTAGAGATTTTTACTGTACTTAGAAATGCACGATGCATTTCAAAAATAAATTTAAAAAAGTTGTCAGGTCAATTTTTGTTAGGTTTTTCTGCACTCTTTGGGGGGGGTATTTACTTATTTATTTATTCATTATCTATTTTTATTTCTTTGGAATTGCAGTATAGTTAACATACAGTGTTATATTCATTTCAGGTGTGCAATATAGTGATTCAACAACTCAATACATTACTCAGTGCTCATCATGATGAGCATATTCTTAATCCCCTTCATCTATTTCATCCGTCCCCTTACCTACCTCCCCTCTAGAAATAGAAGTCCTAGAACATTTGCAGGTTTTACTTGCATCCTGTCTCTTAACATCACTTTGGTCAAAGCAAGTAAGATATTAGATCCTCTGTTAGCTTTCTACTGCTTCCATAACAAATCACAAACTTAGTGGCTTAAAACAACACAAATTTATTATCTCACAGTTATGTAGGGTCAGAAGTCTGACACAAGTCTCAAAGGACAAGATTGCACCAAGTGTTTGTGGGCAAATTACACATTGACTGTCCAGGAAAGTCTTTGAACATCATACACACCTTGGTGCTGAGGCAGGGGCAGCCTAAGGTGGCTAAGTCACTTGTGATATGTTGGTTGCTTGCCTACGTAAGGATTGTCCCCATTCCCCATAGATATGGCTCTAGTAGAGGCATCCTACTCCTATTGAGAATTTCTATCACATCCTCTTGGGAATGAGACGGTCATTCTGAAATCTGGAAATTCTTGTCTTGGGGAGAGACAGTTGTCAGAAACTTTGAGTCTTCCAGAATTTAGTTCAGTTCAGCCTGATAAACACTGAACATCTACTATGTGCCCAACACTGGGCTAAAGAATAAAAATGACCACCAAGTCCTTCATGTGGCATGTTGACTGTAATGGCAACCACACTGGGTCCTGGTGGAGGTGCTCTGGCAGGCTGAACAGGGTCTCTTTGCATTAATCTTCCTAATTTTTTTACTTTCCTGAGCATTTTCTTGTGGAGCATTAAGCATTTTCTTTGTAACAGTTGATTAAAAGGTTGCTATTACTGAAGAAAACAGTTTTAAAAACAAAAGCAGTTAGTAGCTTTTATCCATCATCAAGGAATTAACCAATTGGCAACAAGTGGGACAGCTCAATTTCTTTAGCTATCTGAGGCCTAAATAACTTAATTGGGGAAGCATGTTAAAAGGAATGGAATGGCATTCATTATGGATTAAGTTAATACATTTCAGACCCATCACATGGCTTAATTTAACAAATTCCACATCTTACTGTTTGGCAGGAAATGGCATCTCATGAACATCATTACCAGTCAGTCAGTTAGTTGAAAAGGCTGACTCCATCTGAAAACTGTTAATCTTAATAATAGTGTACTTTGCTTTAGCAAAATCCTTTGGTGTGCTTGGGAAGCTTGGGACTCTACTGCCAGCCTCCCCGAGGCCTTCCCGTCCCACCATGCTACTCAAAGCGAGGGAAAAAAAAATACCACTCACACTTTCCAGTTAAATCCATCTGAAATGGAGTGGGGTTAGTCCACTGTTGGGAAAACTGGATGTATCCTACCATGATTACCTCTAAATTTTAAACCAGAAATCCTTGAATTATAACATGCACATGTTTCTATGTCATTAGATCAATTATACTCTTGATATAGGAAGGGGAAAATGAAGAACTTGGTGAAAAATAATACAAATTGTACTTTTTATTATTGGCCATCTACTGTGGACCAGGGGATCTGTGTGCATTAACTCATTTACTCCTCAAAGTAAATGTGTAAGATCAGTGTTGCTACTCCTAATTTACTGGTGAGGAAATTGAATCTCAACAAAGTTAAATAATTTGGCGGTGGTCACGACTGTTAGAGGCAGGATTTCAACCAAATCTTATTGATTTCAGTCTCTCAGATTTATACCTTTCACTCCACCACATTGCCTCTGGAGAAAAATTAGGGCTTTAGTCACAATGCTTGAAGTGATCAGTCTTCCTTCAACACTCCAACCAAAACATGTCACCTCCAACTTGTGTGGACAGTATTTGGTGAAGACACTTATCATAGAGAAGGGATTCTCTCAACTTTGCTCCTCCCCTCTGCAGGAAAATATGCATGAAGAATTTACACTTTTCCTCCAAGCCTCAGAGGTGCCACAAATGCAAATAGAGGCAGGCTGCAGCTTCCCATTTCCTATAAGCCACAGGCCACAGGACTTTCTGGCCTACCGTGGGGCAGCCATCCATCACAAAAGTAGAAAGAAGCTAAAATTCATCTGTTTACAGCTTCTCTTACTCTGCCGTCATGACTCCTGTATCAGTCTAATAGTGCCATGTAAAACAACCATAACATCTCGGCAGCCACAGCAATAAATGTTTATTTCTCATTCACTCATCTGCAGTCAGTTTGGATGGCTCTGATTCAGGCAGTGCCTCTGGGTGTGAGCCGATACTGAGCTGACCCTGGCAGGGCTCCAAGTCTGGGCCCTGGTATGGATCAGGGAGTGGACTGGGTTGTGTTCATCTCACCTTGCCTTAGGTAGGTTTCTGGTCTGCTCTACGTACCTCTCACTATTCTTGGACCAGTAGGGTATTTCTCCTCTTGGAGATGGACTGAGTACAAGAGAGGCAAGAGAAAGAAAGCACTGCTCATAAGAGTCAGAAGAGACTGACTGTCACTTCCACCCATATGTCTTGGCACCATGTCTTGGGTTGAATATCTCACTGACTTGAAAAGGAAATTACAGTTCTACCAGCAATGAAGAAGCAGAGAAGGGAAATCTGCCAAAGGGAGGGTAGGAATAGCCTATGCAATACAGTTTTCTAGCAATCAACTCTTCCACTTACTTATTAAGTCAGTACTTGCACAGGCAGAGGTGAGCCCCCACTCCAAGCTCTTTGAACACCAGCTGGGACTATGTACACATCAACTGGCTTGGTGAGTGCAGTGAACACCATGTCAATCATGTTAGGCTACATGACAAAGTCATCCCTCTTTTTATCATGGAGTGGCTTTAGAGTTCAGCATTACCCACAAGTGAGGGTGAGAGTTGTTGGGCTCAGAAGCCTGGTTCCTGGGTGCATCTGTGGACTTTTTCCAGAAGTACTGGCCTACAGCAGATTATTTCACTGTGGTTGCCAACATAGTTACATAGAATACAGTCCTTACAGTAATTTCCAAGAGATACATCTCACTCTTGGGTAATGCCTACATCTCGCTTTTATCACCATGCTCAATGACTATCTTTTATTCATTGATTCAGCATTTATAGAACTTCAACTATGTTCCACATGCTGCCCTAGGATTTGGAAGTAGAAAGCTGCCAATTCATAGCTCAAGCCCACTGGGAGATAAACATCTAGTTGTCAAGGCAAACATGTAAAAGAACAATAATTTTTAAAAGAGCTAGTAATTATTGATCACTGATTACATGCTAGATATTATTATGTATTCTTTTTTTCATGTATTAAATCACTAAATGCTAACAATTGTATGAGGTAGGTAATGCTATTACCTTTAAAAAAAACAGATGAGATATGTGGAATTTAAGAAACAAAACAGATGGACATATGGAAAGGGGGGGGGGAGAGGGAAACAAACCACAAGAGACTCTTAACAGAGAACAAACTGAGGGTTGCTGGAGGGAGGTGGGTATGGGATTGGCTAGATGGACGGTGGGTATTAAGAAGGGCACTTGTTGTGATGAGCACTGGGTGTTGTAAGTAAATGACGAATCACTGAATTTTACTCCTGAAACCAACATTACATTGTATGTTAACTAACTAAAATTTAAATTAAAAAAAAAATAAGAATAAACAGATGAGAAACTGAAACAGATAAAGTAGTTTGTTTCTGGTCACAGAGTCATTAAATGGCAAAGCCAGGAGCTGAGCCCAGGAAATCTGCATCAGATTTCGTCCATCAGTATGATGAACTTCCATCAAAAACTGATAGGTGCTAAGAGATTTAAGGTTTGAATATCTGGTGCCCTTGGTAGCAGAAAGATGGGAGAGCACCTCAGTCTCTACAGAAAGTTTTCACGAAGAAAATGGCCCTGGGATTGGGTCGGGAAGGACAGGGTTGGCACACGCAGGTAAGTGAGAGAAGAGCATTTCTGTCAGTATGGGCCATGCATGGAAGCAGGAGAAAGCAGAATTCAAAGTTCAATGTGGCAGGAGTTGAGGATAACTGAGCTACTTTTACTTGGCAAGATGAACTGGTTCGAAATGCATTTCCTCTCCCTCACAATTATCACTTTCTGAAAAGAAAGCTCAAATGTTGGAAAGCTGGAGAAAGAAGAAAATCAAAACATATAGATAATATTCAAGCAGAACAGTCCACCCATAAATGAATAACTGAATACGTGTGAGAAATATTTTTACTTCTGTGGAAATATGCCCAAATTCAGCCTGTCTTGTGATGGCTTAGATGAGTTTTAGCCAAGGACAGGTCTGTACCAACCATTTAGATCCAATCAAATGCAAATTTATCTGTGATTGAGCAAAACAGAATAAATAAAATAACTAAGCCCATTAGAAGTTACTTTCAAGAGATCGAATCATTAAAGAACAGTGCTGAGTTGACTGAAAAGTAGAGAAAATCATCCAAAATTAGTTTCCACTTAGATAGGGACTGGCTAAATAATTTAGCTTACTGGGAGGTGACTTCATTCATTCATTTAACAAATACGTATTTTAAAAAATCTATTGAGTATGTACTCTGATTCGGGCTTTATTCCAGCCTCTGGGTATACAATGGCCGACAAGGATAGAGCAAGACCCACTCCTGTGGAACTTCCATCTAATACAGGGGACAGAACAGAGTAAGGAAGTGCTTGGTCTGGCACCCACCAGTGAGTGGCCTGCATTTCATATACAGGCTTGTAAAGCAGGCATCTTTCAGGGAGACAAATTTCTTGAGCCATTGAATGGGAGAATATTTATTTGTGTGAGAGCATTCCATATACTTTGAGCATTTGTGCATGGGGGTGGGGTGGGGAGGTCTCAGCACTACGAAACCTCACATTCATTCTCTGATCCTCTGTTGGTGGCTACATGGGGTCTGGACTACTGAGGAACAGCTTCATAAAATGGTTTAGCCAGCCCTGGAAGTCAGCAAAACAGTCCTGGAGTAGGAAGGGACCAAAATACCTTTTAATGGGATGCATTTCCAAATTTTGGACTGATTAAGATGTGGACACAAATGCTAGGCAGATAGTAAAAACGTATCGGCTTTGTCTCTGCAAAGGGTGTTTTGGAGATTATAGCGCTTACACAGTTCAGTGGAAAAAAACACCATGGAGTCTGACTTTTATTTTGAAAAGTCTTTGCTATTTACTCAGAGCTGTGTTGCCAGAATATAGGAGAGGCGTGCTCACCAATCAGAAGCTAGGTGCTGGGAATTATGTAGATGCTCCACACAGATCCCCTTGGATCCCATTCTGCGTACCCACACCTACCCTCCTTGCTCACACATCATATCTTGTTCCACATCACACTTAGGCTATTGGAACCTGCTTTGCTTTCATGACATCCTCCCTGGAGCATCCCTTAACCAATGACCGAAGGGCACATAAGTACAAAGCCCCTTGCCTCTGAAGACAATTCTGAGGTGGAATTTAGGCTCTGGGGAGATCAGGATGAAATCCACCTCTGTGAGTCTCTGGCTGAGATCACACATTGCTTGGTTTCTTCCCCTTCTTGGCCCTAACTTGGCCCTGATTTCATTACCAGGTTTCCTGAGGAGGCATCCTTAATACATTAATGTGTACAAATTCGTCTCAGGGTCTGCTTCTGGGGAACCCAACCTAACACACTGGACAAACCTGACATGTTCTTTTACTCAACAATTTCAGACTTTCTTTCATGTATAAAAGTGTAAACCAAGGCTGCTTTTCAGAATTGCCTTCTGGTCAACAGAGATGAGGTTTTCTCTGATTCTCAAGTAAAGGAAGGTGGCTTGTAACACCCAAGGAAGGATTTTTTTATGACCAGTCAGAGAAGATAGGGGGACACCTACTAGTCTTAAAGTAACAATCTTCCAAAGCCTTAAGTTTATTGATTTATTTTGAGAGAGAGAGAGAGAGAGAGAGAGAGAGAGAGAAGGGGGAGGGGAAGGGGCAGAGAGTGAGGGCGAGAAAGAGAACCCCAAGCAGGCTTTGCCTGGTCAGAATGGAGCCTGACGCAGGGCTCAAACTCACGAACTGCGAGATCGTGACCCGAGCCAAAATTAAGAGTTGGACGCTTAACCAACTGAATCACGCAGCTGCCCCTCTTCCGAAGATGTTTTTAAGGAGTGCTCATTTCAAATATTCAAGAGATAGGCACAGTATTTGGACAGTGAAATATTAAGTATCTATCATTTTGCTGCAATTTTAACCTTCTTTACGTAGTAGTAACTAAGGTGATGCTAAACTGTCACAGAGGTCAATCTGTGTCTGGACTGGTCTATCAAATGATGGGATGTGGTCCCAGGAACTTTTGGGAGTGCATATATTCAGGTAGCAAGTCTCCAGAATCGCTAAATTGGCATTCGGCTCATATTCTGATTTTGGTGCTGTTCTAGACTCTGAACAAAGTGGCGAACAGGTTAGAGCACAATCCTGTCCTCATAAATCGTTAGATTTAAATGGTTCTGTCTTGGATGCTTACTCTTTCTTCTTAGCAGAATTTGTGGGAAGGAATGCTGGTTAAAGCAGCAGGTGGCACAGGGAAAGAGTACGTAGCAGTACATAAGCAATGGGGGAACAATAGAGGGAAAGAGGAAAAAAACTAGCACCTCAAGTTGTATGTGTATTGCTTCTCCACCAGATGCATACCACCAACTCCCTGTTTTAACTGCAAAGCTGCTTGGAGATGAACAACACATGCAACAGGTCAGCCAGGAAGAGCCACTGAAGTTACATGGTGACTCACCAGGCTCAAAGGCACAGCAATAAAGTAGGTCATGAGCTGCTCCCCTCTTTGGAGGATGGTGCTGTATTTCTTGGTTTTATGAGAAAACTCCCTGGGATTCCAGGCTCCACCGCCTTGCAGTACTATTCAGTCCTTCAAAGCGATTTCTTTCCTCCTCTAAAAGGTTCTCCACAGCTGTCTGGCACTGTGCTCTGAACAGAGCTATGTGCGACTGAAAGCAGACAGCTACCTGGTTTCCATCACGGCGGCTAAGAGAGCTAATGGGCTCAGGCACGGGATTACACATCATCCCCAGCATTCTGGGTAATTTGTAAGGGAGACACTACTTGACTCCTGCCTGCTTGGGATATGTCACAGGAAGACTTCAACCTGCAGAAATAGAGGTTGGTGAAAAGATCATCCTGAGGTTGAGCAACTTTTGCAGAATTGCGTTATTGGAGCCGGAAAAAACACTAAGTTGTAACACACCCTCTTAAGCATCTGATGTTTTCTCAGGACTCAGGGACGAGGCAAGAATCAGCTACCCTGATGGCCAGCTGACTTGCCTGAGCAAGTAGACCTGAGCTAGCCCTGGACGCAGCAGACAGGGGTGAGCTGCAGACACCCAGGCTCTTGCCAGACTCTTTCTGGCATCCAAATGGGGATGACAATACTTACACACCAGGTGGAAACAGAAGGGACTGAGTTTTCAGTGGAAATGGTAAAGTCTTTGTGCTCTCCATTAAGACATTTTGTGAAACAAGGCATATAGATTCTCAGCTGCTCTCAGATGTGCCTCTAAAACCCCATGGCTAACAGAGCCCAATGCCTAATGGAATCTAGGCCCCGCCCTTCTCCCCCAAGTCCCTTATTCCTCCACAGTCTCAGTTCATGGGACACTTACTAGATTTCCAAATCCATAAAGATGAACTTCTCTTTATACTAATGCTAAATTGGAAAAGTTGGGAGATTAGGGAAAATTAATGATATTAATGAGTACTATCATTATTAATAACACTTATTAAGCACCAACTATTCACCAGCCATTGTACTAAATGCTTTTTTTTTTTCATTTAATCAACACAGCAAGCCTAAGAGGGAGGGAGTTATTAGTATTATCTCCATTTTATGGAAGAGGAGACAGGCTTGGTGATGGTAAAGCACTCATCCAATGTTCAGACACAGCTTATAAATAGCTGAGTGGGATCCAAAGCCCATCTGATTTCAGAGCCCAGGTTCTTAAACCACTACACTGATTTCCTTTTCACACCTCCCACACCTCAGCCACATTCCAGCATCTGAACAACCCCCAGCCATTCACTGTAGGCGGTCACACTAACTGGATTTAGGACAACCTCTGTCCTTGACTGGGCTATCACAGGTGTGTTTGTTTAGGACACTTTGGGCCTCCTCTGGAAATGCACCCTTTTCTCCTTTCCGTCTTTAGCCATGCAAGTCCCTTCCCCCTTCTCAATACAGAAATATCCAATATAGAAATTCTTCAGGTATTTCCACCTTGCTATGAATTTAAGTCCTCTCTTCCAGGAACAATGCCTTACGGAATGAAGAACTTTTCCTTCTTAAAGAGCTTGTGACAGATCTCAGTGGGGAGGTAGTTTGGAAAAGGGAAATCTACTCCACTCTTGGAAATGACTACACCTCTGCTATCACTGAATCCCTCCTTGAATGGAGTATACACCTGGGCACACAGTAGGTTGCTTGGTTGAGACTGGGAGGCAGGAATGGGTGTTTGCCCAAAACCAGTCCAGTGTTTCTGAGTTGGATCAAGCAACCCCAAACCCTCAGACTATGGTCACTTCACCATTAAAGGGCTTATATGGTGCTGCAGATTGGAGAGAATTCAGAGACCCCAAACTCTGAGAGTGCCAAAGTGGGTACTGTCCTAAGACAGCTCTTTATCTCAGTGTTATTCTTTAGCTGTAGGAACATACCATGCTCCCAAATAAGGCCCCCTGAAAACTTGGATTTCTCATGGAAAAAGTAGGTATTGTAGTTAAAGGCAAACACTTTGGAGTTAGACCTGAATTGGAATCTCAGCTTTGCATGAGAGCTGTGCAGCCTTAAGTAGGCCACTTCCCTCCCTGAGCTCCAAATTCCTATATCAGTGGGAAGCCCAAAGGAGAGAAATACAAGTAAAAGTGGGCAAATTTTAAGTGTGTGGTGAATATTAGCTATTATTATTTATACGATCATTGTTAGGTAAAACACTTATTATAAGTGCTCAAAAATATAACTCATTTAAGTTATAATTATTATATAAAGTTCTTGGTATCAAACTCATTTCAAGCTATTCAAAGTTGCAAGTCATTATTACTATTACTATTATTATTATTATTATTATTATTATCTTCAGGAGCTTGGATAATTCCAAAATCATGGACAACAATGGATTTTATAGCTGTATCCTACTTAGCTGATTGTCTGGGGCTTACAAACTTCTTAACAGATGTGTTAGAAAATGACATGGGGTCATGAAAATGGCATGGGCTTAATAACCTCTGCTAGACAATTTCCTTAATCAAACTACTGTGGGGGTTGGGAGAAATGGGGAATAAAGAGGTCAGATCCAAGAAGTCCAGGTGGGCAATTAGTACTGCTCTGGAACAAGAACATAAAGGAAACAAGTATTTATTAAGATTTCATAATGTGCTTTCACACAGGCTCACTCATTCAATCCTCCCAGTGACCCTTGAGAGAGGTAACATAATTTCCTTCTTACAAATGATTGAGCAGGGGTGCCAGGATGGCTCAGTCGGTTGACAGTATTAAAAGTCTGACTCTTGGTTTTGGCTCAGGTCATGATCTCACAGCTCGTGGGTCAAGCCCTGCGTCATGCTCTTCACTGACAGCGCGGAGCCTGCTTGGGATTTCCTCTCTCCCTCTGTTTCTCTCTGCCTTTCCCCATGCTGGCATGCTCTCTCTCTCTCTCTCTCTCTCTCTCTCTCAAAATAAATAAATAAACATCTTAAAAAAAGATTGAGCAGAATCTTGGCGAAGCTAATTTGTCCACAGTGGGACAGGTGAATGCCAAAGCCGGGAGTAGATCCCAGGACTGCGTGACTTCTTTCTGTCATCGATGCAGGTGGTATGGTCATAAAGCAAGATACAGCGAAGGAGATGCTCATTGAGAAAGAAAATTCATTGGTGTCAATTTCTCATGCCTGTTCTTGATATTTTCTGAAGGTGATTTCAGTGTGTGTGTTTGGAAAGGCAGCCTTCAGTTTCCACTTCAGGTCTGTCCCATCACTCCTGCCCCCTGATATTCCTGCCCACTCCTCAGATAGGGCACCAGCATGTGGCCCACAGGAAGGGTTGTGGATTTTTGTGGCCATTAGCTGTTAGAGGCCAAGACAATGAGATGCTGATGTCTCTGTTTGTCTCTTTTGATTTTTCTTCCTGTGGAAAATGCTCATTTGGACTGAAGGCGGATGGCAGAATATTAGGAAGAAATCAGCTCAAATGCTAATATTTTATCTGATGATACAGACTCGTTTACTAACCATGCCCATCTTTACTGAAAAACTGAAAGAAAAAGATAAACGAAGGAGTACATTTTTAAATAGGCCTTGAAGAATAGGATTCTGGATTTCCTTCTCCTTTTCCTTTTCTTCACAACTATATTCAGTACAGTAGCAAACCAGCCCAAAATTAGCTTTTTCCATGTTTTTCTGTGCTATTTATTCTTGTTTTGGTTTCACTTTCTTCTCTCTTCTCTCTTGCCACTTTTGAAAATATTTTCTTTGTAAAGGCCCAGTTCTCTGGCACAGACCCAACTTTCTCCCAGAATTCACATATCCTTAGCTTCATAGAAAACCAACTCATGCTTCTCATGGCCCAGAAAATTTTCAGATCCTTCTGACTGAGAGAGAGAGACAGACAGACAGACAGACAGAATGAGATTCCTCTACATCTGTGGGGGTTAGTTTGTCTATGTTATCAGGGGAGGGGAGACTTCTATTATAATCTGCAGTCATTAATTTGGGGGAATCATCATGTGTTTTTCTTCATTTCAGAGTCCATCCATCAATTTCCAAATAGGAAGGTAGTGTTTACTACTAAACTTCAGCTTTCCTTGGGTCACTAGCTCAACCAAGCAATTGTCTGAAATTGGCAAGGTATGTAAAGACCAACTCTTCCCAGCTGAGTTCTGAGATGTAAGGCAAGTCTTATTTCTGTAACCTACCCTCTGTTAAACCTCTTTTACCCTCCTTCCCCAGTTCTAATGTGTATCCCATTGGTGCCTTTACTGCTTGCATATATCATTCCCATAGGCATTATTCCTAGTGAATGGTTTGAAGAACATTCTTTCACTCATTCATATATGTATTCATATATGTACATATATACACATACATATATATGTATATATATACACACACACACACATATATATGTATATATGTACACACACACACACACACAACACATACCATGTGCCAGTCTCTGTGATAGGAACTATGGGTCTTGAGAGAGACAACCTTTACTCTCAAGATACTCCCAGACTAGCAGAAGAGAAAGACATACACACAGAGATTAATTATAAATGCTGTAATAAAGTAATACAAAAAGGCTCAGTAGCATTGGGCTTTGTTTGGGCTTACTAAAATAAGAAAGGCCCAATGAACAAATTCCCTCTAAGCTATCAATTGATCACTTAAGAATTACCCATTCAAGGGTTAGGGACATAATCTATGCTAGTTCTCTTGAACTCACCAAGATGGTTGATTTCATGGTTATCCAGTATTTCTGGGAATGATTACAATATATAAATGATATCAAGAATATTAATAAAAACACTGTTACTGATATGCCAAGAAACTAGTAAGTAGACTGTCTATTGAGAATTTCTAGGCAACTGCTGTTTGCAGAACTTTCATCATCTTGTAGATACTGACCATCAATTCCTTTCCCTGAACGGAGGTTCAGTGCCTTGGTGCCCAGTTGTTTCTATGTTCAGTCTTTGAGCCTGTTTTGGGGATTCTATAAAATTGCTTTATCTCTTCTGTAGTGATGTGTCTCTTTTCAACAAAATGCAGCATTAATTTGTGCGTCAGGATGTGTATTTCATAGATGCTGTTTATATCAGATTCCAATTCTTTAATTTGAAAATATACACCAGATTTTTGGCAAGAATGGTTTTCTTTTCTATTTGGTTTATTCTATTTCACTAACATGCTGTAGGCATACTGTATGCCAGGCATTGTATTAAATGCCATTCCATAGAATGTTTCATGCACTCCTCCCCTTATTTCTATGAAACAGATTTTTGTATCTTCATTATTCAGCTGAGAACACTGAAACCTACAACGATGAAGTCTCTTGCATGAGATTCACAGGTCAAAACTGGCAGAGTTAGAGCTGGAACCCTGGCTGGCTGACTCCTGGCCCAGTGTACTGTTAGCTACACCTTGGCACCCCTATATTTCATGCTAACATTTGAATTTCCCCAGAAACACTATGAGCAGCCCTACAAGTTCACTTTCTGTGTGATAGCCTATTTCCGGCATTGGGTGGTGTCACCTCCAGCTCCTATTAAGTCATCAGTGAGGACAGGAAGATGATCCTTGAAAGAATTCAAACCTTGCTCTCTCTGTCTTGCTTTATTTGAAAATGACTTTTCTCTAGTAGTTGGCTTTCAAGTAGCACACTGGACTTATAACTTCTTGAGCTCAGAGACGCTCTCCTGAGGACATGTTCTTTATTTTAATTGAAGTCTTCATCGTTGGCTGGCTTCCAAGTGGTCTACCAGATGTCTTTTTCTTTGCTATAGCTGAAGCAGATTATGATGTTCCAGTTCATTTTTCCAATTTGCTGTACTTTGCTGGCAGCCTGATTTCTTTAGCAAACCACACTTGAGAGGCCAAAATCACGGAGCAGGCGGCAACAAGTGAGTCTTCAGAATATGTTTTCTTAGATACTCTGAGGCTAATTAAACACACATACACACATGCACACAACCACACAAACTCTTCCATCTTTTGTTTTAGAGGTTAAGCCTGAATTTTGCTAAATTTTCACATACATGTAACTTTCTCAGGATGCTCAGCCCCAAAATTAATCCTCAAGAGACTAACTTGGAGGATTAATCCCCCAACTGGGATCTTAAGAAATCTTCTTTCTCAGAAATCTTTCATTTTCTCTTTGGAAGCTTGGAGAAAAATACCCACTGCCTTTCCATGTTCTTTTCTTCAGTCCTATCTTTTATGTTCTGAGATGCTTCATACTGCAAAATGAATTGTGTATCATGCGTATGTAGGTTCAGGGGAATGGCTTAAAGTTCATTCTACTATTTGAAGCAAATACAGAGTTAATTCTTACTTGTGACTGTAGCATCTAGAACAGTTTCTGGTACTTAGTAGTGGCTGAAAAAAAATATTTATTGAATCCACTAACTCAAAGTCAAGCATCAACTGGTTGGCTAAGGCAATTTGGAAACTTTAGTCATTTCTTATTTTTCACACTGACTTTCACAATCAATGTGACCTTTACCCCTAACTTAAGTGGCATATGATGAGGGGTTTCATTTTACTTTCCGGTTCCATAGAGGAGAAAACCAATTAAACATATAATAAAACAGATGGGAATTTGGGCTTTATAGGAATCTGAGGGTCCGAGAGCCTCCTGGGACCTGTCACTGAGTGTGGACTGGAAATCTCCATCTCTTAGCCAAATTTTGTTAGCCTCAGGTGACGGTGTTAACACAGTGTTAGGCTGCCTTTTCAACAAAACACAAACAAAACCAAACAGAAGAAAAACAATCAAACCAACCCCCCACTGCCCACCGGCTGACTGAAGCAGCAGGATTGTTGTGTTGAGGAAGGGGCCAGAACAGGAGGAGGTGGCAGTTTCCTAACAAACTGTGTTGTTTGAACAATTTTATTTAGTTTGGAAAAAAAAAAGTTCCTCGTACTGAAGATTTATTTGGAAGTTCTGGGCAGATTAACTTTTGGTAAGAGTCAGAACTAAAAACTTTATTGGGAATGCTGTGTACACTCCAAAGACCAACAAGAGAATTTAAGTGAGATGTGATTAGTATGAAGAAAGTTACATTTATTGTACTCTTATGTATAATTGATCACATGAAAGGCCTTTTGTAACTATAAAAGAGACAGCGCATTAAATTGTTTTACCCTGAGGATTATACAAATTTGTGGATATCGGATTGGATCACCAGTCTATTGGTTTCATAGCAATGGTAAATCATTAAGATGCGTATTTTTATTCATATATCTTTCTTGCTATTTATTATTAACCAAATAGCTCCTCCCAGTTTTAGCTTTACTTTCAAGCATCCGAACCAATCATTCTGCCTCTTCACCACCAGCGAATGATCAAACTATTTCCTGGTAGCTCCATAGGTCACCTTTGAGGGACTTTAAGCAGAAAAAAAAATATTTCACAAGAATATAACTGTGTTATTTAGTCATGGACAGGGAGTCTATAGCAAAAGTCAGATGCCATCTTATCTCTTGATTGGAGTAGAGAGGCCATGATGTCCTTGGCATTGTTTTGTGCAAATTAGTTCAGCTCATTTCCAAGGCTTCCATTACCCAGATAAGAATGTGCTCAGAGAGTTAAAATTTAAGTTATGAACATTACCTGGCTCATGTGGGTTGAGCAAATTGGCTCCTATGTTTATGCTAGAAAAGGTTGTTGAGGTTGATTGCCATTCCTTCTTTATCTCAGATAGCTCAATAGTACACAGAAAAACATAAGCTTGAACCCCTCCCATAGATGTTTCAGGAGGGTACAGCTGCAAATCACAGCCTGTAACACAGAATGAGGCTGAATCCAATTTATCATCGTCTGTTCTCTTGATTTACAGTTTTCATTTAGAGAAATACACCTGGCAGATCTCAATCATTAGAAATGGAGGTAGTTGAAATCAGATGGTTACATTGACATGTAGAACTTCTCCAATTAAGCCTCTCACATTTCTTTTAGGCCTCATAATGAGTACTCAGCCTAGTGTTTTTTGAGTACTGCAGAAACTTTGGGACATGCTTGCAGCCAGGGATACCTCCAGTATCTACTGTTCCCTTTGTCCCCAAAACAATCCATGCATTATGCCAATTTTTGCTTTGTCCCAGATCAATTTCACTTAAAATATTAACTGCAGAGGTTAACTGGGTATGTGTATGTATCTAGGGTTCTGTGCAATTGGATGAGAGACAGAGAGAGAGAGGGAGAAAATGAGAGCAGGAGAGGGAAAGGGAGAGAGAATGAAAGAGAGAGATGGAGAAAGAGAGGGAGCTTGTACTAAATAAATGGTATTCAGTTTTAAATGAAGTCTCTCAATTAGCATTGAACATTTTTTTAAACAATCAAGATATTAAAGCTAGAAAGAAGTTAATGAGCCTATGGAGAAAGTAACTTCTAAAGATCATTTTGTGCTTGGGATGGTAATTGCTTTATGACATTTTGATGTCATTACAACATGAAATTAGGAGGGCAAAATGTTTCCAGAGTGTTTCTTTGGATACCCTGTTAGGAAGCTATTAAACGGCAAGATTATACTGGCAAAATGATTTCAGTGTGTGCCTTCGGATACCTGCTTTGCAAACCATCATGAACTGAAGCTACAATGCAAAATGATTCCAGTGTGTGTCCCTGAGAAGGCGCCCACTCCCGTGCTGTTATGTTCAAATGGCAGTGGAAGATTAAACTTGGAAGCAAGAACGTGTTGGGGGTGGGGGAGAAATTGGTGTAGATTAGTCTCAATTATGATGTCAAAATGAAATGAGACAATCGCTAAGCATTAGGATTGAACTTCAACCCCCTAGAACCAAGCACTGTGTGAGCGATGATGTTCATGAGATGCTGAGACTTTCTACTTCTTCTCACTACAACAGTGACGTCCTTTGTTGAAGGACTAAAACTGCCTTATATAGTAAGAAGTTGCAAAACAATATGGCTTATGGTAAGGAGGAAGGTCAGTTTATAGCTGGAATTTTAAAACTGCACACATATAAGAAAAAATGAAAAGCAAAAATTCAAACCTCAAGAAGAAATTCTTTTGCTCTTGTACCCAGAAATTATAAATAATAGTCTACAAAAGAGGCTGCCTTTAAAAAAAAGTCTGAAACAAACCCAAGAATTACAACCAGGCACACACCAATATTCTGTTTTCTTCATAATCTCTACTTTCCCCCCCAGATGTTGTCTCCTGCTGTGCAATCTTCACATCCAAAGAGGCACTAAGAAGCTGAACATCTGGGGCGCTCCATTATAGGAGTTAGTGCTCAGAGAAAAAGAGGGCTGAAATAACTAATGTTCCTTTCTGTCAGTCCATGAAACCATACTTACTTTTCAGATGTTCGCCAGTAGGTCAGGGTCTTATAAAATTTAACACACTTAAACGTCTCTTGGCCCATATCTTTCATGCTTATCAGTGGGTTAATTTGAACTAAGGGTAATGCTTGATGTGTATAGTCAGTACATTTGTATGTGTGGATATGTATGTGTGCTTCTGTGTATGTGTGCTACCATGGCATCAAAACTATGATTGCTGTAGATATAGTTGTTATGGTATGTATAGCCTGTACTCAGTACTCGAGTAGCCTGCACTCAGCAATAAAGAAATAAGACATTGGTTGAGATTGATATCGCCCATCACAAACAGAGTGGGGAAGTTGGTTCTCATAGGTCCCTAACAGCAGAGTGCCAATGGAACCATTAGGCACCATGCCTACCTTCTCTTTTCATGATACCACATGCATTTTCCCCAAACCCTCTCTTCCTTTCACAATTATGTAAAGAGGTGTGGAATCGGCATCATCAAACAAAAGAGAATGACCTAGGTACGGATGATCTCCTTGATAGTGGGCCCGTGGTCTTTCTACATCAAAAATGTTGGGGACAAGGAGGTCTAAACATGTTTTCTGTCTTATTCTCCAAAATTCCTGCTTTTACCCAATTCTGTTTTGTTTTAAAACCAAATGATTGTGGTTTCATATTAGCTGGACATTGATCAGAATAAAGAAAGAGAAGGAGCCCTATCCAATTTCAATGGTATAATTTGGGATTTCTCTTAATTTTAGGCCTATTGGTAGCAACTTGGAGCTTTGCTTCTGTTTGGGGAAAATGCCCTGTTGGGATAAATTTATGAGGTTTCCTCTGACTGCATAGACCTTGCTCCATGATGCTATTGAAGCTCTCAGTGAAGTTTGAATTTCAGTTATTTGCTCTTTATGTATTTTATAAGCTCTTTGGAGAATGTGGAGTCATAACTGCTCAGTATTATTATTAAGGTTATTATATGCATATGCACTGCCACTTAGTTTTGAAAAGTAAATATTTGTGCTAATTATATCAGTGTCATCCACTGTGCTAATTATATCAATATCAACATGTTGATATTAATATAATTAATTAGCACAAAGATTTACTCTTCAAAATACATGGCAGTGACTCTGATTCATTTGCTGTGAGGGGAGCATGAGTGAAGTACAATTCCATAACACTATATTTAGGCTCTGATATGCAATCAGCTTTAATAATTACCTAATACTGTAGGTGGCCTTAGACAAGTGAAATGGTTTTTTCAGGGTTGCCTGGGAATTGGATGCAAAGATGAAAATATCCAAGTAGCTTTCTCCCAACATTCTACTTGGTCATTAACCAACTATCCAAGTACAGAGCTGCTCCTAATTAACCCTGAAGACCTCGACAGAAAGGTAGGTGGAATGAATTAAAGTGTTGAAACATAGAAAGAAAATAATTGTCCTGACTTAATTGTTATTATTAAACAATATTGGGCTTGGTACATTTTAAATGGAAAAACCACCCAGCAATAAGAGTCAGAAAGGGGAAAAGAAAGAGCATGAGTCATAAGCCACCAGAGCAGTGAGCAGATTTTAATTGGAGGCTATGCATTATGTAAAAAGTTCCTGGTAATCATATGAATGACAAAGACATTACAATAACAGTTAACAACTATTGTTTTTATTCTATGCCAGAAATACTTTGAAGTGTTTGTTATTATTTCATTCAGTGAACTCAACTCCATGAAGAACAATTACCCTTGTTTCATATGAGGGGAAACTGAGGCTCAAGAAGTGCAAATAATCTGGCCCTGTCACAGAGCTGGTGAGGGAGTGTGTCTAGACTGGTGCTCAGTCCTTGCCCCACTAATCTCTGCTGTGTTCCCAATGGACACACAACTAATTACGCAGGAAGAGATGGCCCAGGAGCATTTGAAGGATAGCTCCTTACACTTATTTTACTGGGACACGGAAGAGAGTTTGCCTTGAAGCATACGTTTCCCAAGAAGACTATATCAGGGCTGTCTAGAAAGAAGCACAAGTCTCAACTACCTCTTGACCGGAAAGTTAGCAAAAATAAGGCTTAAGTACAACCAATTCTCTTTTCTGGATTCATAAGCCAATATACAGAATGCCAGGAGATATTTAAAATGCCAAACCTCCAAATTTTTATTAGCAAGGTCCTGATGTTGGGCCAATTTAGAAAAATAGATTTTTATAACCAGATCTTTGGGACACCCTCATCCTGATACAAATGCGGAAAAAATTGAAACCCAAATTTGGTGAGAGAAAAAGGCTGAAGATTCCAGAAAGAGCAAAGAAAAAAAAAGCCAGAGCTTCGGACCCCACTTCTGTGTTCTCTCTGCCAGGCCACATGGCTTCTGTTGACCCTCCTCTGCAGGATTGGCCCAATGTTGTTGAAGTCTCCCCCAAATTTATGTGTAAACCTCAGAAATGCTCTTATGTTCTTCAGTCAAATAATGAGAAGAAAGAAATTAAGAATTGCATTTAAGTGCAAGCATCACCACTCCTGCCATTTATTCATCGATTTGGCCACCATTTTCTAAATCTTTGAATGACTCATTCATTATCTTAGAAATCTCCTTGAGTGAAAAAAAAAATCAGTTGATATCATCCCATGTAAACAAGTTTCCATCTTTGCTTGTGATGTTACTTTTCGCTCTTTTAAATTTTTGAGTATCATCTATTGCCATTTCAGCTAACCTTGATGAGACACATCTCCAGAGATAGTAGAAACATGAGAGAGACAGAAGGCAGAAGACATGGAGAGGATACAGATCCAGGAGTACCATTCTACTTTTCCATGACTGCCCCTCCAACCTCTTGTTGGTTTCCCAGGCCAGTAGTTAAAGACTTGGTGCTTGATGCCTTTGCATGTAGGTAATGTCCCTTCTTTACAAATGTAATGATGTCTACTTCAGTATGACACAATTCCTTTCTTCTCCCGTGGCCCCTCCCACAGTGGCTTTAGTTTTCTCTTCTCAGAGCTTCACACCTGTCATCCCACATTTTACGCATCCTCTTCCACCTCTTCTCTTGCCTCAAGGCTTCTGTCTCCACCCTGTCCAGGTTCTGACATTCAAGAACAAACTTGTTGGCCCTGCGTGTTCCTCCCCTACATCCCTCCATCCTTTGCTTACTTTTCTTTATTTCATGACAGATTTTTTTCTACATTTAGAGGGCACTGCCTTCAACGAGGCACTTGTAAGTATTATAACACATTGAATTCATGTTTTTGTTTCTTTCCCCATGGAATTCACAGGGTTCATGGTCATCGTCAGAGTCAGCACTTAAGAGAGCTTTTCATCTTCCAAGAACTCCTGAATTAATGGGCTTGAATATGAGGCTCTTCTGGTCAGGTAGCTAAGTGCATTAATTAAGCTCCATGTGCTTTGTTTCAGGAGAGGGTCACAGACAGATTTATCACTTCCTTTGATTTACTTCAACCGGTTTTTGCCTTCTTCTTTCTTCAAAAGCTATAGTCCACAACAGACGTGGTGTTTTTTTTTTTGTTTTTTTTTTTTTGCGGGGGGTGGTGGGACACGTGAAAGGAGTACATTTTCTGGTGGAAAATACTTTGTTTCGTGCCATGACTCCTATAATGTCTGTAATTAAGTCCTAAAGAGAAACCAAACCTTTGAGAGCTTCCAATGACCCAACATTTGCCTTTTCTCTCTACATCTTTCTTGTCACTGAGTTTCTCTGGAGCAAATGCAGCTCTTCCTTTGTGCTTTTTCTGTAGAAGTCCTCACTTACATCCTGTCTCCATCTATTTGTCCCTGTTCCAAGCCTCTTTCTCCTTCTTGCAGTGGGTCTTTGTCCTCTGCTTGGTCTCTTGGATTAGAAAAAAAAGTGTCCTTTAGAAAGAAACTCCAAAATGTCCTACAACAGCACAAAATGTGCCTCAGAGAAGTACAAGTAGGTCTCTGTCCCATCCACTGTCTCTCCTTCTCCCCATTGTGACCTGAACGCCATTCCCTCCTTGGCCTGCTCCCTCCCTTTTCTTTTCTTTTCTTTTCTTTTTTTTCCTGTATTGTCCTTCTTCCTTACATTCCTCCTTCCTCTCTATTTTCCTTTTTCTCTCTATTTCTTCCTTCCTGTCTTCTTTCCTCCTTTCCTTCTGAAAGTGAGTGTCTGACCTGTTCAGTAACTTGTGACTACAGACAGAAGTGGTCAGAGTGGGTTTTGAACACCAAACTGAGAGACTCAAAGGCCTTTTGTTTTTCAATTTTGAAAGAAGCTGATGTGGTCATTTCTACAAGACTTGGATCTTTGATAAACAATTGATTGTCTTATACATTCCCAGAGAAAATCATGCACCCTCCCTACATTCCATTTCCCTCATATGTAAAGCAGAGGGGTTAGTTTAAGCTCAGAAGATTTTCTAGTTTAATTGAAACCTGTAGGCATCAGAATTAGAATGTGAACCTCAGACTGTGTATCCTTAATAAGAGGATAATAATAACTGCTCCCTAAGTTTGGGGTGATAATTAAATTAGACAATGTACATAAGGCCCAGCATGGGTTTCTTACACATAGTCAGAACATAATAAGAGGTAGTTACCATTTATATATTGTGAAACTATAATGGCCAAGCACTGTGCTAGGTACTCAAACCTCCAATTCTTCATTTAGATCAGCAGGGAGAGAAGAGGTCACCCACAGTGTCATTTACATTCTATGTAAATAATAATATCTTAACCCCCCAAAATATTCCTGAGATGCCTTTCAGCATAAGTAACTGAAGGCAAAGGGGATATTTTGGGGCTAGAATCTTCCCATGCCTTACAAATAATGCTTATAGGCAGTAACCAAAGGGGCCCTGCTCATAATATCCTTTCCTGGAAAAACATCCAAGGTTGGACCATTTCCACAAATAGGACCAGGAAAATTCCCATGGTGCTGGAGCACTTGTTTCCCGGGGGTTAGTGGGTCAACGACTGCTCCCTTTTCCCAGTGGAAAAGTGCAAGTTATCCCACGGGCCACAGAGCTGAAGGAGCATTGATGTGGTGTGTGGGAAAGAGCACAGATTGGATGAGAAGACCTGGATTCTCCTCTCAGCTCTGCCACCAGCCTGGTGAGATTCTGGGAAAACTACTTCACCTGCCTGGCTAGATGGCTCATTCACCCTCTTGTGCCCTAGAATTGCCTGAAGAATTCCAAAAACAATTCCAATTCCTGGGCCCCTCCCCAAAGTTTCTAATTCAATGACTCTGGACTGAAACCCAGCATCAGTATTTTTGGAAAGCCTGCCAGGTGATTCTAATATGCAGCCACAGTTGAAACCACTTGGTTAGACTATAATTCCATAACCCAGATGAATCTAAATCTACTGTTGTCTAAATACCTACAGCATTGAAAACGAAACCTGGGTTGTATAATGTACTAGGTTGTAATGGAATGTTCTTTTTCATAAGGCCTGCCCAGTTTTCTTCTTTGGTAGAGAATTAGCATTGATTTGTGCATCTGATAAATCATTCTTATGTGCCTACTATGTTCAAGGTGCTTGGAAATACCACCCAGCTGCTTGATTCATGCAGACTCAATTGCTTAGAAGAGCAAAAGTTTCCCCTTATCCAATTCACTTAATCCTCTGGGAAATGGTCAGAAGCTCAGAGTACTTTTCCATCTGGAAAAATCACTGGGGAGAAGGCCTGTGCTGCTGTAGCTGACAAAGAATTTGGCTGGCCTCCCTCTCTTTGCTGATAGCTGCCCAGGGACTGGGTGAGAATCATCCTCTGCTTGTACCCTGAGCTTTATCCTTTCTGTCCCAGGTTGCCCTCACAGATCCAGAAGATGATGGAAACTATAATCAGAGAGCTAGAAAAGAGTGAAGTGAAGCTAGAGATAGGCCCTAGCTTTGCTGACTGAGAGAGAAGGCAGAACACTGAGGCACTCAAAAGATTTGTATCCACATAAGATGTAAAGATGCCTCTTTCAAAGATGTTTAATCTAAATCCAAATATCTATTTATAGCCTACCTCTTTCCAGAAAAGATTTGAGGCAAAGGATCAAAACGTGGCTAGACACCAAAGCGGGTTTTCCTCAGATAGAAGGCAGGTTGGTAAGCCACTCCTTACAACTCTTCTAGAAGAGTAGCCCTGCTGTCTCCATCTGTCAAATGTCTGTGTCCCATTGTAGATTCTCTGCTTATGTTGCTAATTTTTACCTTCTCAAACAACCAGGCTTTCTTGAAAGCTATTGAATATTACCATAAGGGAGCTACATATATTCTTGGGAGCAGGAACAAGAATGTGTCATCAAGTCAGAATACAGGCAAAGAACATGAAATCGAAGAAGAGGGAAATGCCCTCAGAAGACCACCTTGTCCTTGTACCCCCAGGATAAACAGGCCCTCCTCGGTAAATCAACTGTAATTGAGGGCAAGACATTTCAAACATTATTTTTACATGAAAGCAAACACAGATATATGTTAAGTAAAATGCATAAGTCCCATAAATTATTAAGACAAACTCCAATATTTCAAGTGCATTTCTTGCCTCAGTTCTGGGATCAGCACCATCAAGTGAGCACATAGATGACCTCTAAGGCCCCTTCTGGGATTGTTACCACAGTGCTGGGCACTTTTCTGTATTTGATTGCCGTCCATGATATCAGACTTCTAAAAGTGATCAGTCTTGTGGTGATTGTTTAAAATAATTTCTTTCATTTTAAGTTTATTTATTTATTTCCAGAGAGAGAGAGAGGGTGTGTGTGGATGCATGTGGTGGGGAGGAGCAGAGAGACAGGGAGAAAGAGAATCCCAAGCAGGCTCCTCACTAAGTGCAAAGCCTAATGAAGGGCTTGATCTCACAACCGTGAAATCATGACCTGAGCCAAAATCAAGGGTCAGTCGCTCAAGGGCTGAGGCACCCAGGTACCCCAGTCTGATGCTGATTTGAATAACAAAGTCTAGATTGACTTGGCTTGCTTGTGGTTGGCGATGTGTGAGAACTTCTGGTATTATCAACCTCTGTGTGTGTGTTGGTCTAATTTCACTAACTGAAATTATCTCTCCCGGAGAGCAAAATCCATGACTTTTGGGTCCCCAGTAGTAGAACTGAATATTTGTTTCATGAATGAATTCTTGGCCTTGCCTTCTCTCTAGGGGAAATGAAAAGAGGTCCCCACAAAGAGTGCCACTTTATCAATTCAATCAGTATCAGAGCATCACTTCAATTTCAGTCTGCCTAAACTACTTTTGCTTCAGAATGATGGTGAAAATGTACTTCAAGGCATTTATCTGGATAATGGATGAGAGAGATGGTAAAAACTTGAGACATTTCAGGAAAAGAGCACTTTCTGAAAGACTCAGTAATTTTTAGGAGAACATCACCTCAAATATTTTCCATGCTAAGTAATGTTAGATTTTGTTGTACTTTTTTTCCTAACTTAAAAAAAAAGAAAAAAAAAAGAAGTGCCATCACCCACAAGTGAATGAGTGATGTCTTCTCCCTGAGTTTTTTCAAAAAGTCCCAGGGAAATTATTTTGAAAGAGACTCAAACTAATCAATAAAGGAAAGGCTCTGCTTCTGTTGTAAATCTGATCCAAATCTTGTTACTGTGTTTTCCCACTGACGTTGTTCTGTCTTATGGAAATCCCTCCTATAGCACTTCTTCCCTGTTTGGGGGGAACAGGAATAAAACTGTTCATCTGGCCTTTGGCACATTCTTCTTATGAGACTGAAGGAGGTAGGGGCTTGCTGAACGTGTCCCTTTAAAGTAGAGAAATGTTTCACTTGGCATTTCTGCTCTTTTAACTCGAGGTCATTGACATAGAGGGCTTGATTGGGAGCAGCAGCTATAAAGGAGGGAAGAAGTACATCCTGTGCTACTTTGGGCCTCTCCTCCCTCCACCTTAGATTCTGAGCTCACTGCATTCAGTGACATGTGATATGCTCAAATCTCTTTTCTTGGCCAGGTCAGTCCTGAGCGTATTGTGCCACCATGGGAGTCTAGAAGAAAAGACTCCCATGGTTTCCTGATACTCTGTCCTCTGGAGCTCTCAAGCTCCTGGTATCCTGACGGACTGTTCTCTGATTGCAGAAGATTCCTGTTTAGCCCCTTCTCTCTGCATGTGTGCAAAGATGTTCCTCATTCTTTATCCCCTGGGAACAAGCTTGACATTCAGAAAAGACATGAGCTACCTTCTTGCTAAGTACAGGCTTAGAAAGCTAACTGTCCCCCAAGAATCAGAAAAACCAAAAGAACCACTCAGTAAACACCATTGCAAAGTAGGAAAGGGTACCAGCCTTGGTAGTGTTCAAATGCTCTGAGCTGGGTCAGCTGATGGGGCTCTCAGCCAATGCCAGATGATGGGGAGTTTTATGACAGTGACACCCGGCGACTGAAACGGATGAAGTTTCTCAGTTCATTGCACTAGTGCTAAACTCCAGGCAGGAGAATCGCAGCTCCAGGTCTTTACTGCTGCCTCAAGAATGCCATTGACCGACAGGGAGGTGGTCTGCTGATCAGCAACTAGATAGCATGGATGGACCCCCAGTCATTTCCATCTGGCATTGGCGTGTCCTGCTGCAATGTTAGTAGGGTATGCCCTTGATTCCCGAATCCCCCATGTTTAAGACTAAGTAACAAGTTGGAGCAGTGAATAATTCTAGGAGAGACTAGAGTGCTGGCTACATTTCCTGTCCTGACTCCCTTCCTGAGCAAACGTTCAAAGCACAAACCTAGTGCCCTGTCTTTGACAAGCTCAAGGCTCCCGGAGGTTTGGAGCCCTATCAGGGACTAGAACTTAATTGGCCCTCCTTTTCATCCACTTTCTGACTCAAGTTAATCAGGGTTTCATTAACCTCAGCAAATGGGTTAATTAAATGTGGTTAATTAGATTTGGTTAAAATGTGTAAATTAAACTGATTTCATCAGTAGCTTTTCCTACCATACCAGATCTTGGCATTAGAAACCAATATCTGTAAGTCTCCATCAGATTGGAAAATGGGGTTTCCACTGAGGCAGGCACGGGTCCTAAATGAGATGCGGTCAATTCTCTGGGTGCTCACTTGAGGAGCAATGGTCCAAAATGACCTAATGGTCTCTGGACCTGGACATGCTGTTCCCAGAGCAGCCTTTTGAAAGTGTGCCCTTCCATGTGTTTTATCGTGTCATTTACGGTGTTGTTCATCTGGGGGAAGAATCTGTCTACACACAGGACTGCTTCCAAATGGTACCTAAGCTAGCAGGTCACAACTACTCAGCAAGAGGCTTACTTACCGCCCCCCCCCCCACCAGACCCGCCCAACCTCAGAACAGACTGCTGCTGCACGAGCCAAGCGGAAGCTCATGTTTTAAGCAGTGCTAATTGGAAGTGAACATCTTATAAATAATCCATGCCCACAATCTTTGACGTGCGTATACATTCAGCAAACCAAACCCAGCAGATTACATTCAGAGCAGTTCAGGAGGCAGGCCTGTGACATCCGTGGCCTGTCAGTGCCCATACAGACAAAGGGATGCACAGGGAGGCTGGGGTAGTGTTCTCTTCCCCTCCTTCAATTATACATCCTATATTCACTGGGTTGTGTGTTCTAATAAAATATGTAGAATTTGGGTGTAGGTATCTTTTCTCTCTCTCTCTCTCTCTCAAAAGTGAACAGGATGAGAAAAAGAGAACTGGGTTTTGGGGGCCAAGGCAGGTCTGAGTAATTGGAACCAATTAACTTAAGTGAAAATTTCTGAAGCTGTATTTCATGTGAGTGTTTGGCATTTTCAGGAGAAGGCTGTAATTATGTTGCTTGGAAAAATAATTGGTGGTTTGGAGCCACGCAGATGTACAGTGCCCCTGAAAAGAGATGCATTTTCTGAGAGTGATAGGAAATGTGGTGATTCTTAGGACCCATTCCCCAAATTCCTTTTATACTTATTTTGTCTCTTGCATCTGTTCCTTCAAAACCACAAGAGCTTAGCATAGTTCTGCAGTGCTGTTCGGGGAGTGAGGTGGGGGAGCTGGAGCTGAATTTTCCATATTCATGCCCTCAAATAGACCCTCAGAGGTCCCCTGTGGGAGGGAAAGGGAAACTCAAGCCCGGTACAATAACATACGCTTCTGGGGTCTCCACGCTCCTCAAATCTATTTTTAAAAGCGTGCTTTAGTAAATTATATATAACATATAGCCCATCATGAATGTATGTGTACAAAATGATGAAATGGAATCACTTCAGGTTGTGAATGTCATTCAGTTCCTTCCTTCATCCAAGTTAGCATCAAAGGTGGGCCACGCAGCCTTGCCTCAAGACTGAGCCCCTGTGGTGTGCAGGTCACATCACTTGTCTCCCCATGGGATTTTTAAAAAAAATTTTTTTTCAGAGCCATGGCATGCATGGGCCCTTGGGGACCCTGGAGACCACCACGTTAGTAACAGATGCCTTGTCTGCATTCTGCGGCATCGAGAAGTCATGGGTACCTAGAAACCACCCTTGTCAACCCATTCACGAAACCATGGGTCTGATTTCTCAACTCCTACTCTCGAGGATGAGGAATGCATGGAACAGTTTGAAATTGAATTCCTCAAAGTCACACTGGAGTTTGTAGCAAAACAACAACAACAACCAAAAAACAACACAAAAAGGTGTTTCGTGCCTGGCTCCCCAACACCCCATAGGAAGGAAAGCGGATGCTTCTCTCAGCCACTCCATTTATTTCATCTTCCGGAAGGTCTGGCGGTTTCCCCTGCGGAAACTCCTTTTGAACAGGGCTACCACCTCTATATGAGCCTTTGGTTATTTGAGGGCCACTACACTGGATGGAGTCACAGAGTTTCCTTCATTCAATTCTCCTTGGCCGGCCCACAGAGGCAACCTGTGTCCAGCGCCACATCCAAGCCATGGGAACAGAAACCAGGGAGTAACGTGAGATTTCCATCTGTGGACATTTATCAGGAAGTGACCAAGGAGGCTGTGAAACACTAACGTCTACAAGGACGAGTTGACGAATTCAGAAAGATCCTTTAAAGCTCCTCCAAACCTGGAAATCCCCTAAGCAGTGTCCAGTCTGAAGTCAGCCTGAACTGAAATGTTGGAGAGGAAGTGGCATGTCTGTCCCTCTCTCGCACAGAGTGCTTCGCTGAGGATGAAGAAATGGGGCTGCAAGACAGAGAGGGAGCCTCCCGACTGATGACCCGACCATCACGAAGGTTGTAGCATGACCGCGACAATTCCCGGCACAGCCTTCCTTGGCTGGAGTGGCCAGAAACCACACTGGTTGTGCTTAACTGGCCAGGAGGCATGGAAGGAAGTCAGGCGAACTAAGCAGGCAGTATTCCTGAGCTCAACAAGGCTGTCGGCATTTGCTTGCTGGCCACCAGACAGCAAAATACCATAAGGCAAGATCATGAAGTAAAAGAAAACGTATGCATTTTGAAACCAAATGAAATACTCTGGGCTAAGTTCCAGGGCATAGTCCTAAATTCTTCTTTTGAGGGGAAGAGAGGGCTAAATTTCATTAGCTAAAATCCTTTAAAGCATCATTTATATGCAGTTTTTGGAAACGAAGAATTTGCCTTTTAATGACAAATCTGCATTTCATCATAAAGATGGAACATGACGTCCTTGGCTTGGTTATTCTCTGGAGGAGTAGGCTCTTGTTTGCACAGTGTGTTTAGAATAGAGCAGAGGCAAAGACCACAGCAAATTTATTTCAGGCACAAGAGAGTGGATGCATATAAACATAGGAAGCTGGAGCCATGAACAATGTAGCTTCTATTCCAAGTGGTCCAAATCCCATTTAACCAGACTCTAGAAACAATTGCAGTATTCTGTTGTTTCCAATTGCAACTCTGAAGACAGGACAAGTCACAAATATAGAAATATTTTAGAATGACTGAAAAAAAATTCACGTTTTGATAAGGTGGGCCCAACATGTCGGAAGCATTGTGTTAGGAGCAGTTAATGTCAAAAGCAAGTTTAAGTACTTAAATAATGGGCAATGGGAATGATTTGGGTATTCTATGCTATTACAGTGCTTCAAAATCCAGTGCCTTTAAAACTGCATAATAAAATGATATTTATAGCCTAATTGTATAGTGCCTTTTTTCAGATCATGGACGAAGCAAGTCACAGTAGTTTTACAAGCTACTATAAAGAATAACTAAGGCAGGCTACAGTGTTCGAGACTGATTGAAGAACACCTCAGGCGTGTGTGTGGTCAAGCATAACCATAACCAGCTCCACTCATAACAATGCATGCTGAGGTCACTGGTCTTGTGTAAGGAACTGGATTTGTACCCCTTCAGGGATGTGGGACCTTCCACCATCACCATGAGAGGACGTGAAGAGAGAGCTAGAACAAGTACCTGTGGTTGGAACTGGATATTTTCACATGAAATAGCCAGGAAATAAAGGCAAAACCATCAGTGGCAGAGACTGAACCATCTCCTAGCACAAGAGCTCATATTCCCAAACACTTTGTACTGAGGAGAGCTTTTGGCACCAAGGCAGTTCAGAGTGGGTACGTATGTTCCACATTCTCTTTTCTCTCTTTTGTGTTCTGTGGTTATCTTGGAGACCACATGGTAAAGATGGAGGTGACAAGAGATGGGAGAGACCTGGGTGGTTTCATGGCACAGAGCCTCATGCTACCCCGTAAATCATAGAAGACTGTGACAGGAGGAACAAGAAGTCTTTATTATGTTAAGGCACTGAAATTGTAGGGTTTGTTTTAACAGAGTCACTTATCCTAATACAGTACCTCGTCCTGAATCAATGAGATAATTAACTCAAATCGCTTCTTTGCCTAAAACCTGGACAGAGCCTGAAAGAGACTGAATGCAAGTCAAGGTATATTGACCAAGTGCTGTTCCATGTACAACACAGCTGAATATGGCAACTATTTTCTCAGTCATTCCTCAGTTTGCTTCTACCATTCTTTACAGAGAGTAACATTTCATGACCCTGAACAAACAATCCTGATAACTAAGTCAAAATAAGCCTCCAGTTCCTCTCCATGCATGCACATGTGTGTTCCTCACACATACACGCACATGTATGTGAACATGTGGTTTTAGTTGCCCTTCAGAGTCTTTGCCTTGGGACAAGGTTCATACATTCATGACTTACCAGAGGGGCCAGTTACATACTTCCAGGGAATGCTTTGAGAAATAATTCCCCAAATTTAAACTTATGACTTGACTGTAAACATTGGGGTACAAAAATCATAGAGGATATTAAAACACAATTCTTATTCTTTTCAGAGGGAATCATATTAAAATTATTCTCCTGGCAACGCCTGGGTGGCTCAGTCAGTTGAGTCTGACTCCTGATTTTGGCTCAGGTCATGATATCACAGTTTGGGAGACTGAGCCCCAAGTCGGGCTCTGTGCTCACAATGTAGAGCCTGCTTGGGATTCTCTCTCTCCCTCTCTCTCTGCCCTCCTCTGTGTTCTCTCTCTAAAAAATAAGTAAATAAATAAATATTTTTTAAAAAGTAAAAAAAAAGTTATTGTCCTGAACAGTCAAGCTCAGAGATAGTCAACGGAAGCCTCATCCACAGCAAGAATAAGGACTTGATCCTCAGTAGTGCAAACAACACCTACCACTCCTCTACTATCCCTCAAGCTAAAACCACAGCAAGTTTGCATTTAAACGATTCGAAATGCCACATACATTCAATTCTGTGCCTGGGCCAGGCAGCTCCCAAGGCAATGGTGCACAGTGTTTGAAAACTTGGTATTATTTAAATGAAACAAGCATCCCATTGCTCTCGATCATACTGAACAATGAAGATTTCACACCCAGCAATTCCATCGGTGGAGCTCCCTCTGTCTCCATTTGCAGCATTGGACAGATAAATAAATAGTCTTTAGATCCCGTTATCTGCCTGATGTTGCTTACAGAGACAGAGATTCTAACGATCAAGTTGGTTAGTGCTGGGTCATTATCATCTTCCTCTGAGACCTGCTGTTGCAGGGAGAAGTGTGCAGTATGCTGTGATATGACTTTAAGAAAGTATTAACGTGCCTAAGATGACTTGGAATTGCCAGCCTTCCGGGTTGTGGTGGGGACACTGGAAGGAATAAACGAACATTTCCAGGAGATTACAGATATCGCAGGGGAAACTGTTAGCATGCACACAGACTGACTTTAGACACCTGCAAAGAGCGGAATCATTGCAAAAGAAGGGGAAGGAAAAGATAAAGCCAGAATGCTGTAGTCCGTTTGGAATAATAGCACCCTTTCCTTCTGACACGCCTCTGTACCATTTTCCAGGTTCCCTCCCTGACTGGGTGTCTCACTTCCATCTGGCTCATACTGGGTTGCCTTATTTGCTGAAGAACCTTGGTGATATGCTGCAAATGACTTGGTTTCTGTGCTTTAAAAAAAAAAAAAAAAAGGCTGAGAGCAGGAGGGCTCAACCCTGTATTCATCTCCAGAAACCATTCCCACCTCTCAGTAGGACAGATCCTGACCTTAATTCTTCTCTTGGTGATCTGTCCTCTACCCCTTTGGCACTTGAGATTCACACTCCACACTTTTGCTAATTCTTAGGAGAAAGACATTTATCAGGACAAAACAGGAACCTAAACTCCCAAAGGCTTACATGGGCAGTCATCACGTTGGCTTGCTCTCTGCTCTGAAAACAATGACTTCTGGATAGCATGGGCAGAAGTGACAGGAGCCTACAAGAACCAGGCTGTGACAGCCAGGAAGCTACTGTGTGTTACCACAGAATCCACCAAGGGGAAAAACTTTGAAACATTTTAAAAATGCAGGTGCACAAATTACTCATGCCAGGAGCGGCAGTGGCACTTTGTAATAAAATCTTATGTTTATTTTCCACTGTTGAATACACATACCTTAGTGTTCCCAGAGAGAGAAGCCTGCAATGCTATCCAATGAACAGTTTGCAGATGGATTAAATACATGTACCAATGAAATAAAACGTGCAGATTTGGGGCTTTTTGCCTCCTACCTTTGCTCTGGGCCCAGAGCTCCCCAATGATGACACGGGAGGTTTGTGCAAAGATCTGAAGTTGAGAAGGATTAGTTTGAGAGTCAGATGGAAAAGGACACAAATGAAAATACTTCTGCATGAGCCTGACAACCAAAACTTAGCAAATGAGTGATTTCCTAGCTTTGGAGCCTGTGATAAATGATAGCAAATGAAGGAAGTTTCCAATGGTTTCAAGGTGGGCAGGGCAATGGCCAGCGAAACACGGTGGGATTTATCAGTCAACAGGACTTCCTGGTTCTCATGGAAGCTTCGAGAGGGGGGAGCACGGGATATATGTAAGGGTCTTTGTTGTTAATACTTTTTCTGACGCATATAGTCTGCAGGGGCAAATCTTCAAGTTACTGCTTCCTGAGAATGCATTCATTTGAGCCAAAATGTATTTCAAGCCTAATCAATTGAATAGCACTATTATTGGCACAGTGTAGGGATGACAAATTGTACAAGACAAGGTGCCAGCACCCACTGCACTAATTATCTAGAGGCACTCACAGACCATACGATGTACAGGAGAATGATATGAGACATGCAGACCATAAACTCTGTAGAGGAAAGAGAGAGGTCCCTCTGGCTAAGATGATCAGAGAGGAGATTAGGAGGGCAAGCCAGGCCCCAGGCTGTAGGTACGATGCATGAGCCAGTGCTTAGGGAGAGGCGTGGAGAGCCGGGGCTGGAAGGATGGGAAGATGTCCCCAATTGCTGTCCAGGATTTGGTTAGGAGAGGGGAGGCCAAGAGTCCCAGAAATGCACGTGGATGTGCTGCTGTTCTGGCCCAGAGACATAACCTATGATTTCCAGGCCTCTTCATTCCACACACTGCCATTTGGCCCCCCGGGCTTCTGTTATTGCTAGGTCCAGCCAGCTTTCCCTGGGAGTCCCTCAGATGGCTATTCCAACAGGTAACGAAAACCCAGAAGACATGTTGACTAAACACCATTTTGCACACCACACACACACATACCAGTGCTACGCTGGCCACTGCCCACCCACTCCACCATCAGCATGTCTGGAGCTAGGCAGCCAAGGGAGTCAATTTCTTTGGGAAGAGAGGAGAGCACATTCCAGCCCACTGTGTAGGGAGTTAATATTCTGGTGTGCCTATTATTCAAGAGACGAAGGGAGAAGAGGGCACAAAAACAAATCTCTTCGTGTCAGAAATCCTAACGAGGATGCACAATGGCCTGCTTTCCCCCAGCCTGGTGACAGAATTTGCATCTGCCACAAAGGGGAGCCCGATCTCCTGTCTATCCAAAGCTTCCAATCTGTTTCGGTTCTCCAGGCCCTGCTTGGAGGCGGGGTGAGGTGGCACCAAACATTGTCCTTGGGCATTACACGGAGGAGGGTGTGGTGCAGGGAGGGGTTGGCCCTCACCATTGCCCTGCTCTCTCCTCGAGGGGACAAAGGAGAGCAGGAGCACAGAGGAGAACCCAAGAGCCATTTCCTCCCTGCTGTGCACGCTCTCCCCAGCCCATTCTAAATCAGGTAATTGGCATGTGCAGATTGATCCGCAGTGGTGTGTGGCACGCTCAACAATCAGCTGTGGCATCTGTACAGCTGGGCAAACCTGGCACGTAGGTGTGTCAGCCGGTGTTCAGGAGCTAGCTATCCATCAGCAGCCATCTTGTTCTGTTTGTTTGTTTAAGCAACCACAGATGCGAGGGGGTGAGAGAGAGAGAGAGAGAGAGAGAGAGAGAGAGAGAATTTCCACCCCCTCTCTCTTACAGACCTGACCTGAGGTTTAGAATCTTCTTTCCCACTCCAAGCACTCTGGGCCATATTAGATTCTATTTTTGTGCCCCCTCTTCAACCGGAATGAGGTTTGCTTTGGCATCTGAGCTACCACCTGCCGTATGCTCTTTAGTTCCTGTTTGCTGTAAAGCTTGCTTTGGGTCTTGGGTATCTTCACAGCTCATTCTGTGGAAGGGAAAGGAGCATTTCCGTCTTGAGGTAACTCCCAGTAGGTCCCCAGCCTCCTCTAGATGGAACTCTGCCCTGCTGTAGCCTCCGTGAAGATCAGCTGCCTCCAGCTTTAGCAATTTTTTTTCTATCTAGCAGGCAACAGCCCTGAGAACAATTGTCTTGGAGGAGGGAGGAAGAGACGAGGCTGAACACTGCTGTGCAGGGAAGGGAGCCATTTTTAAAGCCCTTCTGAAATGTTCCCGATTGTTGTAGAGCTTCAAGCAGGTGAAAACATGAGATGAAAGGAAATGAAGTGGCTGCTGACAGACTGGAGAACATGGCTTAATCAGCAGCTCGAATCGATGAGTCCAAGGCTGGCTGCCCCCAGCAAAAATCAATGGGGGAAAAGGGCTGCTGGCCCAGATTCCTCCTATCTTTGTATCTACCCCGGGACCACCCAGAACTCTTCCTACCCCACGTGCGCTTTGCCCCAAATGATGATATAGGCTGTAACTTAGCTGCCCCCTGAAAACTTCTTGGAAATCTAGCCTCCTACCCCAAATTAATAAAGATGGGCCAACTGTTGTAACGAGCAACCTCAAATCCCAAAGGATTCGCACAATAAAAGTTTATTTCTCCCTCACACAGAGACCAATATGGATATTCCTCTTCTGGCAATTTTCCTGGGCGGCCCTCTTCCAAGCCATGACACAGGGATCCAGGCTTCTCCCACCTTGAGAGGTTCCAACTTTAATGTAGGGCTTGTAGAAGCAGAAGAGAGCATTGGGAAGGCACGTTGGGTACTTACCCTTGTTGGCCTGGAAGTGACACTTGCTACTTCTGCTTACATTCCATTAGCTTGTGTTTGTCATCTGGCCCCACATAGATGTGAGGAGTCAAGGAATTATAAAGGAAATATAAATTACCTTTGGGGTGCAGATAGTTGAACCCTGCCATTTCTCTACCAAGTAATACTCACATCCCCTGACAAATAAAACCCAGAGTTATAGGACCACTGATTAGAAATGTTTCTATATCCCTACCTACTCTGTACCTCGTCTTTATTGCTGCAGAAAGCCAACCATTATTGGGTCCAATTTGGCCTGTTGCATCATCTTTTTCCTCTTATTGTCTAACTTTTATTAAACTTCATAGGACCCATTTTCCTTTGTCTTTGTACTTTTTTGCTGTTCTCTGGAATCCTTCCAGTTTCCATGCATGTAGTATTGGTTCTTATCCTTAAGGTAAATCATTTGCCTACAGTTGCTGCAGTTGTTTTCCATTGTGAGCAGTTTCAAGATGTTTAATGTAACAAAATTCCTGAGGTTGGAATTGTAGGTGATATTAAAGTTATTATTTTTCACTTATCCTGGCCTTCCAGAACACCAGGAGTGTTCTGATACGCCATATGAAAGCTCAGGCTAGCACATAGCAGAGGACCAGCTGAGACACACTGTGTATGGCAGTGCCCAGCTCAGATCTTACCTACAATCTTCTTCTGCAGATGTTTACTGAATTTAAAAGTGCTGAGATTCCAAGGAGTTATCAAAGAAGTAGGACATGGTATTCCTCCAGGGAGAATCTCCAGCCTTCCTACCTATTCAACAAATCATCTTTAGACTTCTACTTTCCATTAACATTTTCTTTATATGTTGCCTAAAATGGCATCATAATGTCACCCCTTATTTAAAAGCCATACCTCACTGATGGTATCAGCAAGGCCACACCCCTCTGATGTTTATGGGCCTCCACAACCCAAAAATGACCTGCTTATGAATGGAATAATTCATCCACTGAATAAATGTGTACTGCCCATGACTATGTGCACTGTTGTAGGCACCAAGGAAATGAAAGTGGATTAATATGGTTTTTGACCTCAGAGAGGTCATGGTCTTATGCAGGAGATAGATGGTAATGAAGACAAATAATTCTAATATGGTGCAAGCCCTATATTTTTGCTTTGTTCAGGAGACCAGGTTGGTGCAAAAGGAAAAATTGCTTAGCTCTGCCAAAGAAGGAAAGAGATCAGAGAGAGTTCTGGTGCAAGGAAAATACAGTGCTTGGGTTGGGTCTTGAGAAATGAGACAGAAGTTTCTTCATAAACAAGAAGGTGATATGGAAAGAAAATCTAGCCTACAAAGATGGTGTTTGCAAGGCAACACAGGCATAAATTAGTAGTGAATAATGACAAAAGTCTCAGTGAGATAGGAATTTAGAGAATATATGTGGGTGCACATAGGGAGGGGGTGGGAAATGGTCAAAAATCATCTTAGGTAGAAAGATCCAGAACCCTGATTGACATGGCTTAGGATCTAGCAAGGCTGTGGAAGAAGAGAAAGAGGGCAAGCTATTCTTCTGAGTTGTTCTTGCCGTGAAGTGGGAGTCCGTGAATTCTGTTCTCCAGATTGTCCTCAGTGGTCAGGCCATTGTACTTTCCACCCATGATCAACATAGCTTTCATTCCCAAAGAGCCTTCTGGCTCTGTGCCTTTGCACATGATACTTTCCCCATATCCCAAACCTTGCTCATTCTTTTGCAGACACTCCATTCCATGTGGATTGCAAGCAGAGTGACCCGACCATGCATGGTGGCCCTGCACCCAAAATCCCAGGTCTTGTGGAATCAGCCCCTTGCCATTTATCTGTCCCTAACTTATCTTCAGTAGGTTCATTTGAGAAGCTCTCCTCCCCCTAACTAGATGGAAGGGGTGAGTTATCTATCTCCTGCCACTTGTATCCCCCACCACACTCAACAGACAACAGGCCACATAGAAATCATAAAATATGTACTTATTGATTCATTGAAAGGAAACACTTGTAAGGTCAGTTTATTCTCACCAGCCCTAGAATTACCTTTGGTGGTTGTTAAAGAACAGACACTGGGGACCTAGTCCAAGATCTGCTAAGACAGCTGTTTAGAGGGGATAATCTGAATATTTAATAAGTACCCTAAGTGGAGTCTGTGTGTGTGTGTGTGTGTGTGTGTGTGTGTGTGTGTGTGTGACTATGGAAAGTAGAGAACCAGTGGCCTGGAGCAGGGGTTAGCAAGCTTTTCCTGTGAAGGGTCAAATAGTAAATGGTTCACACTTTGCAGTTCAGATATGGTCTGTGTTGCATATTATTTTTTCTTCTTCAGCCCTTTTGAAATGTAGATATCATTCTTAGTTTGTGGGCTGTATCAAAACAGGCCATGGGCTGTAGTGTTTCCACCTCTGGCCAAGAGGATAGATTCCTCAATCTCCTCAAAGTCTTCAGAGACATATGAAATCCAGTGACTCCAAGTATGAACAGTCCAGAGAGAAAGCCCCACTTCTGTTCTTTGCAGGGAGCAGGGCCTAATTGCCTACAACCTTGTCTTGTACCCCAGCATCTTGGGAATGTGTCCAGACTTCTTGGTGGATGTCGTCTGATCTGTCCAGCACCATGGAATGGGTGACTCCCGCTGCCAGTTCCTGGGACCCACACCCCTAGCTTCCCTCATATTAGGTGCTCTCAACATTGTTGACATTTTTATATCAATACCAGCAAGGGAGGCACCAAAGCCCGAGAGAGGATTGTAGGTTCCAAACCCCCTACATCTCCCAACCTATACGTAGCAGATTGCTTTCTGCAGGCATCTGAATATCAGCTTCTAAATGCCCTCAGGATTACCCGTTGAAGTCTCCTTCCACTCACCACCAGTCCCTGCTTTAGGTCCTCTGTGGGCTTTTTCTCTGGGGACAGCAGAAGCCCAGACCCTTCCTGACACTCACAGTTTGACGATGCTTAAAGGATCGCTCTTCTCGTTCAGCTCCTCAGTGAGATGTGAATTTGCACAAGATGATTCAATATATTTTTCTTGTGTGTTCTTCAGTCTATTTGTACTGCCAGGTGAATTTTTGACATTTCAGTGCGCTGCTCTAAGCTGCCCATGTTAGGGACCTGCCCCTGACCCTGGGTAGGGCTTTTAAGCAAGAAGAGCCAGAATAAACACATACAAGCATCCTTTGTAGTGTGCGTCAGTGCCCAGGTAGCCCTTGGTTATCTGTGCGTTCAGTCCTCCCGAGGCGGTGATGAAAAGGGTAGCGAGCCCTCCTTCTGAGACAGTTTGTAAGCAGTCCTGCCTGCAGGCTGAGGGTGGACAGGATGACCCCTCCAGTCCCATCCGGCCTTGGGATTCTATGATTTCTCACCTGAGTCCATTTTGTGCCCTGGGCTCATGCACATCAATTAGAAACACAACAGTTTACGCTTCTACAGGAGGGAGGAAAATGAACCATAGCAGTCTTCCTATCCGAACCAGACCTCATTTTTCCAAGTCACCACCTTACTCTCATCTGTAAAGCGCTAAATAGCCTGAGACCCAGTTATCTTTGTGACAATCTCTCCCCAGGTGCCCCATCATGGTAATTATGCTCAGCAGGAACGCTCTAGCTGCCCATCTCTGGAGTTAAACTCATTAAAGAGGAGAGGCTGAGAAATCTCCACAGAGGGCCCCCGCCCTTGAAATGATGGGCGTTCCCCTTCCTCGACTACCAGGATTGGGGGTTGGAGGGTTTTGGGGTCTGGTGTAAGACTCTAGATTGCCACAGAGCTTGCTTTAACCTGGATTTGCTGCTCTGATTTGTACTTTGGGTTTGCTATTGGGTCAGGAGAGAGGAAGGGCAGAAGTGAGGCCATGAACAGCTTCCATCTGATGAAATGAAGTACAGATGAAACAAAGCCATTAAGGTTGCTTATTCTAGACGTTGAATATGACCGGTTGATTGGGGACGACACTCCCTTGGAATGGATTAGTGAAAAGGAAAGGAAGTTTCTGGAGGAAAAACAGTAAAAGTTCAGAAACAGGAATCTCAGAGCCTGGGATAAGGACTTAGTTACAGAGAGAGAAATGTGTTCAAGGAGGAGGAGAAAAGAGGGAGAGAAAAACAGAGGGGAACTGGAAGATGTAAGGCACTCTCTGGGGGAAAACAGAACATTCTGGTGTCTCTGATTTTGATGGGCAAGATTTTTTAAGAGACAATAAAAAATTCTCCACTTGTCTAATGAAATGACATGTCAGAGATGTCCTGTTCTAAAAGACCAGAAGTGAAAAATGTGTCTGTGGTTGTGTAACTTGTAACTTTTCCAGTCAAAAATAGACATCATAAAGGGTCACATCCTATTTGTCTAAGCTGAGCACCAATATTATTCCTATAATGGTCAAGAAGCGGCCACCCTACTCAAGTATCTATCTGTGACAATACCTGGACGAATTCTTCGATGCCGGAATTTATGGAGACAATAAAAACATTAATTGAAATGGCTGAACATATTCTATGAAATGAGAACTATGTGCGGTATACCATAAAGTATAATTATATGCAAGAAACCATAAATGAATCTACACTGGAGGTCTGTTATCAACTTCCATTTACTCCTCATCAAAGAAATAGTTAACAAAAGAAAACAAAACACCCTCATAGATGCTTGTGGATAAGACTGGCCTTTGTTCTGATTTGGTGGAGATTTTTCTTCTTGGATGTCCAAGTGGTTCTAAACCTCGCAAATGTCTCCCATACAGTTTTAGCCCACAGATGTCTACACTGGAATTATTGTGAAAGTACTGTGTTCATGGGGTTCTAAATGACTCTGGGTAATTTGGAGTGGTGGGAAGGGAATCCAAGGTATTCCTTCCTCTCTTTGCTGTTTTGGGTGGCATTTCTGCCACCACTTCTGTGGCCCTAGATCCTTGAGTCTGGTCCTCCCTTCATGACTCCAGTTACAGAGCTGGGCTCGGCAAATACCACTGCCTCCCTAGGATCATCGGGCCCTAGATGCCTTCCTGCTTTTATAAAACTTTTGCCTTTCTGCCACCTGTTTCTTGTCTTTGTTTTTCAGTTCTCCCAACACCTTTGTAACTAGACCCTATATAAAAGTCCCCCACTGAACTGGATTGTGACTGGATTCTGACTTTGTGTAGACATCTAGAGGTACTTGCAGGAAAGGATTAGATAGCATGTGTTTTTTCAGTTAAAAAATCAGGGACTATACTAATTTATTGCTCAAGAGCATTTGCTTTTTCTCCAATGCCCACCTCAAAATACCAGAGAAGTATGGCTAGAGAGTGGTTGCTTTCCTCTTTGCAGATGGCCTGTATATCTACCTGAGCTGTCCTGAGTGAATATGGAGCTACATTGCTCCTTTTGTTGGAAGAAGAACTTCTAACAAGGACCAACCTTCAAAATGCATCTCTCATTGGGCAGAAGCATTGAGTCAATGGCATCCCCTGCAAATCACTGTTAGGTCCTTCATGGCCATAGCAGATGAAGGTTTTAGGGTCTCACCATTTCACACTCATGGGGGGGTAGGTGAAAGCAAGGTAGGTGTGTAGGTGAAAGCAGAAGCCATTCAGGTGATTTGTTGAACAAAAGAAACAGAGACTATTTTCCAGGGAGGAAATACCAGGGAAGGGAAGAACAAGGGTGTCAACCCCAGGAGCTGAGAACATTTTTGAAACCCCAGGAGAGCTGAAGACAGTGACCACCTGAAAGGTATGCCGGAACGTATGGTGTGTTAGGAGAGGAAATGTTTAAGTGTCACTTTATTAAGGAATCCCAAGGGAGATGAATATAATAGGAATGAGGGGGGATGGTCAGAGGACCACATTCAGTAATTCAATAAACACTTTTAGAAACACCTTCTTTATGCTAGAGACTATGCATCTGGCTCGGGGAATTGGGAGAAATAAATGAAACGGTCTTGGCCCTCGTGAAATAAATAAAAACTGAGTCGAAAGGAATCGCAAAGAGTTTGGTGAAAGAATACAGATGATGTGCAACATATTGTGGAAGTCAAGGTGTGAAAAAGAGAGGAACTAAGGTGGAAGACTGAGGCAAGTCTGGGTATATTGAAGACTTCAGAGAACAACAGAAAATAGAGGCTTTGTTCCTCATGGCGAGATGGGCTGGGGCCAGAGCAAGTTTCTCACGGGGACTCTGGCATGTCTTGGACATTTGACAAAGTCAGATGTTTCTGTCTGCCCACATAATCATTCTCGAACAGCATCTTGCACGACATCTACACGTAGTGTTCTTTCCAAGTGGAACAAGAGGTGGAAAGATGTGCACAGTGGGGAACTGGCTTGTTTGGGGTTCAAAACCACAAGCTTTGTACCCTGTTATCTTACGACCACCCCTCCCCAAATCAAGAAAATCATCATGTCCACTAGCTATTCTGTGTTCCTGCACACGTACCTCATATTGACATTGTCAGTAATTAGAGTTAGCTCAACATGGAAATTGTGTGTATATATCAAGGACTGAGCAGAATAGAATTTACTCTTTAGTACATAGGCACGGTAGGTCACCATCTCCATAAAACTCTGGTTTGCTTTGTGTGTAGATTTTAGAGATTTAATTCTTAATTGTGAGTTTCTTTACTTTGCCAGTTCCTACTCCTACTGTGAGGACCTTTTGCATGGAGTTTTCATAGACCATTTTTGTTATCACATATTTACATACTCAGGAGTTGCTTGTTTAATGAGGCAATTGAAATAAATAGTGTAATCATGTGTTTATAAGACTTAATGATAGACCTTCGTATACAGAGACAAAATTATAACACCGAATCTCATTGTAAAAATTCGGCTTAAAATTTCAGGAGAGAAAAAAAGGAATTTTCTCTCTTGAGTTTTGGTGTTTCCAATGTGCTCAGATTTACTCAGCAAATGGCTGAAAAGAATACAACTGGCTTTGAGGTTCAGTAAAAAGAAATTTCGAAGAGCACAAAAGTGCATCAATGTTCGATTTTCAACTTGCTTTACATTTCTATAGCTGAAAAAATGGCAGAACTTTTCTTGGATTTAAATTTACCACCACTTGAAAATTGTAAGGCAGGGCTATCAAAATCAAACAGTTTGGAGTGAATTTTCCTGTTATCCAAGTGTAATCATTGAGATGGGATAGCTCCTTATCTCCTCCTACTTCACAACTCTTTGGAATTGGGCTTTCTCTCAGGTGTATTAAACATTTCACATGGCCATATCAGCAATACCAGCAACAATAATAATAGGAACTACCCTTTGTGGCGTGCTTGCACGTTCCGACTGGCATTCAGACACAGCTCAGACTGACGTCTAGCGATGCCTGCACCACGGATGAGGCTGTGTTTTACTGACGTGTGATTCTCAGACAGCCCCAGTGTTTACTTCTCATTATGGAATTGGTATTTAACATTCTCAGCACAGGAATGTCAAGTGAAGTCACATTGCTTCGGCGGCTGATTTCCCTCACCCGGTCCAAGGCCTTTGTCGGAGCTTATTGACTCTGAAGGGAATTCGCCCCGGTGGGGGCTTTTAGGGAGCGGAGGCAAGGGGCAGCAGCAGCCTGTGTGCAGGAAGGTGTGAGGATGTCACTGAATCCATGACCAGAGATGACAGCGTTCTGAGGCCGGTGTCCTGAGCTGGTGTCAGGTTATCTTTTAAACTGTCGATGGCTCCCAGAAATGCACTTGGCTAATTGCAGAACATCCCAATCTTTATGGAGGGTGCAGTATAATCCCGCTCGCTCCTCCTGAAGCAGCCATGTAGTTCGCATGATGGCTCTTCCTTTAAATCATGGTTGCATTATGTCAAATAGAATTTGTCAACCATCAGCTTACTGAATGCAGTAATTGATCATTATTCCCCAACAAAGGTTAAAAAAAAAATGGCAACAATTAAAGAAGCCATGAGAGAATTTATTAAAGCAAGAAGGAGAGGAAATCTCCAAAACGCTTTCATCAGGTTAACTGCAAGGAGACAAGGAGAAATATAGAAATGGTACTTTAGGTCCGTCATTGATTTGCTCAGAGGCAAAGCCCTGAAAAAAACAACTGATCAATGCAGGGAGGGATTGGTTCTGCTGGGTGCCCTGTCAATGTCCCTCTTCACATGGCAGCATATTAATTGCAGCAGCATTTGCTCTGAATGAATTTCTTTATGTTCATTCATTCATTCATTTGTTAATTCATTATTAAACGCCTTGCTCAATTATGGGGGCTCATATTACCTAGCTACCTTTGCATTGGTTCAACCAGTCCTGCCAATGCTGGGTTGCCTCAGAAGAAAGAAACAGAAAAAAAAAAAGACGCATTGAGTTTTCTTACAGTTTTAGATCGGGCTGTAATATCAATAACTTTAATGGAACCAGAGTTTGTGCCCTGATAGGAACCCTGCTGCTCCTCAAATAAATGGCTTGGCTCCACCTCAGCATTTATCTGCCAGGGCTCGGCTTTATCAGGGCACCAACTCAGATTCCATTAATGTTATCTCTTAATTAGCTATGCGATTAACCTGTGTTACTCCTGCACGATAATGAGTCGAAGACAGAACCAGAGAAGTTCAGCTGCCTTATAATTCCCTCTCCAGAAGCCAAATCATTCTGGAAACCATTCCAGGGGAAAAAAACAAAAACAAAAACAAAAACAAGTCTAAGTAGTTCTGATTTGTGCTTCTCCTGGATACAGGGGTGAGTTCTGCACTCTTTGGAGGGAAGAACAATTGGGATTTTAGTTAACATTTATGATGCTTGGTACCAGACACTGTTCTAGTGCTTTCTATTGATTATCTCATTTAATCTTTATAGCAGGTCTATAGGGTAGGTCCTTTTACCATCCCCACTTTACAGAGAAGGAAACTGAGATACAGCAAGGTCAAAAACTCCATCCCAAGGTCACATAGGTGGGAGATGACTGAACCCGGGACCAGGTGCAGGCAGCAGACAGGGTGCCTAGATGCCCAGTCATTTCTCCAGGGTCCTGAGTACAGAACCCAGTGGTAAAGGAGTCTTCAGATAAAGGCAAACAGCCCCTGCAACCGCTTTGTGGCTGACTGTCCCAGCCGAGCCCTCAAGACATTTTCCTCCCACTGGGCACGTCTGTGGCAGGTGCATACCTCGGCTGCGCAGGGAAAAAGAGCCCTCCTTGCTTAGATTTTCTGCCTGTAGAAATTTCTCTCCAGTAGATCTCAGGGGAGCCAGGGCTTGCACTGGTGGACTCGGATGGCCCTGAGCAAAATGTAAAGATGGAAAAATACCTTGGCTTGCCTGCTTCTCCCATCTTTATTCTGTGTCCTTTGTCCCCTCAAAGTCAGATCCCCTCCCCCACTGCCCTCTCCCTCCCCTTTCTGCCTCCTCCCATGCACATAGGCACGGCTCTCTTTTCCGCTGAAATTACCCAAATCATCAGAAATGTGCTGTCTGGGCAAGCAAAATTGAAGAGATCATGACCTCATCGATGCTGCCACCAGTAAAGATGACCTGAGTGTCAAGAGGCCCCCTCTTCGGCACCCCTCTTTCCCTGTGGTCTCCTCCCCTAGGCGCTCAGTGGGGGGTGGGTGGGCTGGGGAGGCGAGGTGGACAGAGTTTTACGATATAAACCTAATGTTGGTGGAGAGCACCCTGCGTGAAGCCCCTAAGATGACATCGCCACACTGCCCCCCATCCTGCCCTGGCCTCACCATAGAACCAGGCCACTGTCCTGGAAACAGGACACACTGGACATTGTGGACATTTGCTCTGGCTGGAGAAGAGGTACTGCTGTCTCCACTGCTCCTCCCACACGGCCCCTTCCCTGCATCTTCATGGTCTATGCCCTCCCGTCCAGTGGAATACCCTTTTTCCAAAAAAGTTTTAGCTCTTGAATCCCATTATTAAACCATTCACCTGCTTTTCTCACCCCTAGAATGCCCCATCACCATCAGCCCTTCCAGAATCCTAGGGCTTCTTACTATTTGGTGTTGTCCCTATTGAGATCAGACCATGATATTATAGATCAATCAATCACATTACAGTGTGTCCATGAGAAGAAAGCAAACCCCACCCTGGGATGGGTGTCTGCACGTTCCACTTTAGAATCGATGTCAATCCATATGCAGTCCCTTACGATGCCAAAGTCAGAGGTATAAATGATCAATTCTTTTTACAAGTAGGTTTACTTTATTTATTTATTTATTTTTAATGTTTTTTATTTATTTTTGGGACAGAGAGAGACAGAGCATGAACGGGGGAGGGGCAGAGAGAGAGGGAGACACAGAATCGGAAACAGGCTCCAGGCTCCGAGCCATCAGCCCAGAGCCTGACGTGGGGCTCGAACTCACGGACCGCGAGATCGTGACCTGGCTGAAGTCGGACGCTTAACCGACTGCGCCACCCAGGCGCCCCAAAGTAGGTTTACTTTAAAGCGCATTGTTTATAGGTGATGCTGTTGTGTTATTTCATATAAAATATAAAAATTAGAACTAACAATCTTTTGGGACCATGTTTAAAAACAATTACCTAAAGGATAGAAAGATCTTTTTGTTGTTTTATTTAGGGAAACACCCACCAGTGTTGCCAGGAGTTTATCTAACCCTTGAATATCCCTCTGTTCCTTTCTCCCACTTTTGTTCCCAGACTGGGAAAACATGAGAACAGTTTCTGTTTTACAGTTTGTAGAGCTTGCAGCCTTCTAGGCAAATCTAGAAAACACAATTTGTCTGGGAATTAAAGTAGGAGGAAAAGATGAATGTGAAAAGAAGGAAGACAGGGAGGAGGAGGACAGCCACCTCCAACCCCACATAGAGAATATCAAACACAAAAAGGCACTTCAGCTCAAATTTTGATTCCATTTCAGCAAGGGGTGTGATAGAGAGGGACCGTGGACTCATCTGACCACGTGGTCAGGACAGACCAAATTCATTCCTATTCAGCTAATGGAGAATTTCGAATAAGGTAAATGTTGCCTGTCTGATATTTATATAGGGCATTAAAACCCACAAATCTCTCTCTCTCTCTCTCTCTCTCTCTCTCTCTCTCTCGTGTGTGTGTGTGTGTGTGTTTTCCCAAAGACTCAAAGAACAGTTTATCATCTAAGGCTTGCTTCTTTTCAAAATAATGTTTGCCTAGGTGAATGCATTTTCTCTCCGAGAGCTCAAGTTTGTTTTCAAGGCAACATTAATGACTAATGGTGAGTCATCCAGTTTTGTGGCTTGGTACAGTAGTTTATATTTATATAATAGCTTAAAATTCAACTTTGAGCAATGTCCACAGCAGGGAAGAACAATTAGTAAATTCATTAATTGTGCTTTTGTGTACACTTTTATTCTCAAGGCTAATTATTTGTTTAAATTATTTTGCCTCTATCAAAAGTGTTGCCACATGAAAATATTTCAGCTTAGGTTTCTGGTGTGAAATATAAGGCTTGGGAAGTTCAGACATTCTTCGGAAAGGTAATCAGCTTGCATTTGCTAATGACTGGTACTCAACGTGGAGCCTTTAATTTAAGCACATAAGCAATTAGTTTGGGGAATGTAAGTGTACAAAGAATCATGATTCATGCCGCAGCATATCCTTTCTGTCTGCTGTGGACAATGGACATCTTCCACGTTTGACTTTCACGTATAATCAAACTCAGGTGTACCATCAGTTAGAATCACGCAGTCTTATGCAAAGCAATGCTATAAAGGAATACATCAGTTGCCAAGTCAATGCGCCAGCGTACATAATAAAAGTGAGGTTTCACTCTTTTTTCGTGGAGAGGATGAAAATCTCCTTCTCCTCTCTTTTCTAAATTCTCCGTGTGTCTGGGCTGTAGCTGTAAGATGAACCAGCTGCCGCTGGAGCGGATGCTTTCCAGTTCCCAGTTCCAGGTGTGGGGCCGGAAAAGAGATTGATGACTTAGTGTAGGCACAGCCAGTTTCCTCCACCAGGTACAAGGGAGCGACAGCAGAACAGAAACAGCCAGCCCTCCCTTCTCCAGCATCTTCCCAGCCTGGCTCAGTCCTCAGGGAGATGCACAGTCCAGAATGCACAGAAGGAGAAGGATGATAAGGACTCACTCAGCACCTGCTGCGTCTTGGTGCTGGACTAGGCATTTGACCAACAGATTTAATCATTGCAACCTCCAGAAGAGGTGGGCATCGTGAGTCCCATTTTTCAGAAGAGGAAATGGAGGCCACAATGTAGATTGGAACCCAGGAATGTGTGCCTGAGAATCAAATGGCCTTTCCATGATACCACATTGTTTTCCTGGCATTTAGTACAGTACCTGGCCATAGTGGATACTTCATTCATTCATTCACTCATTCATTCAGTCAATGTTTGTTGAGGGCATACTATGTGCCTGAGGATGTAGCTGTAAACAAGTTAGATAAGGATTCTTGCCTTAAAGGATTTTAACAATAAGCAGACGAATGTATCTCATTCTAGTAATGAATATGTGTTCAATGAGGTTTAGCCAAATGCAGGCCAGGCCTGTAGCAACGTTATTGTAGACTTAACACCATCACATACCCTCATTTATGCACCTGCAGTGCTGGAAGTTTTCATTCCAAGTGAAAGCAAACAAAGAAACAAAAACCAAAAAACTGAGGACCTGGTTATCAAGCCTCCAAAGAGAAGCAAGACGACCATGAACCCCTCCCAAGCACCCCAGTTATACGGGAAGCCAGTTAATACATGGTGGTGGTGGTAGGGTATGGATTCATCCCCTCCTTCATGAGCTGGCAGGACTCCAGGAGGAAGCTCTATCACTTGGGCAGAGTGGGCTCTAGAATGTGCTTCTGTAGTTACTGTGGGAAGACAGACCTTCTGGTAGCCAAGGAGACCATGGAAGGGATGCAGCCTACCCCAAACATCAGAGAGAACAGAGGTAGATTTCAGGCCGAAAATATAGAGAAGGAGGACATGCCATAACTCCACATGGGCTGCTTTAGTTGTTAAATGTTTGTGTTCTGAGTCTGGTCACACTCCAAAACCAGCTCCACTAATCACCGGAAGTACAGATGGCAAGGACCCATGAGGTCACCTAACCGAGCCTGGCCAGCTGACCATCCGTCTCCAACAGCACTTTCTAGGCCTTTCCCCCCCCCCCCCCATCTAGTGTACATATCCCAGAGGACTGTGCTTTGCTCCATCCTTCAAGAACCAATTCCAGAAGCCGCTCACAATACGTTTTAGACCAAACACGCAGCCGGGGTGGGGAGTTATTTTTAATTTTCCAAAGCACCACACAGAAGCCTGGTGTCAGGAAAAATTGCTGAGGACCCTCTCCTCCTCAGATGGCACCATCCCACCCTGAGGTCTTAAGTTGGTCAAGCATCTTAAGCACATTCATCTGGAGAGCGAGCTCCTTCTAAGCAAAGCTGCTGTCCAAGCAGCCTCACAGAAAGCTTATTTCTCAATCCAGTTTGCCTGATTACCACCCTTCCTGGGATTAGAGTGATCATTTATGTGCACAAAGAGTTAGCCACAGGATGTTTGTCACAGTGTTGTTTATGGTTAGGAAAAATTCACAACTAATCTCAATGTTCAGTAATAGAATATTGGTTAAATAAATCATGAATAAGCCATACAAATGTAGAGAATATTATGAAGCTATTAAAAATAATACACCGTAAGAGTACTAAGGACATACTGTTCATCACACTGTTAAGTGAAAAAGACAGATTACAAACAGTACGTAGAGTGTACTTTCGTTCTCTGTCTACTTTTCTAACACACCTGCATGAAGAACAGAATATTGACATAATTGTTTCTTAGTAAAGAACTGAACAGTACTATTTCCTTTCCAGCTACTTTTCCTACAATGACTTTGTGTTACTTTTGCAATTAGATACAGAAATGTTACTCAAAAGCATTAAATTGTGCTTCCTTTTGACACGCATACTACATTTCCCACATTCATCATTAACAGAATCCCTGTAACAGGAAGAAAGGGAAAGACAATTTGCCCCTTTCCTCCTAGCTGACTGCTGGGTAGCTTGCTGCTCAGGCAGTTCATGTACTAAACGGACACCCAGAAGCTCGAAAGGGTGAATGTCCTTCCCACTGCAGAGATCATCGGGACTAAGGAGTTTCATGCTCATCTGAGGATACAAGAACACTCGCCCAGGTTTTCCCTCTGTAGCATCACATGTTCATCCAGAAAGGATCTTATTTATAGAAGGCCTGTTGGTATCTTCTGCAACATACATCTTCCCTGTAAAGGGGAGACTGAGATCTAGAGGGGCCAAGTGTCTTATCCTTGCATATACAAGAAATGTTGGCTGAGCCAGGGTAGAACCCTGAGATGGACTCTAACTCCCTCAGTCTCCAATGTCCTGTCCCTCCCTTGGGTTGCCCACCAAACTCCTACTCGTACCTCATGGCCTAACCATCACCTTCCTAGTGAATTCTCCCAAACTCCCTAAGCAGAGTTGGTCTTGCTTCTCTCTGTATCCCTTATACATAATCCAAATTGTGCATTAAAATTTTTTTAATGTTTTATTTATTTTTGAGAGAGAGAGAGAGACAGAGTGTGAGTGGGGGAGGGGCAGAGACAGAGGGAGACACAGAATCCAAAGCAGGTTACAGGCTCTGAGCTGTCAGCACAGAGCCCAATGCAGGGTCTGAACCCGTGAGCCATGAGATCATGACCTGAGCCGAAGCCGGACACTTAACTGACTGAGCCACCCAGGCGCCCTTCAAATGATGCATTTTTGATATTATATTGCCATTATTTGACCTTGAGACTGGCTCTCTTACTGGACTGGAGGGCAGGGTTTATCTCTTTGCATTCCCAGTGGCTGGTATACTGCAATCATTTAATAATAATCACAAAGATTTAAAGGCATTACAAAGCTATAATCTGCCACTGTTTCTAAGAGTTAGGAGGCAAATGGAGACATTGCACACTCCTGACCATGAGAGAGTGTGCTGCTGTCTCCTGGAGTTTCCAGAGAGCCTTGACTGGCCCCTGAGGGGAGGCAAGCCCAGGAACAAACTCTGGGCCCCTCGAGTTTGGGGAATGAGCTCAACACAGCTCATTACTCTCCCCATTCTTCCAATAGAGACAAGGAGAGGAGTCCCCCTGGTGACCCTGGCCTGTTTGCAGTTTCTCAGGAGACTGGAGCAGGGAGCCTATGATATACTCGAACAAGTGACAGCAGCAGGGTGACCCAAGAGCCCAGGGGGTGGTGCCTGGGCAGGGACAATGGCACTGCTCAGCAGCGTGCAGGAGAGTCCTGAGGGCATGGCCATTGGACTGAGCTTTCGGGGAGCCACCAGTGGGGAGGTGGTGACAGACAATTTAGATGAGGGACGACACTCATCAGGTGCCCCCCTGCCCAGGGCTGGGAGCACCACATCAGCAAGGGTGTCAACAGTTTATCTGGGATCCACTTATCCTGTGGCAGACCAGCCCCATCTCACCACCTGTCAGGAGCAGGTGGGGCAGATGCTTGAGGAAGAGTGGGACGACGATTCTCTTTAGACAGGAGAGCAGACATACCTCTTTCCTTTTCCCTCTGCACCAGTCTCTTGAGTGGAGCCTCCCTCCCTCCCAGTCTCAGCTTGCGCACACCTCCTAGGGGAGATCATCCCTGAGCCCCTGTGACTGGCATGGCTTGTCCTTTAAAAAAAAAAAAAAAAAAGATTTACTTATTTTGAGCAAGTGAACAAGAGAGAGAGAGAGAGAGAGAAAGCACAAGCAGGGAGGGGCAGAGAGAAAGAGAGAGTATCCCAAGTAGGTTCTGCACTGTCAGCACAGAGCCCAATGCAGGGCTCGATCCTGCAGACTGTGAGATCATGACCTGAGCTGAGATAAAGAGTCAGACACTTAACCAACTAAGCCATCCAGGTGCCCCTGACTGTCCTTCTTAAGGCCCCTTCATTACCATATGTTCTGTAATAGTCTGTTTATTTGCCTGTTTTTCTTAGATTGTAAACACATACAGGCAGGTACCATATCCATATCTCCAATATCCACCACAGTTCCTGGTACATAATCAGTGACCAATGAATATCGACAAGTGAACCAGTGGATGGATGGCAAAAGAACTTTGTAAGTTGAAAGCCACCATTATTATCATTATATGTTATTATTTGGAACATTATAGCACAGGGAGCAAGCACATGTTTTTTCTTTTTATTTCTCTCCATTCATATGCATATTACACGTACCCAATCGATCATAGGACCAAGAATTTAAGAATACTTTAATTAAATTAAACTCAAAAAACATTTACTGGGTACCTACTAACTGACAGCCACTTTTTAAAGTACTAGGATATGTCAATGAATGAAACAATGTGCACTCTGATAAAATATGTCAGTTTACTAATTTCTTTGAAAAAACCCTCTATACAGCCAGGGCAATTATCTCACACTTTAAGTCACACTTTAAGTATTTAGAGTTAGACTCCTTAAAATTCTGTTTTGATTCAGACATTTGCAGGAGTAGAGTTCATCATGGAATCTTGAAAGGCAAACCAATTGGGAGACAATTTGTCCTTCACTATAGCAAAGACAGTGACTTTCCATAGATGACATTGATTGTCATGGTCCCCAGGAGGCATCTCTTTGCAAAACCACTGGACATACACTCTTGACTTTCAATGTTCTCCTCAGATGTGAGTATAAACAAATGGGTTCTCTTTTTTACCTGTATGTTTAACTTGTACCACATGAGGGCTGAGTTCATCTTTTTTTTTTCCTAACAATGGAAATACAGCTTCTGTGAACGTCATCTTGAGTTTATCATCCAGCTTTTTTTTTTTTAATGTTTATTTATGTTTTGAGAGAGGGAGACAGACAGACAGACAGACAGAGTGTGAGTAGGGGAATGGTAGAGAGAGAGGGAGACACAGAATCTGAAGCAGGCTCCAGGCTCTGAGCTGTAAGCACAGAGCCCGACGTGGGGCTCAAACCCACAAACCATGAGATCATGACCTGAACTGAAGTCAGATGCTCAACCGACTGAGCCACCCAGGCGCTCCTGTCATCCAACTTTTAAAGAAACAGACTGAATTTCATATTTTCCCCTCCCCTGGCTAAGATAAGGACACTCCCTATCTGTTGGTTGCCTTTCCATCCAGAGGGTCCATCCACTGAGATCACTAAATCCCTTCCAGTGAGTCAGTTAGCTTTGGGTACAAATGAAAATTCCATTCTACTCTTGTTGAATAAAGATATAATCCAATTATTCATGGTTTACCTGTGTAAAACTAGTCAAAAGGAAGGCAAGGCTGAGGATTATAAATGTTCTGTGATCATTTTTATCACTACCAGGGAAAATGATTGAAAGGACCTGTTCTGCTCTTAGCAGATGAGTAGCACCATCCTACCATGTAGAGTCAAGTCACCCTGAATTTGTTGCTAATGTGTGTCCAGACCTGGGGCAGGCCCATCCACCCTAGAAGAGTCAAAACAAGATGACACAGTGGCTGCTCTCAAAAAGGGAATCACACTTTTTGAGAAAAACCCAAATTAAATAGTTGAACAACTAAGGGTTGCTAAAAGACATGGGGAGGTAACTGTAAGTATTTGGAAAGAAAGCAAGAAGAGATGCCTGGGCTGAGGTAACTCCCAGCAGACCTCACAGAGCAGATCGGACTGGAAGACAGACCTTGAAGATGGAGAGGTTTGGACTATAGTGAGCTTTGAAAGGAGGGTGAGCAAGAACATGGTCAGAAGAGATCTCTGATAGGGAGAGTGAGAACATCATTCAGGCTGCCATGGATGGATCCTGTGCAAAAGGAATTGGAAATAAGTTCAGAAAAGAGAGTTTAAGTCAAACTGTGGATGCCACTAAATACTGGGCTGAGGAGTTTAGGTTTCATCCGCTATGCAACCCAAAGTCATTGTCAAGTCATGAATGGAGGAGTGGCTAGAGAAATATTCATTAGGCAGGAGCCTTCACAATGGGCTAGAAAAGAGAGTTGAGCTTTTTAAAACAATCAGTCAGAGAGAAAGAGCTGTTAATGTTTGGTTGGAGTCACAGTATTGTGATTTGAAAAAAAAATTGATGCATTAAGAAAATTAAAAATTAGGATTGATTAAGGATATATATGACAGGATAAAATAAAACATAATTCTAGAAGGGCAAACAACAATCTCCAAAAACACAGTACTTGCAACATTCATAGCATAACCTCAGTAAAATTTACCAAAGAGAAGAAAAAGAAAAAGAAACCCACACAAATCAATAATAAAATATAACAACTTAGGGGAGCCTGGGTGGCTCAGTTGGTTAAGCAACCGACTTCAGCTCAGGTCATGATCTCATGGCTCTGTGTTCAAGCCCCATATCGGGCTCTGTGCTGACAGCTCAGAGCCTGGAGCCTGCTTTATATTCTGTGTCTTCCTCTCTCTCTGCCCCTCTCCCTCTTGCTCTCTCTCTCTCTCTCTCAAAACGAAATAAACAATTTAAAAAATTTTTTTAAATAGAACAAATTAGAAAAATGGACAAAGAATATGAACAGGAACATTTCCACAGAAATCTAAAAGTCTATTGAACATATGAAGCCATATTTAGCCACACAAAGGTATGCAAATTAAAAAAAACAAGTTATTATTTTTGCCTATTGATTTGGGTGAAGATAATGATAACTGTTCATTATAATACCTAGCATCTGAAGGGTATACAGTGTTTATTGGAAGATAAATGGTATATCCTTTCTGGACAGAGCAGTTTGGCAATATCAAAAATCTAACAAATGTATTTATTCACCTTGAGCCCAGCTTTTCTACTTATCATGAGTCATGTCTCATGTATATACATGTTTCAAAGCCTTACTCATAGGTGATATAATTGAAAATAATCTAAAGGTCCAATAAGAAGATGTTGGGTATAAAAAGTATGGAATATTGTATAGACATTAAAATCAGTGAAGAAAAATCTTTAATGCATGGGAAAATGTGCATAACATATTCTTAAATTAAAAAGGCAGATTATAATCAGCTTGCATAATATGTTCCTAACTTTTAAAAATCTGTATTTATAAACAATATGTAGACTTTGGATTCTAATTCAAACAAGCAAACTGTAAAAAGACATTTTTAAGACAGAGAAAACCAAACACAGTCTCAGATGAAATTGAGTATTTGTTGTTAATTTTTTCAGGAATGAAAATGACGTTTTAGTTATGTTTTTAAAAAGCTTTTGGTGTTGGAGATACATACAGAAGTGTTACAGGGTGAAATTATATGAAATATATGGGATTTGCTTTACAAAACTCAAAAATAAAGACAATTAGATTTAAAAAATGACAAAATGCTCATAAGTATTAATTATATAGTTCTCTCTATTTTGAAAATTCCCATAATAAAAATTCTAACTAAAAAAGGAAGGAAGAACCCTGCCACACTTTAAAAATAATGTATGTGTGGGGTGCCTGGGTGTCTCAGTCAGTTAAATGTCCAACTTCAGCTCAGGTCATGATCTCACAGTTCATGGGTTCGAGCCCCGCGTTGGGCTCTGTGCTGACAGCTTGGAGCCTGAAGCCTGCTTGGGATTCTGTGTCTCCCTCTCTCTCTCTGCTCTTCTCCCACTCATGCTCGGTCTCTTTCTGTCGCTCAAAAATAAATAAACATTAAAAAATTTTTTTAAAATAATGTATGTGTATGCAGATAAAAAGGTAGAAATAATACATGCTAAAAGAATTACAATTTACTGGTTAGATAAATAGCTGATTTTTAAAATACTTGGTTTTTTGATAAATATGTCTTTTGTATTTCTACCATGAATATACAATACTTTTAAAATCAAATAAGGAATTCTAAATTCTCTTTTTTAAGCCTCATAATTTTGACTTTAAAGAAGTAAAGGAAATGATCACACCAATAGCTGAAATGGAGGAGATGAGAACCAGAGAGGGTTTGGGAAGGAAACACTCAAAAGAGGACTTAAACAAGTGGTGGTGATGGTGGATATCTGAACAGAGTCCTGAACTCAATGAGAAAAGGATGCTGCGATGAAGGAGTTAGGGAAGGCAGGGGCTCTAAGTTTAACCCTTAGAAGTATACAGATATTCTATATAACACCTTTGCAAGTCTACCTTGGGAACAATGGTTTTGAAAACTGAAGTTGGTTTTTTCTCTCATTCATTTATTCCACATGGTCCAGGTACGGTTCTAGATGCTGGGAGCACAGTGGTGAAATAGAGACATTTGACTATGTCTTCGTGGACTTACAAACAAGCAGCAGAGAGAGATATTAGACCCCAAACTACACAGTAAATTGTAATAACTATTATAAAGGAGAAGTACAAGGTACCAGGAGAGCCTGTAACAGAAAGATTTGACTTAGTTCTCTGGCGTTTTGGGAAACTTTCCTAAGGAAGTTTTGTTCCTGAAGGATAAACAGGAGTTTAGCAAAGAATGGGGCAGGAACATTCAGACCAAGGGACGAGTTCACCCAAAGGTCTTGATGCTGAAAAGAGAAACATGATCATTTGAGGGACAAAGAGAAAGTCAGTGTGTCAGGAGCAGAAAGTGGGGGAGAAAGGGGTATAAGATGAAATTGGAAAGGGACACCATGAAGAACATGCAGAGACTTCTGGGCTATGATGAAGATCGCTACTATGACTATATTTTATTCTAAGTGAATGGGGAGACCAGTAAAGGAGTTCATGTATGGGGATGGTCACTGCAGTGCAAAGCATCTGAAGAAAGGTCATGCCAAAAGTATTGAGAAGCTTATTGATCAGTCAAGATGGAAGAAGTCGGTGCTTTGGACTGGAGTAGTGGCCATGGAGACAGAAAGAAGTGGGCAGATCAAAAAATTTTTTAATTTCCTGAGGGAGAAGATGAACTGACAAAGGGGACTGAGAAGCAACCAGAGCAGCAGGAAGATGATCAGGGAAGCAGCATCAAGGAAGGCATGTTCTTCTGGAAGGAAGGAGTGGTCAAGGAGGTTGGTTGCTGGAGTGGTATACATGGGAATTAGCAAAATGCAAGTCACTGGTGACTTTGCAAGGGCAGTTGGGTCAAGAGGTGAGGTGGAGGTGAGATTGGATAGGTCAAGATGGACCTAGATGCTGAGATGTTTATTGGAAAGCAAGAAGAAAAAGATGAAAGGGGGAGTTTTTAAAGATGGGAGAAACTTGAACTTGTATATAGGAATAATCCTGGAAAGAAAATGGGTTGCAAACCAGGAGAAGTGGTGGTATAAGGGTTGTCAGAAGTAAGAGGAGATGGGATTCAGAGCTCAGTGGGAGACTGTCCTAGGCAGGAGGCATACTTCCCTTGACTTGACAGGGGGCAAAGAAGCGAGATGGATGGAAGTCAGGAGGGGTTGTAGATCTACTGGCAAGAGCTTAAGGGAATTCCTCTCTTTTTCTATTTTAAGTTTTTTAAAAATGTTTATTTATTTATTTTTTTTTATTTTTTTTTTTTTAAATTTTTTTTTTTTCAACATTTTTTATTTATTTTTGGGACAGAGAGAGACAGAGCATGAACGGGGGAGGGGCAGAGAGAGAGGGAGACACAGAATCGGAAACAGGCTCCAGGCTCCGAGCCATCAGCCCAGAGCCCGACGCGGGGCTCGAACTCACGGACCGTGAGATCGTGACCTGGCTGAAGTCGGACGCTTAACCGACTGCGCCACCCAGGCGCCCCTGTTTATTTATTTTTGAAAGAAAGACAGACACAGAGAGAGAGAGCACGTGCACATGAGTGGGGGAAGGGCAGAGAGAGAGGGAGGCACAGAATCTGAAGCAGGCTCCAGGCTCTGAGCTGTCAGCACAGAGCCCAACGTGGGGCTTGAAATCATGAACTGTGAAATTATGACCTGAGTCGAAGTCTGACACTTAACCAACTGAGCCATCCAGGTGCCCCAAGGGAATTCCTTTCTGACTCCTTTATGTTTTCTCAGAAGTGTAGGGATAGTTGTGTTCGGTGTGTGTGGTCTTTGTGGAGTGTGCATGTGCACGCATGTGTGCTCTAAAAGCAGAGTGAGAGGAAGGATGGTTGGAAGAGATGGTTTGAAATAATCATGGCCCACAGCAGGGAAGCAAATCAGCTAGAGAAATCTGAGTCAAAGTCAAGCTCAACTGAGTTCCAAATGTGAACGAATGACAAGGTGAGGGGAAGTCCACTTCTAAAGTCATGATAGAACAACAACTAGAGCTGCAGGTGGGCCAATAACATCACTGCTGGAGGCTGGACCAGCAGAATAGAAAGAATGGTGAGGAGGGCCGGGGCTTCTCCAAGGTATAGCATGCATGCCGGTCACTCTGAGTACTCACAGTGCAGCAACTCATCTAACCCTAACCACAACCCTATGGGGTGGATACTCTTATTTCTCTGTGATAGCCGTGGAGACACAGGGTTATACCCCTTGCCCAAGGTCAGACAGCTTGCAAGTAGAAGCAACAGAGGTCAAACCCCCTTTACTCTGCAGCACTCTGGGAGTCTCCAGGACTGCAAGAGGCCTGGGGGACACCGGATATTCATTTTATAATTGTACTATTAATCAATTTCAAATAAAATCAAGCTTCTTCCCAAACTCCCTATCCCTTTCCTGTTTTTTAAAGTGTATTTATTTATTTTGAGAGAGAGTGTGTTCACATGCATGCACACACAAGAAGCAGAGGAGGGGCAGAGGGAGAGGGAGAGAGAGAATTCCAAGCAATCTCTGTGCTGTGAGTGCAGATCCTGATCCAGGGCTCGATCCTACGAACCGTGAGATCATGACCTGAGCCGATATCAAGAGTCGGAGGCTTAACCGACTGAGCCACACAGGTGCACCCCCCAACACTTCCTGTTTTATTTTCCTCCAGAGTACTTACCAATCTCCACTATACTCCTATCATTTGCTTATTTACTTTGCTTAGGATCTGACTTCCTCCAGTTTTTCAACCTTAGCCACTCGTGTCTGGCTTCCCTGCTCCTCTCTCAACATTTTTAATTCATGGTGCCTATGTCCCTCCTAACAACCAAAGATGGAGCCATAAGCAGATCCAAGACCCATTACTATGAAATTATCTCTGGATGCACATTTTGATGTCATGAGGGTGTTAACTCCTTGCAAAAATGCAGCCATTCTCATGAAGCACTTGCATTTGGATCCCGTCGCTAACACTTACTGTTCGTATGACTGTCAACTATTTCATCTCTGAGCAGAGCTTCCCACCTGTAAAATGGGCATAGTAATCCCTACTCATAACGCTGTTGACAGGGTTAATGTAATTTTATACTGTGTCCCTGGTGCACGGATAGTACTTGATAAATAAATAACATTTTTCCAGCCCTTCCCTTACTCACTGTTTGGCCTGCTGTTACCAGCTCCCCAAATAATGTGACCAGGGACTCCTCGCTCATTTCTTTTTTACTGCCCCAGAACAAAGGGAACATAATCAAGAGTAGAAACATTATTTGATATCTGCTTCAAACGTGGGCTGTGTTTGATGTGTGATGCTGATGTGTGATACTCGATCTATTAGATATTAGTATTAGACTGCCGGCTTTGTGCTGTTTATATTGGTAACATGACCCTGACCAGATTCCCAGCTGTGAGCATTAAAATGTGGGCTTTCAGTTGTTGCTGTTTTTTTTTTTCCTCCTACTGCCAGGATGAGGTTGAATGAACATCCAATGTAACAGCCTTCAGCTGAGTGTGCTGAGCTTATAAAATTCAAAAATCAGGGTCTAGGGAAATTTTTGCACCTCGAGTTGCCTCCCCACCTCCAGACTACCTCAAGGCACTCCTTGGATTCTGTTTCTTAGGTTGAATTCATGACCCTTACCCTGGACCCGCCCATCTGAAAACTCGCAGACCCTGCTTACTGATGAAGGAAAGAGGCCAGGCAGGAGAAGACTGGAGAGAGGATTTGTAGAGGACAAAGTGGGGCAGGTTAGGGCTCCCAGTAATGACAAGGATAGGAAGAAGAATGAGGAGGAGGCCGACTAGGGAAGGGTGGAATGAGGAAGGGGAAGAGGAGGAGAAAGAGAAAAGGTAGGAAAAAAAGACGGATAAGCAGACCTAGTATGTACTGAGCATTTGATACATACCCTGAGGTTCTCAACCCACTTCATTTCATTTTCTCAGCAATCCTATAAAGTAGGTCTTTTTGTACCATAAATATAGGTCTCCGTCCTGCTACTCCTGTCCTTTCCCCCAAACAATTCTGGGCATCAAACAGGTTTTTCCACCCTGCAGAATAAAACCCAACCTCTGCAGCTTGCCATTCAAGGTTCTGCGTAAACAGGTCCCCACGGGTGAGGGCACCACGCAGCACCAGCCGAACCCAGATTCCTCTGAGAGTAAAAGCAAGTGCCATTTTCAATTATGCTGGGGAAACAGATGAAAACCCAGACTGCCATGGGCTAACTGGGATGAACGGTCACTCCTTGTGTTCATCCTGTGCTGCCCACTTGCTGAGTTACCACGTTCCCCGAAGCCGACCCTGCCGTGTCGTGTAGGTGGAAGACTAACCAGACCCCACCTGCCCCATTCCAACCTGGAAAACTCATTCTTCAACATCTGGCTCAGAAGCAACCGTCTCTGGGAAGGTCATGCCCTGTTTTCAAAGTCAGTTTGCAGAGCAGTTGGCGCCCCCTTGTTGAACCCATGGGTTCAAATCCCAGCTCCACCATCTGCATGCTCCATGTGCTTGGGCGACTCACTCAAGTTCTCTATGTCTTGGCTCCCTTTTTTTGTAACGTTGAGATAACAGAACCTTCTTCACGCGGTGGCTTTGACGACTAAGTTCACAAGAGCACGGGGCTGCCGGTGGAAACGTGCTGCACACTGACTGGGGACGTCAGACACCAGCACCCACTCACACACCTGTGCGCACCTGAATCCCACCTGGAAGGCACATATTTTGTCCTTTGAGGACCAATAGAAATTGTATATGTGCTGCCGAAGCGAGCACACCAATAGAAATTGTCAAGTGGAACATTAAATGCTAAAGAGTTCGCAGGTCATTTTGTCCAACATAACCCCCAGTTTTTATTATGGTGATTTTGACTTCATCTTAATCAATACAACACGTTAAAATTTCTAAGATCCCTCTAGGACTCAAGTAATTCTATAAGCTATCCCACGTAGGCTTCTTGCTGGCAGGAGTGTGGGATGTGGGTTGGTCTCAGAATGCCTTCTATAAATAAGCAGCATAGGCTTCTATCCGTGTGATGCTATTTCGGAGTTCAGTAACATTTATTTTACCTAAGACCTGCCTTATTAAAGTGCTAATACTCCTGAGGTAGGTAACTGATCTTTTCTATCTTCAGTTATTTTTCCCTTAGTGTGAATGCTTTTCAAATCCTTTTTGAATTTTTTTTTTCAACGTTTTTTATTTATTTTTGGGACAGAGAGAGACATAGCATGAACGGGGGAGGGGCAGAGAGAGAGGGAGACACAGAATTGGAAACGGGCTCCAGGCTCCGGGCCAACAGCCCAGAGCCTGACGCGGGGCTCGAACTCACGGACCGCGAGATCGTGACCTGGCTGAAGTCGGACGCTTAACCGACTGCGCCACCCAGGCGCCCCATCAAATCCTTTTTGAGCAAAGGTATGAGAGAGGATACCGGATATTCCTAAGGGTTGGAAGTAGGAACAGCAAAGGCTAGGAAGGAGCATGGAAAAGCAGGGGTTCCGATGTCAAAGATGAATTCTGTCCGCATCATGCCTGCGCTCAGAGCAAAACACCCCTGCAGGGGGCATAATGCTAACCGCCCAGGCTAGGCTGAGTCTTCGCTGGAAGTGGCCAGATAACCACCCCAGCCCCCCCGCCCACACCCCCCAGACATGCACACACACTCATTTCCAGTCATCTGCCTGTCTCAGGTCCAGGCTAACTGGGACTTTTGCTGCTGTTGTTGTCATTCTCTGGCTGTCATTTTGAGGCTTTCCCCCCACAGATTTTAATTGAGTGTTCCAGAGGGGAGAGATTTCCAGCATTTAGTTTTGAACTTTTGCCTCACATTGTGACCAATTAAAATATGACTAACCACAGAACACACTTCTTCTTTTTCTTCAAGCATCACCCCCAACAGAGAGAATGGAGCTAGAACGCCATATTATTATTTTCCATGCTGTTTGACTTAAATCAGAGAAAAGTTTCTTGTTGGTGGTGGTGTTTTTTGTTTTTGTTTTTGTGTTTTTTTTTGGTAAAGTTCTTTGACAACTTTTCGACAACCTCATTTGGTCTTTTTCCCCCGTTCCACGTATATACGGGGCAGAATTCTTTAATGTCTGCTTTCTCTCCAATGCTTATGTCAAACTTCTTTATGAAATATAGAGCCATGATCCCCACTGCATGACTGAAAGCCAAGCCATGGTGGATGGTTTTAAAGATGATACTAATATACAGATAGAGGGTGCAAATCCATCTGACCCCAGCCCGATCAGCAGCCCACCACGTCTATCCCCCTGTGGCCTCCTTTCCCTTTCCCCACATCTTTGGCACATCCCTCTGGTTCGCAGTCACCTCTCAGTGAAGTGTCTTCTACTGTGCAAAGAAAATAGAGCACGTCGTTGATGAAGAGCCCAGGGCTTCCCCATTCATGTCTGAAGTGTATCCATGATAGCCCCCTTTCTTCCCTCAACCCTCATCTTCAGGAATTCCTTCGCCTCCTATGCAGCCAATTCCTTTCCTTCCTACCCACCTTTGGCGCCTGGCTAAAAACTATTTCCCCTTCTGTCTCATGCATTTTTATTCTCCCTCTCTCCATCTCTCGAACTGAAAATGCATGCATGATTCTTCCCTCACTCTAACAAACCTGCCTGCCAACTCCTTCCCATCCCCCATGACCCCGTCTTTCTCTTCCAACACCAGACTGCTGGACAGAATAGTCCATGTTCTTTGCTACTACCTCCTCAACTTTGTTCACATATTGACCCACTGAAACTCGGATCCCACCATATGCGATTCTATTGACGGTGTGATAAAGATCCATGGGCTCAGACAAGTCAGGAAAGGACTTGGTAATTAGTACACTGCCCTTGGATTCAGGCAAAGACTTTGGTAATAGGGAAAATGTAGTAAATGAACACAAAAAGCGAAGCTTAAAACTCAGCCGCCCTCTTTTGCTGTGTTTCCTGAGCCAAACCTAGTCTGGAAGTGCCTAGACCCAGAGATGGCACTCAGGAGTGCCCCTTACTGGCAGGTGGGGGCATCAGGGTCCACACCGGTCCTTGACATTGACCCCATGGGAGACAACAAGAGCAGTGGACGAAGACCTGACCTGGCCGCAGGGAGCATGGATCCGGCTGGGAGACAATCAGGCAACAGAGAAGAGCGGGACATACTACTGCTTGCTTCTCTGGGCCTCAGATGCTCACGTGATTGTTTACATGTGCAAAGAAGAAATGGAGGTCTCTACCCTTCTAGAGCTTCCCCCCATTCTTCCCGGTCCTATCCCCTTCCTGTGTGTTCTCCAGTCTGGCTCCTGTTTTTAGTCAAGAGGGCAAGAGCAACGTTCCTCTGGACAACATCACCCGCACCATTTACTGCTGGCAATTGTCTGCTCTCCTCTGCTGGACAGGGTTCTTGACAAACCAGGACGTTAACCCCTTCCCTAGGTCTGAAGAGAAGCATCTTCTTTGTAATCAAGAAGGTGGAAGGATACGACATGCTTATTTCTCTCTTTCCCAGCAACTCATGCCCTTTCTCCTTTGCCACATGAGCACATTCTTTAGGAAGTAACCTCAGAGGGCTACAGCTTCCAATTGAGGTCATGGCCTCTGTGCCAAGTGCCAACCAGTGTCTGCCAGTGCCCGTTCTGATGTGTCTTGGTGGGTGAGCTGAGGCCATCAATTTATCTTACGTGGACCGTGAAACAGCCAACAGATGGCCAGTCATTAGACACGTGGTCACTGCTGACCCAGCCAAGATTTGAACCCATGACCTCCAAGCAAAGGGTGTTCTGTTGCCATAATAATGCCTGAAGGATCTAGGTGCTTTCAAAATCCTTCCTTTTTAGATTAGCACTTTGTAGTTAGTCACTGAGGAAGGAGAAGACACGAAAGAAGGAATGAGTTGAACACCTGCTGTCCTTAAGGGAAAGAGGAAAACTGGGGAGGGGAAACTTGGTCTTGCGCGCCTCAGTGGGTAAAGCTGTTGCTTTTTATTTTTTTTTTTTTTTTTTTTTTTTTTAAATTTTTTTTTTTCAACGTTTTTTATTTATTTTTGGGACAGAGAGAGACAGAGCATGAACGGGGGAGGGGCAGAGAGAGAGGGAGACACAGAATCGGAAACAGGCTCCAGGCTCTGAGCCATCAGCCCAGAGCCTGACGCGGGGCTCGAACTCACGGACCGCGAGATCGTGACCTGGCTGAAGTCGGACGCTTAACCGACTGCGCCACCCAGGCGCCCCAAGCTGTTGCTTTTTAAAGCAGGGTGCCATTTGAAAAGTGGCTGCCTCTTACCATCACTCTGCAGTGCTATTTGAAACACCTGCCTTGGCCTTCGCTCTGCTTCGTTGGTTGTCTTCATTTGCTTGCTTAACAACTGGGGGTGTTTATTCCTTCGTAATAAAATCACTTTCTCGAACAGAATTGTGATAATGAAAGTTAATTCTCTTATTCCCCAAACTCTCAAGAGTTTCAGCCCACTGCTTCATTAATTCACTCTACCCAGCTCTGACGTGGAGAACAAATACTATTGTGTCCATTTTACAGATAAGGAAAGTGGGAAGTTCAAAGGCTTAATGCACTTTGTTTTCCATGTGTCAAGAAATAGTTTTTGCCATCGACAAACCCTGGGGCCTAGGGAAAGCGATTTGTTCAAAGTGTCAATTTTTTCATCTGCAAATAGGAATGATGAAAATTTTGTGAAATAAATGAAGTAACACATAGAGTTTAGTGCACAGTACTTGGCTACGCTGGGCACTGCACATCCCAACCAGTATTGTGCACATCATATAAAATGCGACGTGAGTGATGCCCCCTAGAGTTGTACCATCCACAGCCAGGCCAACCACAGTGTGACACACAACACTTTCTCAGTATTAGCCATCAGTGTTAGTCGGGAAGTTTTTCTTCTGGCAACAGCACAGTAGGTGGTTCAGAACAACGCTGTCTCTGGCCATATGAAACACATGGAAAGGAACATCAGTTTAAGGACATCAGGGAGTTACCAAGGCAGTGAGAGATCATGCTGCCAACATCCCAGAGAGCAAGGAAGCCCACTTAAGGCTGCCTTTCCCCTAGAACGGTGGTTCTCAAACTGTGGGCACTGAGGAGCCAGTGGCACGGGCGAACTTCTTACAACGACAGATCATCAGTCTTCACCCCAGATCTGCTGAGTCTGAAACTCTGAGGTAAGACTCAGAAATCTTCTGTAACAAGCCCTCTCACTGACCCTGATGTACTGTAAGGTCTGAGCCCAGCTGAGAGACCGAGAAGCAGGGCAGGGATTGCGGCAGTCTCAAGGACCTGGGGAGTTAGAACATGATTCTTAAGGTAAAGACCAAACTCCATATTTAACGTGGCTTTCAAGGCTCTGCATAACTTGGGACCCCTACCTACCCCTACCCTCTCTAACTTCATCTAAAATATCACTTTATTTCCTTCTTCTCAACTTGCTCTGGACCCTTAATTCCCTTGTACTTGCCATGTTCCTTCCTGTCACAGGGCCCTTGCATGTGCCCAGAACATTCTCTCTTTCCCCCTTCAGCTAGTTAATACCAATTCATTCCTCTGATTAAGTATTGCTTCCTCAGAAAAGCCTTTGATGATCTCTGCAATTAAATCAAATCCTTCTTATCAGTTTTATGGAAGGTGACCTTCTGTCCCTCTCTTTAGCAGCACTCAGAATAATCTAATTTTATATCTGATTTTTTATTATATGAGTCATGCTTATTTTTGCTGACTACTGTATATTCAGTGCATTTATAGCATAGATTATACTCAATAATTATTCACCGAATAAATTAATAAATACATGACTGATCAGATAAAATATTGTTATTATTATTCCCAAAATGAGAAGATTGGATTTTCTGACACTCAAATAAGAAACATCCCAGAAGAATTCCATACCGGGGACTCTAAGTCAGCATTTCAGGTCACCAATTAACAATAAACTCTTTCCCCTTCCGATATTTGAAACCAGTTAAGAAGTAGACACAAGAGAGAGACTGATGGATATCAAAATATCAACTTAATTACTAATAAATCTGAACTGGAGAGCTATGTTCAACTAATGGCCACAATTGAGTTTCCTAATATATCCCCTTGGATTTGAACTTGTCCGTTCAAACTGCTGGCATCACCTATGCAGGGGCAGATCAAGACCCGTGAAGCTTACTGCATGGAATAACAGAGGTATTTACATCCAGAGGTCAAGCTGCTCCAGAGACTAAAAAGCCAGGGAGAGGCTGGCTGGAGTATGCCTGGAACCTTCTCCCAAACTTACTTACAAAGTAACTCACTATTTTCATGGAAAGGAATGAGTAAGGAGGAAAGAAGTCCAGGAATGCTGCTTCGGAATAAGCTTTCTCAAGGAAATGTGAAGACAAAATAATGGAGATAAATACTAGGGGGACCTTATTCATAGCTAAAAATTTGGTTGTTATAGAAAGTGAGCCAGAGTATGTTTTTTCCCGTTAGTGGGATGAATGCACTCTTTCTACTATTCCCTTTGTTTTTCCTTCCTCAAATGTCATATTATTTAATTGATTGTTATGGCTATGAATTAACACTTTAAATTTTGTCATTGAAAAAAGTTCCCTTACAAATACTTACAACTAGATGCATATGCACATGATACTAATTTCCTGCAGATTTCCTTTTATTTATTTTTTTAATTCTAATTTATTTTAGAGAGAGAGAGAGAGAGAATGAGTGGAGGAAAGTGGCAGGGGGAAAAGAGAGAATCTCAAGCAGGTTCCATGCTCAGCACAGAGCCTGATGTGGGGCTCAGTCCCATGACCCTGGGATCATGATCTGAGCCAAAATCAAGAGTTGGACGCTCAACCAACTGAGCCACCCAGACGCCCCCAATTTCCTTTTTCATGAAATATCATGATATCTGTTACTAGTTCAAAGCATTTGATTAAATTTGTGCATTTTTGAATACATTAGGAATGATTTCAGCTGCAAAAAATAGAATATCCAATTAGCAGTGGCTTAAGTATTAAGGACATTTGATTATCTCATGTACAGGAAGTGGTGAGGTAGTTGCATGTTGACATACTGATTCAACAAAGACACAAAGCAGCCAGGTTCTTCTTGTCCTTCTGTTTACTATATTCAGTATGCTGACTTTTCCTTCTCAAGCTTGTGGTCTCATGATGGCAAAGTGGTTGATATGGGTCTCATACATCTTTTTTTTTTTTTTTTACGTTTATTTATTTTTGAGACAGAGAGAGACAGAGCATGAACGGGGGAGGGGCAGAGAGAGAGGGAGACACAGAACTGGAAGCAGGCTCCAGGCTCTGAGCCATCAGCCCAGAGCCTGACGCGGGGCTCGAACTCACGGTCCGTGAGATCGTGACCTGAGCTGAAGTCGGACGCTCAACCGACTGAGCCACCCAGGCGCCCCGGGTCTCATACATCTTAATGGTATTTAAGACAAGAACAAGTGAAAGGTTCAATATCACTGAGCTTGCTCTTCCAACATTGTGCTTTTTATGGGGATACAAAACACTTCTCAAAAATGTCTAGCGTGCTCGGCAATACAGTATCACGTAGCCACTCCTGGCTGTAATGAAAGCTGAGCAGTGTGTGTCCTGATTTGCTTATATTTAAGATTAAACCACCACGGCTGGGCACATTACTGTGTGCTCTATTAAAATAGAGATCTCATCAGTAAGGAAGAAGGGAGACATTGGAAGGACAATTAACAATGTCTGCCGTAAGTATGTCTGACTCAAACCCATCCCTCAAGTTGTTCCTTACACTATATGAAGCATCATCAATTCTACTGAAGGGCAATAAATAGGTAGAATGGTAGAGTCAAGTCCTGGAGCCATAGGGAATAAGCTCATCTTGCATCTGCTCAATCGTCACAAGATGTGAAAATGTCTCAGGGTAATAAGGACAACAGAAGTAGGGAGGAGAGATTGCTGAGGAAGGCAAGCATGGCCAGAGGAATCTACATGGGTGGAGAGAGCCTTTGACAATGGGTTGAATAGGAGGAGCTAGAGAGGCAGAGTGGAGAACTCCAGGTAAAGAGTAGGGTGGAGGTAGGACGTACAAGGAGCTGCTTCACAGGGGAACACGAGTGCTCACTGGGGAATGAAGGGCGAAAGAGGGACACCTGGGGCCTGAGAGCAGAGGAGCAGAGTACCCAGCTGAACATACTGGAGATTCTTCATGAGGTAGACAGGAGCCCCACAGTTTCATAAGCAGAGCAATGACATGATGCAAGTAGTATTTTAGAAATATTAATTTGGTGGTAGGGGACAGAAAGACCAGAGGGATCGGAGGAGGAGAGACTAGTTGGGAAGCTATTGCCATGTCCACGAGGTGATGGGGGCCTCAGTGAGAGCATTATCATTGGCAATAAAAATGTAGCAGAAAGTGTGGGGATACAAGACATTTTAACCTCATTTCAAGATACCCCCGATCAGAGAAAAAAAAAAAAATAGACCCAGTAATGAATGAAAAACATAGACCCTCATAAGTGGCAGTAGCCAAACATTTAATTGTCACAGTCCCCATTTCAATTGCTCATCTGGAAAAAAAAAAAGTTAATTTTAAATAATGAAGAAAACCATCAGGGGGTTCCACCAAAAGTAATTTTTTAAATCTCAAATCATCATTCCTCTAGTTAGTTACTCGTGGCCTGGTTTCACAGAAATGGGCTGCAGGCATTACAGGAAATGAAGTTTTATTATAGGAAGAGCCAAGACTTCTCTACTTTCACCACTCAAAGGGCATCTGGGTTCCCCACCCAAGAGGAGGCATTGTGCATGGGGAGGTGGGGAGCAGACAAGGGCCTTGCCTGGGTGGCCTGTGTGGATGTGAGAAAGAATCAAAGCTCACGTGGAAGCTGAGAAAGCACAGCCCTTTCAACCAAAGATTCTAAGGATGGTTAAGGCCACGGAGGCCCGGCAGAATCACCACTCCCAGAGAGCCGATGGCCTGCGACGGCCTGCAAGCTGCTGTTAGTTGGATACTCTGTTATTGGCAGGCAAAAACATTCCTAATGCGACAGCTTCTGCTCGTCTTCTCCCACTAAATTCACACCACAGCTCCAGGGGCCTGGAGCAGAGGACACTCTCCAGAGATATGTTGGGTAAGTGCATAAATGAATAAGTGACAGGCATCTTCATTATTTCCATTACGGGTAGTGAGTAAACTGTGGCCTCTGGAACCAGACTACTGTCCAAGTTGTCACTCTGCCCCTTAACCACTCAGAGACCCAAGGCTTCTTTTTGCCAGTTTTCTCATCTGTAAAATTATAGTAGCTCATACTTGGTAGATATGTTTCAAGGACTCAGTGAGATCATGACTGTAAAGTGCTTAGCTCAATGCCTGGTACAGGGTTAGCACCCAATAAATGTTATCACTGTGTTTTTTACAGATGAGGAAACAGTCATCCAAAAGCCTAGAGAATTGGCCCAAGGTCTCACAGATAAATGCTGTGCATGCTTATTTTCACAGACATATCTTTTCTGAACAGTGTGTCAACAAGTCAGCAAATATTTATTAAGTGACCGTGAGGTACAGAGTTCTGAACTAAACATTCAGAATTTATGCTCAAGGATGGGTATAGTTCCTACTTTAGTGGAATTTACTATCTGACAAGGATGTTTAGTTTTTCATGGTCAGCCCGGCTTCACACAAGGCTGGCCTTACAGATAAAAGAGAAAGAAGCCTCTGTGGTACTATTTGGAGGGTCCTAAGAAGGTCACTGTAACAACATACATCAACTGGCATTGGGGATAAACTCAACACAACAGCTTTGTATTGGCCCAAGTTTTGACTTCTGGAGAGTGGATTCACCAAATCAACTCATCTTTCCCCTTCTTTGCAATTCCTCTACAGATAAAATAGTTTCCCTGAGGCCTTTAACTGATGCCTGAAATGTCTCCAGCCAGTGCTAGTCCTAGGAGCGAAGCATTGCTTCTTAGCTAGTAATCTTTGAAATTGCAATTATCCCTGGGAAAGAATGGCTGAAGTCCATGACATATATTTTTAATAAACAAATGTGTGTGTGTGTGTGCGTGTGTGTGTGTGTGTGTGTGTATTTCTCTTATGTCAACTGAATTTCCCTGAAGAGAAGGGCAAAGTTGCCTCTCAGATAGCTAAGATAGCTTGGTCCTTGGGATAGTGTGTTATTCCACACTAACACAGAGTAGAAGGAAGGAATAAGAGGCAGTAGGGATGCCAGATACCCTGTGGGCAGGGCCTGCTCTCTACTCACCTTTCTTCCAATGGAACATGAGCCTCTACCCTCTCTACAAGCCTTCTGCTTTGCTCTACCACTACTGCCATGCTTTGCCCCACTGCTGCCACTGTGTTTTGCCCGTTGGAGCTACACACCACACAACCAAGTGGCAGTGTAGGAGAAGTCTTCCCAGGAGCCACCCTGCTTCCTTGCAAATCTGAACACAAGCGCAAGACCCCCTTCATTCCAAAAGCTCTTCTAAAAATCACTCAGTAGAAGCTGTCAGGGTGATCAAAGCATGCCTACGTGGAGACATCATAAAAGTCTCAGAACTTTACAAAATTCTTACAAGCTATGGATCCCAAACCCTTCCTGTTTTCATCTTCTTGAGGGTAAGCTCATCAAATAAACCCTCTCCTCTGACCCTACTTGGCACAAGGCAAACATGTGTTTCCTCTTCCATGATGTCCCTCACTGAAGAAGCCAGTCTAAGATGGGAGACAGGACCCTGCCTTGTGGTCTCAGATGAAATTTGCTCTGAGCATCTGCAGAATGATGACACCTCAACACAAGGCCACTGTACTTCCCGGAGCCTGTGTCCCCTCAGACATTTCCTTGGTGGATACATAGGTAGGAAGGGCCAAATCCTGGCAGTCTGGTGCAGGGCCACACTCAGCCCTGATAAGTTAGTTCACATGTAGTTTTCCATGATTGGCAATGACTTTTAAAATATTTCCCCTCCCGGGGCACCAGGGTGGCTCAGTTGGTTAAGCAACCAACTCTTGATTTTGGCTCAGGTCATGATCTCATGGTTCGTGAGTTTGAGCCCCACATTAGTCTCTGCGCTCACAACACAGAGCCTGCTTCAGATCCTCTGTCTCCTCCTCTCTCTCTGCCTCTTCCCCACTCACGGATACTCTCTCTCTCTTTCCCTCAAAAATAAATAAATAAATAAATAAATAAATAAATAAATAAATAGATGTATGTTAAAATATTTCCCCTCCCAAAAGAAGTTGTATTTCTGAGCATCATTCTTTAACGTATTTTTTTTTATTTTTTTTATTTTTATTTTTATTTTTTTTTAATTTTTTTTTTCAACGTTTTTTATTTATTTTTGGGACAGAGAGAGACAGAGCATGAACGGGGGAGGGGCAGAGAGAGAGGGAGACACAGAATCGGAAACAGGCTCCAGGCTCCGAGCCATCAGCCCAGAGCCTGACGCGGGGCTCGAACTCACGGACCGCGAGATCGTGACCTGGCTGAAGTCGGACGCTTAACCGACTGCGCCACCCAGGCGCCCCTCTTTAACGTATTTTTTAAAATTCTCTACTGACGGACTTTCTATAAATGTGGGCTAACTTGAGGGAAAGATTTGTGCAGGCCAAGAGACCGGCACAATTGGCAATCTGTTCCACTATGCAAAGACCAGCTCTCGTAGGTGCCCCAGAGTGGCATGAAATGCCTGCCAGGCACTGTCTAAGTGGATTGTACCAAAGGGCAACCCACCAAACAGCCTGACTGGAGGAAAAGAGGCACAGTGGAGACATAGGAGAAGCACCTGCTCCCACCTTTGGGGAAGCAATCACCTGGTTGGCCGTGAAGAAGTGATACATGCCAGCCCTTCCTGTCAATGGCTATGCCATGGTCGGGAACATGAGCTTCCACTGAGCCTGTCTCCAGGTTGCCAAAAGCCTGCACCTGACAAGCAACCAGGGGTGAGTCGTTCCGAAAGAAAATGAGAGTGAAAAGGAGAGTCTGCATTTGAGAACAAGTCCTGGCCCAGTTAGTCCTTTGAGAACAAGGACCTGGTAAATGGCTCCTGCCTACAAAAGACAGAAGGAGAGACAAAATTCTGGCCCCACAGGCTCCTTGGTGGGGTCTAAAGGTCTGCCACCATTCTGATTCTGTAATACCTCTGCCAGCATTGGCTCTGTAGGAAAAAATTGCATTTGAGAAAAATGGGCACAATAAAATCAGAATGTGTGCCTTTAAGGAAGAGTCCCCCAGATAAGTATTGCTAAAGTTCCAAATATATAGCCCATAAAACACAGAGGATATTTGTACCGTGGCTAAGGTTCAACACTGATCATCACTAAATGATCACTGCTAACAAATCAACATGTGACATTAGCCAGAAGAGCTATTGGATGTTAAAAGAGACTCAAAAATCCCAGGAAACAGCCACTTACTGAGCTAACAGTTTAATTTAAAGTGTCACTCACAGGAAATACACAATAGCATTACTAAAGGTGCAACAATGTAGCAATTTACAGTTCATTCACATTTCACATTAGACATCGCCTCCTTCCACCTAATATTGACAATTACCTGTAAAATACACAATAACAACCATTTTTTGAGCATTTCTAGCCTGCCATCCACTGTGCCATGAGCTTTAAAAGCATTCTGTGATTTAACTATAGCAGTGAACTTGCTTTTTACCAAATACTGTTGTAAGCATTTTATATGTATTAACATCTTATCCCTCACAAAAACCACATGAGGTAAGTACTATTATTATCACATTGTATAGATGAGAAAACTGAGGCACAGCTAGGTTAAACTATTCACCTAGGGTTATATATCTAAGTTCGAGGCTGACCAAGAATTCAAACCCAAACCATCTGTTTCTAAGTTATGTTCTCAACTCTTACCTCATAATTGCATCTTCAATATATCTCCATGAACTACATATTGCAATTACTCTCTTTGTAAAAGTAACAAAGGTGAGGCTTGGAATGATTAAGTCATTTCTCTAATCATATAGCCAGAAAGTGGCAGAGCCTGGACTTGAATTCAGGCCTTTCTGGCACCAAAGCCTAGGGGCCAGAAGATTATATTACTACTTGTATCCATTGCAGTTCATTGGCTGTGAGTATGTAAACATTCTTCCTACTCAAATATCAGGTCAATCTATTTAAATGGTTGTTGGATGCTAGATACTGTGTTTGGCATCAAAGATTAGATGCTCCTTTCCTTCAAGGAGCTTACACTCTATTCGTGGAAGTACTGACACTGAAGAAGTCATTCAAGTACATAGAGAGGCTTAAAGAATGACCTCCTCCCCATGCTCTTTGTCACCCGCAAAGACTCTGTGACTGATGGCTGTAGCTATAGGTGTAAAACTCACTGACTGTGTCCCTTTCTCCATCAAAAGTATCTCTGAAAGCGAATCGATGTTTTTGTGGATGCTAAGTACCAAATTCTCTAATCCGTCCCATGTTGGTTGAAGCTATTGTCAACATATTTTTAACGTGGGCTCCTTTTCTTCTGCCCATAGTGTGCGAAGGTCCTTCTGCATCTCCCCACTCTGGCCTTTTTGCTTAGAGCAAAGGCTTCTCGGGCCCTTGAGTTGTGCTGAGTAAGGCATCACTTCAAGAAGTAACTATGCTCAAAGACCTCAACAATAGTACTGAGGGACATTAACAAGACATCTAAGGAGACTAACTTATTGATAGCGTCAAAAATTGGTAACCTTCCTGAATGGGCCACTTCCTGGCCATGCGATCTCTGATTACTCAACTTATGTATCTCAGTCTCTCTTGTATTGTGTCCCTAGCAACAGGATTTTTTACTGGAGTTTTCGTGACAAATAAGTTAATACATACAAAGAGCACTTAGAACAGTGTTTGGCTGGTTGGTGCTGAATAGATGTTAGCTGCTGCTGCTGCTTTCCCTTCCCCTCCTTGTCCTTGTCCTTTTGTCCTTGTCTTTGTCCTTCTTCTTTGTCTTCCTCCTCCTCTTCCTCCTCCCCTTCCCTTTCTCCTTCCTCCTCTTCCTCCTCCTCCCCTCCTTTCCTCCTTTTCTTCTTCCTTCTCTTTTCCTCCTCTACTTTCTTGTTGTTGTGGTTGTTTTATTACTATCAAATTCATTATATGCTAGGAGTTTCCTTTGTCTTAAGAATTGATAATACACTAGGAGTACTAAATGCTTGAAGTAGAGAAGGAACATGCTGGTCCTCTTAATTTTATTTTCATCAACTCTTAACATATCCAAGAAACATTTAACTTAAAAATATTTTTATGCTCTACATGGTATAAGTAATCATTGGTATGAATACGATTTTAGCTATATTCCGCAATGCCTTAGTGGTGTAAGTGTATCTAAAGGGACTTCTGAGGGGCACCTGGGTGGCTCAGTCAGTTAAGCGTCCAACTTCAGCTCAGGTCATGATCTTGCGGTTCATGAGTTCGAGCCCCGCATCGGGCTCTGTGCTGACAGCTCAGAGCCTGGAGCTGCTTTGGATTCTGTGTCTCCCTCTCTCTCTACTCCTCCCCCATTCGCTCTCTGTCTCTGCCTCTCTCAAAAATAAATAAACATTAAAAAAAATTTTTTTAAAGGACTCCTGAACTCTATTTGGTTTGTGAAAGTATAATCTTAACAACAACAACAAAAACAGAGAAATTCAAACTTGCCAAGGGGCAAAAGAATAAAATAAATGGCCTGTATTTTATTTAAAATTCTATATTCCCATGAATCTTATAAAGTTAGAAAAAAATGGGCTGAGAAGGTGTCTTGTGGTTGCTGGCATTGTTGAGTACATTGATACATTCTGGAAGTGGCCAGAAAAGTTTAAAGTCACTCAGCAGTATCTATCAATCTCTGTTCAAGAAGTGCTCAAAATTAGCTGCTATACAGTTTTGAAGTAGATATTTGTCCTTCATCCTGTCACTAAAGCCTTTGCCTTTGGTCACCACATCTTTACTGAAAAGCCTGTAGTTCTTATTGACTTACATTAACCTTAGCTATTACTTCATCTCCCTCCCCCCAAACGACCATGACTACAGGCTGCGTTCTAAACCACAAACCCATTGCTTCACATCATGAAAAATGTTCTCTATTATTACAACCTGTGGTAAGAGAGAGGTTTTAATATCATCTTGATATGATAGCATCTGATAAAGATGCCATTATCATGTATCAATTCTCGAAACAACGAATGTGTGATCGTTGTGGCTCTTTTGTTTTCTAAATTAATTGAATGGCATAAAGGACTACAATATTGAACTCTAAATCAAAAAGAAGTATCTCTAAGAGGTTAGTTATAGCACACTTTCTGGTAACAGGAAGCCTAAAAAGAAATAAGTGACGAACGTCTACGAGGCCAGAATGAACTTCACTGAATGCATTCCCACAAAGGAGCAAAAAAAGGGGGAGGGGGGTAGAAAGAAGAATATATCACTTATCTATAGCTTAGTAACAAATTTTTCCAAGATTAAATGACTTAAAACGATGGGTCCAAGACAAGGGTGTGGCCAGTGACACTGTACTTACATGACCCCAAGTGAGTTTCTCCTTAAGTTTTATATCCTATGCACCTGGCTCTCTAAAACAACTAAAAATATTTATAAACTCTCATAGTTTCAGTGGGTCAGAAGCTTGGGTGAAAGTCAGCTAAACGTCCCATGAAGTTGCCATCAGGGTGGTCTTCTGAAGGCTTAATTAAGACTGGAGGAGCTGCTTCCAATGTGGCTCACTCACCCTGCTGACAAGTTGGTGATGGCTCCTGGCAGGAGGCTTCAGTTCTCTCTATATGGGTCTCTCACAAGCTACTTGAGTGTCCTCATAACATGGCGGCTGACTTCCCCCAGACCGAGTGAGACAAGAGGAAGGAAGATGAAAGCCACAATGTCTTTTACCATCTACTCTCAGAAATTACACACCTTCATTTCCACCATATTCGATTGGTCACATAGACCAACCCTAATACAACATAAGAGGAGATTACACAAAGGTCTGAATAACAAATAGTTGGGAGCCATTTTGAAGGCTGGCTACTACAAAGACAGAGGAAAAGGAGAGAAAGGGAAGTAAAAATGCTTAATTGAGAATCTGATTTTCTACAGATGACTTTGACTTGAACTTTTGGATAAGAAATGAGTCGAAATAGCAAATTGTAGAGGAGAACTAAGACTGGCTGTATTATTGGGGAATCCAACATTTTACTCAGCAGCTATGTGTATGTGTGAGGAGTGCCAATTGGCGGGAGGGCTGAACATGAAGACTTCATCCCAGACACAGCCTTTCCACTGAGTGTGTCCATCTAGAAAGGAGGCTAATCCATAAAATTCCATCTTTTGCTCGCGGTGGGGTGCTGAATGATTTGGCCCATAGAGGGGATATAATAACTGCTGTTAAAGATAGGTCATTCCATTAGCATGGCTTTGTTCACAAGCTGTGGGGCTTCATTTATTCACTCCTGGGTGATCTATGCATAAGACCAGTCTCTGTGACTGAATGACATATAATTGTTCATCCGTGTTCTTTGCTTAAGTTGCCACAAATAAGTATGACAAAGTTTCCTATTCCTCAAAAGATTGATGTGAATATTTCTAAAAAGTAGCCCTTTTTGATTTTTCGATTTGACATTGACTTTCTTTCTGTCAGTGTGGAGGGCATAGGCAAGCAGATGGTCCTATTCTCTTTATTTTTAGCGGCCAACGTCTCACTCTCAAACACCAAACTTCCCAGAAACCACATCACACCTTCTGCTGAACCAAAACCCTGAAGTTAACGCGTGGGTCTTTCTTTCCATCCAAGAGTGCAATGATTTGTTTTTCTTTTAATGCAGAGAATGCTTTACCCTCGAGACTTCATCCCTTAAGACTCACCACGGCCTAACACTCCTGCCCTCCTCCTCTACTGAGTAGTCTCTTGCCCTCCTGATAGGGGATCTACCCTCATACCTAGCACTGTCCCCTGGCTGATGCTCCCTGAAAGCCCTCCATAGGAATGGAGGGCATGTGTCTGTCTTTAATCCTGAGATTGTCCATCAGAATGAAGAGTCAGTGTGCAGATGCCCCTCACTGCTCTTTTGTCCCTGTGTCTTATCATGGCTCTCCAGCAGGGCCCTTGATTTCCACACCTCACTGGGGGTGTCTGGGCTACTTTTTAGCTTGCATCTCTGTTTGCAAAGATACATATCCAATTTCGCACACAATGAAAGAATAACAACAACATGAATTACAAATGTTATGATGCATTATGCTTCGATTAAATAAGAAATGTGATCGGCTGAGCCCAGAAGGATAGAACTAGAATCCCGTCAAGAGAAAAGATGAATGAACAGAGCTACAGTGACATCTGCTGGTCCCTCCCATAGAGCTGGGTTAAGTATCACCAGAAATGGGTGGTGAAAGGAAATCATAATGATGATAATCTCATGCTTAAAATAAATCCTTAAAATGTGCTTTTATGTAAAGATGTATTAACTTCCACTGATTTAATTGGTATGTCACGAATGAGAAAACAAAAGTCTTTGGAGTAAAAGGTGAAGATTATTTACTTTGCAATTGTTCAGAAGAGGAATGGAAAAGACCACTCCTGGCATCATTTCCGAACGCAATCGCCCACACCGCCCATTCCAGTGGACAGACACCGTAATCTGGAAAAGAGGGTAAGTGTTCACAGTGCAAGAGTTCTACTCAAAAAGTGTCACTGAGTCTTCAGATATTGGCTTCCTCTTCAGATGTTCCAGGAGAAGCCGAGGTTCCAGGACATACAAATTGCCCTGCCTGCCCAGGATGTTCAACGTCTTGTACAGTTTCTCTGTAAAGAAATGTCTACTGCTGCGATGCTAAGTCACATTAGAAAAACATTAAGATGTAATCAGGCCCTCCCTGGGGGCCGGGGCTTCAGTGGGATCAATGTTTTGCCACCCTGTTGGCTTCTGTTCGGGCAAATCTTCAATTATCAATGTTCACTGCCTTCGCTGCCAAAAAATGAAGTGAGATGCTGCTCTGGGGTTCAGCATCCTGAGCACAGAATGCCCGAGGCTGCCTCCCTGGAGCCCAAGCAGTCTCAGTGCAGCGTTCCCTTGAGCATTTCTCGGCCAGTGTCTTTTGTAGAAAGGGCAGGGTTTTTGTTGGACCCCCAAAGCAGTGTCACAAAGGGAGCTGTCATCTGGACTCCAGATAATGACCATTCTGTTTTCAATGAAACACAAACCCACATGGATAATTTTTTCCTAAATGCCTTCAGTGTATGGTGTCCACAACAATGGATTATAAAGCTCTCCAAACAGCATCACTTACCAAGAAATTAGTAGAGATTGCGTTTTCCAGAAATTATCAAAATTATTTTAAAATGGTCTGCATGTCTCTTAGCTTTGGGGGCCTGTATGACAAAAGATGAGCATTGCATTAGGAACAAAGGAACTTTTCGCTTCTGTCTCACGCTTGGGCTGTGGGGCTGCTCTGAGTGGGGAGGCATGGCTGTCATCTTGCTGTGCTGAAAGCATCCTTAGCCCACATCTGAATAAAGGACAAAGAGACCCCCATCCAGGCAGCATGTGGGGATGTGCACATCTAACAATAACCATATATTGTGTGCAAGTACAAGTGTGGACAGTCTGCACTTCTTGGAAGCTAAGCTATCTGGGTTCCTTTTAATGACTCTGAGGGACAATGCATCACCTACAAGTCTAAAGCACATTCGATAAAACATCTTGGAGTCAGTGCCTGTGGAATTCATTTTCCAGAGACAGCCACACTAGGGGATTTGATTTCTAAGTTTTTTTCTCTTTTCTTTTCTTTTCTTTTCTTTTCTTTTCTTTTCTTTTCTTTTCTTTTCTTTTCTTTTCTTTTCTTTTCTTTTCATGTGTGCGTGTGTTTGAACTGCAAAGCTACTTCTCCCCCTCTGTAATCTTTCGGGTCTGGTTGAGTCTGCGTGATTCATCATTGTTTCAGCAGGTTTTCTACAAGGGAAGATTACTAAATTAATTGACTATTAATTGATTATCATAATAGTCCCATTCTATCTGCAGTGGTTCTGAAAGCAGGGTATGTCCCGGGTAGTTCTCAAAAGCCAGGGACTTGCAGACCCATAGCCAGGCTGGCACCTTCCTTCGGGACCTATTCATCGGCTCTCCCAGTGCCACATCCATTATTCCCACAACGATGCTAAGGGAGGTGGTACTGGGCAGAATTGAGATGATCTTTCTTATTTTCTTCCCTTTGCAAGATGTTGACCATTTCTTTTTTCTCAGTAGCTCTGTCATGATGCCTGTTTGTGAGAAGAGGAGAAGTTCTTTTCCAGAATCCTTTTCCACTTTCCTCTGGCTACAGACTTTAGGCCCTGGAGGTCAGCAGGCTGTGGTCATGGCCCTATCAACTGAAAGATGGTTCAGCTTGTGACTCAAACTCTGTTGCTGCTAAAGAGCCACGTTGTCATGTTCATCCATTTAGCCCTGTCTTTGGTTACCAAACCCTTTACTGGGTGCCTTCTGTGCTTCGCTCTCTTGCTCAGGCCCTGGGGACACAACAGTGCACAAAGGGTGCCCTCAGGCTAATGGGACAGAAAGACAACAGCCTGGACTAGAATAAGAGGGTGTCTGTCATTTGTGGTGTGGTAACAGAGGAGACAGGGATAGCTTCCCAGACGAAGGAACATTTGAGCTGAAATTTAAAGGGGGTGGAATTGACTGGGTAACGAAGAAAGAGTACATTCCAGGCAGAGGAGCATCACAGAAGAATGAAACCACAGCTGAGTTCAAATAAACAGCTGCTCTCAAGTGGCCAGAGGAAAGGGTACACGTATGTGAGTTCTGGCAGTGGCGAGCAGGGTGTCAGGGAGCAGAGAACCCCGACACGTGGAGCTCGTTGGTTCCTCAAAAGCGTAGCTTTATAGCTTGTTTCATTTTACATTTGTAGAGTGCCTACTGTGTACAGGGGACAGCCCCACAGGGGGTACTGGTGGGACTGAGAGAAAAACCATCGCTGTTCTCAATACCAAGCACCCACTGAGTGCCCACTACACCCACGACTAACTGGTAGGTTCTGTCCTGTGGCTGTTCTATTTAATTCTCACAGCAAACATGCAAAGTAAGTATTGTCCTCTCACTTTTACAAATGAGGAAGCAGGAGCCCTGAGAGGTAAAAATGACTTATCCAAGATCAAATATGTGGTGTGCAGCACAGCTGGGATTAGAACCACAAAGAAGTCAAAAGAAGTTTATGAGTCAAAGTTTCCAGTGACACGACACCACACAGGAGAGGAGAACCAGGGGGAAGAGAATGTAAAACTTTGGAAGTGATATTCCCCCTGGTCAAGCCAACATACCTCTTTGTACCATAAAGGAACTCTGAGCCCAGACTTTACAGAAATCCCCATGTGGACAGCCTCTAGGCAGGAGGACTTCCTAGAGATGGCTCCTCTGTGTCTCCTACTGCCCCTTCTCCACCTCCCCAAGCCTTCCCACCTTTTAACTACCTTCTCTTCTCCTGATGGAGCCCCTGCCTCTGACCTACCAGCCACTGGGCAAGACTAACCTCCTCTTGGGTCCCCTAAATTCCCACAGCCTGTAGCCTAGGTGACAATTCCTACCAATTCTCACTAGAAAGATTCATATTCAGGAAAAGAAAGGGAGAGAGAATTTTGGGATGACTCTCAACATTGGATTAAGCTTTCCTTTACAGAATACTTGTTTTATACCACTGCCTGATTACTTTTTTTTTTTCTTCCAAGATTTTATTTAAATTCCTGGCAGTTAACATGTAGTGTAGTATTGGTTTCAGGAGTAGAATTTAATGATTCAGCACTAACATATAATACCCAGTGCTCATCCCAACAAATGACCTTCTTAATGCCCATCACCCATTTAGCCCATCCCCCCCCACCCATATTCCAGAAACCCTTAGTTTGTTCTCTGTAGTTAAGAGTCTCTTATGGTTTGCCTCCCTCCATGTTTTTATCTTATTTTATTTTTCCTTCCCTGCCCCTGATTACTTTTCAAAATACTAAAATCCTTAAGTAAACAATTGCCCTGTTAAGGTTAGTGTCCTGCCAGTAGCCCCCAACAGGCTTATACATTCTACTTTTATCTCCACCAACCCACTTTTCAACCTTCTCTTGACACCAGAAGGTCCAATAACCAATCCCCTAATTCTTGGGTCATGGCCTCCTCTACAAGGGGAGAAGTGTACTTTCACTAACACAGAAAGCAGAGTAAAGGAAAAGATAAGGACTTCTTAAAATAACTCAAAGTGGCAAAGTCTACTTAGAAATAGAATGTTTTATAAAGTAGTGATATCCAAGAAACAGAATGTTTCAACAAAGGTTTAAATGTAATGAACACATGAAAAAAGTCCAAGGAAAAGAAGGCTGTGGAAACAGTTATGAAAGGGTCAAGGTAATATTCAGGGAGTATGGCTGGATGTTACTAGAACACTACAGGCCTTATTTATTAACGCCTGGATTCCCCCGGTTAAATCCCCCTGTGCCTGATCTTTGCACTCTGAACCCAACTAGACAAGGTCAGACCTTAACGCTTTGTCTGGTGCTCCATTGTTTCAGATAGTGTGTTGTGTGTTTGCTCAGAGCATCTTTGGTCTTGGAGTTCTCCAGTATTCATATAACACTGTGTTTCTGAATCTGTAATACTTCACATCACAGAGGGAACTAGAAAAGGAAGATGCTGAAGGGGACATGAAGGGAGAACAAGGCAGGAGACTTTGTCAGGAGTTTTAAACTTTCCTATTGAGTTAGAAGAAGCCCCTGGGAGTAGATGCTTTAGATGTTTGGTCCTTCTGGGCTCACTGTTGCCGTAGAGAAGAAAGGGCATGATGATTTAAAAGTGGTCGGGACACACGAGGGACTCAGAGAGACGACTGGAGGAAGGTGTCTGTCTCACAATTGCTCTTTTATGTGGGCATTAAGGCTGTGACCGATATTGTCATCATTTACAGGATATATTTCCTTCAGAGAAGCATGAGAAATCTTGGCTTTTGACTGTACAAAGAGAAAACTTTCCAGCTTTTACCTAAAATCCTTTATCCCATGATTCACAGCATTAAGAAAGGACTTAGGCACTCAGGGGAAGGGATTTTGAATTCATGCTGCACTCCTGGTTTGCCCTGTAAATTTTGGCAGGTTTCCTTACAGCACTGGTTTTACAATATTAACCATTTGCAGCCAGAGCCCAACTGATACGGAAAGTCGTAAGTACTGAGGTGGTAAGCACGTCTGTGGCATTGTTCTGTTAAGTCATCCAAATGTTAGACAAGACATTTTAATGTAGGAATCCCAACATTTAACACATGACACTTTTTTTGACTTCTCTGAAGCACAAGACCCCGAAGTCACTGGAGGTATTGACAGTGACAAGGAGGAAATGAGATGAATAAATAATCCCCTGTGACTAATTAACTGTCCTAGGAGACTGTGTTGAAGTTTTCTCTTAGGCCCCCTCCCCTACCATGAATGCCAGAGTCAGTGGGAAGGGGAGTGTGTGATGGGTTTCCAACTCTGTGAACATCAGTGGAGCCAGCCTCAGAGTCTGCCCAGCTTAGCACTTATGACGGTGTTTGGCACATATCAGGTACCCCTTATGGGCTGAAGCGTAACCCCCCCCAATTTTATATATTGAAATCCTAACCTCCCGTACTTCAGAATGTGACTGTTTCTGGAGATCGGGCCTCTGGAGAGATAATTAAGTTGAAATGAGGTCATTACGGTGGGCCCTAATCCAATCTGAATGTTGTCCTTGTAAGAAGAGGAAATTAGGACACAGACACACACACACAGAGGGAATACCATGTGAAGACAGTGGGAGAAGATGGCTACAAGCAAAGCAGGAAAGCCTCAGAAGAAACCATCCTGCCAATAGCTTGATCTTGGACTTTTAGCCTCCAGAACTGTAGGGAAATAAATTTCTGCTGTTTAAGCCATCTAGTCTGTGATAGTTTGTGATGGCAGTCCCAGAAAACTAATATTGTACCCATAATTGTGTGCTAAATGGAAAAAAAATCAATCTATAAATGACTTGTAGGAAGCCTGAAATCTGTAGACATTGTGGTGAATAACTGACACTATAAAGTATGGCTAAGGGTCTAGCATTAACTCTTCTGCTCATGACTCATATCCTCAGGCAAGTTTGCAAAACTCTTTGAGCACCACATCACTTTTTTGTGAAATAAGGATAATGATACTTAATTATATCCTCTATATTTATGGAAGGAATCCTCCAATATGTACGGGGCACATAAAGATGAATGACATCGGTATGACCGAAAGCATGGTGCCAAGAAGGGCAAGACAGGCTCAAAGAACAGCAAGTAGTTAGGTGTGATTGGCGAGCATCACCAAGAATGGCAGAACGTGAGACAGGAAACGTAGCTTGGTATCAATTTATAAATGGTCAGGCTGTCTAGGTTTTATTCTATTAGACATTGGAGATCACAGAAGGTTTTTAAGCAAGAGAGGACATAAACGGATCTGTCTTTTGAAAAGTATACCTTGAAGGCAGTGTGGTGAGTAGATGTGATGGGAAACATTTGGTAACGGATGACAAGTACGTATGCTATTATAATAGTTCATGTACTTGATAAACCCCAGGGTGTTGGAAGGATTGAATTGGATAATCTATACGAACCCACTCGTTAAATAATAATACTAATAGTTGTGATTATTTTTGAGAGGGAGACGATTTAAGGCCAGACTTTGTCAATACATGTCAATGCTAATGAAATTCTCAGAGTGGTTGTGAGAAATTAGTTAATGTTATAACAAGTATGTGATACCAGGTAATTTTCTTAGTTGCAGATCCCTTCACTTAACATCAAAATAACCACTCACTTAGATATAACAGCCAACCAGTTTGAAGAAAGAAGTAGAGAGTTTCATCAAAGCGCCTTTTCGATTCATTTCTACCCAATTTCAATCATCACCATAACTACAGTTATTTTTGGTGGCAATAAGAGCAAGTATGCTGGTGCATTTAGCAGGATAACCCAAGGGTTTAAATTTCACAGGTATTGGGGTTGGAAATCCATAGATTTAAAATATTAAATTATTAAAATATAAATAGCATTAAGTTGTGGAAATTGGATAATATACTTTGCTTACCAACATGCTCCCCTCTTTGTCCATATGCTCTACCCCAACTGCATAGCAGAATTCCATGCTACCTCTTCTGTGCTCCCAAAGCCCTTCATCTGGTACTGCATGAATCACACTGCACAAAGGAATATGCATAAGCCTCTGTTTCCATTGCTAGATCACAAGCTCCCTGTCTTCTTCATCGTGGGCTCCCCAGAGCCTAGCACAAGGCCTGCCTGGCCATAGCATAGGCTCAATATTCAGTCACGAATTGCTTTAAGGACACTCCCAGGATGGTGTGTGTGTGTGTGTGTGTGTGTGTGTGTGTGTGTGTATTTCTGTTATAAACTCAGAGTGATAAAGTGACATGGGTTCTGCTTGATGGCCTGTTCCGCAAAGTAGATCTCTTCTTATTGTAAAAACTGCAGTGAACGTGCTGACATATGCCAGTTCAAGTACACATGCAAAGACTGTGTCTCGGTAGTCCGCTTTGGTGAACTCAGCTCTCTTTGAATGCAAGTGTTTGATTCATAAGTGCTTATCCCGCTCTATTGCCTGAGTGCAGATAATGTTTATTTGTTTGACTTACACACGACTAGTGTGTATACATCTCCCATGCAGAATCTCATTTTACCAAGGCAGAAAGTGGTTTAATGCACATCTTGTATTTTTGACACCTAAATAATCCAGTTATCATCTTGACATGGAAATTGGAATGTCTTCATTCTAGTGGCCTGATACACTCAAGTTAAAATACATATACCAACTCTTTCAAAACATGATGTGTTCTACAAATATCAAAACTTCTTCGCTGTGTTTCAAACAATGCAGTCAAGACAGTCCATTATACAGGGATTGGGAAATAAACACCTTTTTTTTCCTCTTTGCTTTGCTTCAGTTGACTAAGGAAGTACCAATTAAAAGACCAGGTACTCTGATGACTAATGTTATTGTGGACAGCACACATACTCAGTACACAGACTTGCTATCATTTACTACCTTGTTTTTATTGGGTATTAATAAAACCCCAGCATACTTTAAAAAGTGTTTTCTTATTCTTCCACTTGCTTAAATCATACTTAATGTTGAGAGATTTTAAAAAGCATCCTATTTCAATTACAACTGAGTTTTTGAGAACTTATCATTGGCAAGATGTCATACTAGGTACTTAAAACATACCATCTCCCTATAATCCTCCCCAGCCCTACAAGGTAAATATTATTTTTTCTCTTCTGTTTACAGATGCAGAAATCGAAGCTGACCCACTTTCTGTCATCAGTGGAGTGGAGATAAGAGACTGTAACTTTCTGATCTGTGTCTGGCTTGAGGCACCGTACTATATTGTCCCAGCCTTTTGAGGTAGCACACAATCCTCTCTGTCTTTCAGCTTCAATCTGAAGTTCGTCTTCTCACTGAAAGTCTGCAATTCTCCCCGGCATGAATTGGGAACTCCATATATGTCAATGAATGACTAATATAGTGCTAATCACTAACTGTAGGTCCACAGGGGAAGATTCAGAAATAGCAGAGATAAGAATATTTTTGCACCTGTCTAACAATAGCATCAACAATGGTAATAAAGATAATAACATTTAGTTCACTGGTGGAGAAAATATTATCAACTAATCTCCACACATGCGATCAAATTAAGGCAATTGGTGGGTTTAAGGTAGCAGTTGTAATATACTCACATGGTAGCATGCTAAGGCCCAACAAATATCATGAGACTTCTCAAGCAATATCAAGGGATCATGACAAAACCTTGGATAAATCATTCCAAAGCTATTACAGCGAGACTCACTCTGCCATATGGAAAAAGTGGTTAGGGAACAATTAACTTCCACGATGTATATTGCCCCTGGAAACAAAACTGGGTTAAGCCAAGATGACAAGGCTGACCGCAACCTCTATAAATTAGTCAGTAACAACAGGCATAGTTTGAAACCATAAAAAATACAAAAAATAAAAAAAGAAAGAAAGAAAGAAAATGCAAGCCATGAAATCATTTATAAAAGGCTCAACAACAAATTCTAAAGTAGGCACTCCACGCACCTCTTTTCTACTTAATTTGTCATTTATAGCACAAGTGAAGCAAATGTTTGATGAGTGTGGGGTTCTGGTGTAGTGAACCAAGATAGGGTAATTGTCACTAAAATTATTGCAAGTCGTTTAATAAAAGAAGCCTTGTTTATGAAGTGCAGAAGATGTAAAGCAAGTGAACATAAGTGGAGACACAAGGAGGCTGCTAAGATGATAAATCATTGACGAGCCTTAAAAGGCAAGTACATAGTGGAATTAACACAGAGTTCAGTTAAGACCATAAACCAAGTAACCATGATATTTAAAACACAACATACACTGAGAGAGAACCAAAGTCAAAACCCAGCAATTCCTGCCCAAAACACCAACAGTTTGCTACATGTTCAAACCCATAAGGTAAATGGGCAGAAGCAGATAAAGGGGCAAATGGCCAGAAGAGGAAGGCATGTGTGTTTTGAAGAGTAGCCCACGTATCTCCACAGCTGAGGGTTTAATAAAACCAGGTTTATGTTACCCTTTAGGGACAATTCAGAAAATGGTGCCATTGGATTTCCATTCTAACCATAAATTAACTTAAGGATTTACACATAAATATGAAGATTCAGTCAATATAATGATTACACACAATCTTTCTAAGAGTTTTATAGCATTATTTTTAAGAAAATGTCTTGCTTATTTAAGTACCTTCCTATTTTTTAGGTAAATTTATTTTTACAGTAATTGCAGTTTTTATTCTTATTGCAGAGGAGGAAACGGAAGCTCCAGAGAAGTAAACTAACGTGTCTAAGATAACACAGGGTGTCCATGGTAGAACCGAGATTAGAACACAGGATTTTTTACTTCTAGAGCTCTTTCTTCTCATATAATCAGCCCTCTAAGTTTAAAAGTGATATGAAATATAAAATATCTGTTGATTTTAAGAAAAACATGTATCCAAGTTGGGAGATACATTTAAATCCCATTAAACTAACTGAAAAATTCATGAGCGATACATGGATAATTTGTTTCTTATTAAAACATTAAACTTGTAGAGAATATTTAGCTGTTCAAATGTCTAGTAACAGGATAGCTATAGTAAGTTAATTAGGTACCAATTCATTGCTAAAGATATTTAATTGACATTTAATAAGCATATTAAATACCAATTAACCAACTATATTTAGTGCTAACTATATTTAGTCAAAGCTGTTTTGTTAATTGCTTGCTCAGTGCCTTAGTATCTATGGTCAATAGATTATAACCCAATTAAATATATACATTAATGTGTTTCATATATGTCTCCCCAGTGGAAGTGTAGCCCGGGTGCTCATGTGTGGGTTTAGCCATCATCACCCATCTCAGTGAAGAAAACATCCAGCAAGCTGTTCCAGCTCATGAAAGGCCCTCTACAGAGAAAAAAGTCAGACAGTACATGATGACAAAGATACAGTACACTCTGTCACTGTCAGACTCAGAGATATGAAGGAATTAACAGGTTCTGGTGACAGGGGACACCGGGCTCTGTGGGGCAGAGCTCGCAGCTCCTTTGAGACCTCTGCAGAGGGGCTTTCTTGATTCTGAAGCCACAGCCATTTTTGGCTAGCATTCTTTTGGACTACTTGCTGAATAATGTTGTCAGTCACATGCTATAGGACTCTTATTGTGTATGCTGGCCACAACACATTCCTGCAGACATGATGCTTGCAGCACAACAGAGAAGAGACACGTGAAAAGAGACCAGGGACCAGAGCACATTAACCTTGGCCTCTCTTCCCTGACCCCATGAAAACATTTAATGTGTAAGTAGGTCCTGACATTGGGAACCCTTCCCAAGGTTTGATATGCAGAAGTGCTGAACAGTGGTGTGAATCCATTACTCAGGAGGTTGAAGGGCAAGGCTGATGGTCACTCAGACTACTCCTGCAAGCAAGATGCACCCAAATAAGTCTAGTCTCTGCATGGAGAGACCATGTAATAAACATTTCCTAAATGAAGGTGAATGAATATTGTAGAAGTCAATCCAATCTTGAAGCTGAGGGTGGGGGGGCTTTCCATTATCATTATTTTTATTAATACTAATATTATAATTCCATATTATTGTCAGAATAAGCAATGGGGTGCCTTGGTGGCTCAGTCGGTTAAGCATCCGATTTCGGCTAGGGTCATGATCTCATGGTTTGTGAGTTTGAGCCCCATGTTGGGCTCTGTGCTGATGGCTCAGAGCCTGAAGTCTGCTTCAAATTCTGTGTCTCCCCCTCTCTCTGCCCCCTCCCATGTTTATGCTCTGTTTCTCTCTGTCTCTCAATAATAATTAAATGTTAAATTTTTTTTATATAGAAAAAAGAATAGTCAAGTCATTGTAGCCAATGGGATCACTGAGACTGAGCAGGGCCAAAGTCCAGGGGCATTAACATTGACTTGTGAGGTCTACATGATCACGTTTGCAAGGCAATCCAGAGAAGTCAGCTGCTTGGACAGTGAAATAAGCAATTAGTTTTGGGAGTTCCCAATTTATGGGAACATTTAACTTTTCCAAGGTCAGTCAGGAATCCAAAGTCCAGAAAAAGCTGGGTCAGGAACTGATGACGTTACAGCTATGGGACACAGGAGTCAGTGGACAGGAATAATCAAAATTATTCCAGGAGCACCTTTCTTAGTATCTCGGATAGATGAAAACCCTGTAGTTTTTGACTGAGATTGTATTAAAATACTGCTGCCCCCTCTCTGTAGGCACAACCAAAAGAAATTCCCTAAAATAACTGTAATTCAAACGTTAACGCTGGATGAATAAAAATACATGCAGCGAGGGTGCATTTCTAGGTGACAGAATATAGTAAGACATGGAAAACAGCAAGAGTAATAATTCGAGTACAAACAATTCCACATATATTTAGTGAAATTATAAAATGAAATACGTGGCTATGCACAAAGATCATGAATGTATTAATTGGATACCAAGTTGAGAGGGTGCCTAGTCACGGTGCCCTTGGGTAACTTGCTCTGTCATTTTCTGCCCACTCGAACAATGTTCCTGAGTACTTCTCATCAGAGGCCCATCCATGATCATCTGTTTGTGGCAAGGGTGGTCTCTCTCCTTCATTAACTACTTTGGGCTCTGATGAGAATCTTCCCATCATCTTGAGATTTGGCAGTAAATTAATATGTAACACTGTTTAAACTGTCCCAGGGTGGGTCAAGTAATGCAATTTACCTCATTTGGCTTCTGCATCGAATTTTCCATTGGAAAGACTTGTGCACTTTGCATGTTTTCAGTTAATGAAGGATTGCAATGTGCCTGTGAGCTTTGTTTGAGGATGCCATGAAATGGGGGAGAAAATTAGTATCCAGAGGGAGACAATTGTTGCCCTGAATAAGTTTGATCAATGAAGGAAAGGAATAAAGAGATTGCATGTGAAATTTAAATTCTTCAATATGAGGTGCTCTTGGGTAAGCAAAAAACTCAAGCTAAGGTTAGTAATGAATTAGTTAACACAACAGAAGAGAGTCTGACTCTACAGACTGAGCCAACATTTCAATTTTCAGCTCAGTTGGCAGTGGAAGTGAGGCTGACGAGGGGGCTTGGCGTAAATCATAAATTCCAGGATATTGTACTAGAGCCTTCTAGGGGTTGGGTAAGCCACCGTTGACATATAGATTTGAAGTTCAGAATATAGTGGTGTTTAAAGAAAAAAGGAAACAGAAAGGCAGAGCTAAGCTGGAGGGTAAGAATAATGCAGGAATTTCAAGATAATGAATTAAATGGAGGGTCTTCTGAATGAAGAGAAATGGACAAAATAGGATTCCATATTTTGTTTTAGAAGTAGGTGATTAGAAGCCCCCTGAATGAAGTATTAAACTTAATATGTCTTATAAATAGTGGGTTGATGATCAGTTTGAGTTTATTAGGTAGATCAGAACAAAAGGACATAAGTGCAAATCAAGAAGGAATGTATGTAAAAGAAATGTAAAGAGATATTTTATGGAGAAAGTGATAACATTTCAGATGAATTTGATAACTACATGCATCTCAGGGAATTAAAAAGAGTATAGTTGCTTATACATGTAAAAGAAACTCCTTGAATCTCAATGGATCTATGTTTTAGGAAAGAAAAGTGTGAATTCATTTAAGTGGCGGAATCTCAAGCTAAGTTTGTTGCCTCCAGAGATACACTCATGACATACACATGTCAGGGGTGAGGAGCAGTGGAGAAACACCTTGTATTTCGTGGCCCAGTGTGGTCTGTGATCCCACAACACTGCCTGGGAGCTCGGGTCCCACTCTGGGTCTATGGAACTGGAACTGACCTGTATTTTCCAAAATCCCCAGGTGACTCATATACATGAATGTTTGAAAAGCACAGGTCTGCTTTGCATTTCCCTGGTGATTAGTGATACTGAGCTTCTTTACATGTGTCTATTGGCCATCTGTACGTCATCTTTGGAGAAATGTCTATTCAAGGCCTCTGCCCATTTTTAATTGGATTATTTAGTTTTGGTGTTGCATTGTCTAAGTTCTTCATATGTTTTAGATATTAACCCCAATGAGATATCACTTTACACTTGTCAAAATGGCTAAAATCAAAAACACAAGAAATAACAAATTTTGGTGAGGATGTGGGGGGAAAAAAAAAGAAACTCTTGTACACCGTTGGTGGAAATGTAAATTGATTCAGTCACTGTGGAAAACAGTATGGAGGTTACTCAAAAAATTAAAAATAGAATTACCATTTGATGCAGTAATTTCACTACTGGGTATTTAGCCAAAGGATATGAAAACAGCAATTCAAAAAGATACATGCACCCCTATGTTTGTTGCAGCATTATTTATAATAGCCAAGATATTGAACCAGCCCAAGTATTCATCCATAGATGAATAGATAAATAAGAGTGGTATGCGTATACACACACACACACACACACACACACACGGAATATTACTCAGCCATAAAAAGAATAAAATCTTGCCATTTGCAACAATGTAGATGGATTTAGAGAGTATAAAACTAAGTGAAATAAGTCAGTCAGAGAAAGACAAATACCATATGATTTCACTCACATGTGGAATTTAAGAAACAAAACAAATGAACCAAAAAAAAAAAAGTTAAAAAGAGAGACAAACCAAGATACAGATTCTTAACTATAGAGAACAAACAGATGGTTACCAGAGGGGATGTGGGCGGAGGAATGGGTGAATTAGGTGAAGGGGACTAAGAGTACACTTCTCATGATAAGCGCTGACTAATGTATAGAATTATTCAATAATTCTATAGAATCACTATATTAGACACCTGAAATTAATACAACACTGCATGTTAATTATACTTCAATTAAAAAAAGTGAAAGAAAAGAAAGGCATAGGTCTCAAGCTGCCAACCACAGTTCTACCTTTGGTTAAGGTGGGATTTAAACCAACTTGGATCTGAACCCCAGCTCTCCCACTTGCTAGGCAATATTGCTTAAGTTATTTCACTCCTGTGTTTCAATCTCCTCCTATGTAAAATGGAAATGATGACAATAGTAGCTACCTACTTCAAAGACTTTTATTAGCATGAAATGAAATCAGTGTTGCCATTCAGAGCCCAGACTCTGAAACCACATAGTCTGGCTCAAATACTGGTTCTGTCACTCACTAGCTACACAGCTTTGGGACAACTCATTTATCTTCACTGGGCCCTGGTTTTCTCACATGCAAAGAGAAGGTAATAATCATAACCATATTACAGGATTCTTGTGGGAATCCAATGATGTAACAGATGTAAACCTTAAAATATTCCTGATGCCTAAATGCACTATGGAAGTGTGGCCTACTATTATTGTTACAGATGCTGTGCCAGGCAGACAATAGGTTTCCAATAAATGTTAGCTATTCTCAGTAGCGTTGCTTGCACACAAAAAATGATGCTATTATAGAAGTTCTTGGATTAAGGAAGATGGAGAGCAACAAATTCAAGATTTAAGCAATTATAAATTTGGGGTAGTTTTTGCCTTTAACTTCCGACAGAATAATGTGATTTTTGGCAAAATGCACCTTGAAGCTACAGTAGCCTCACTTGCCTATACAAGCAAGTAGGACCACAGGCCAGTTAATTCACATACCATGGTTTTAAAAAAGCACCTTTCCCAAACAAAACAAAGGGGTTTCCTCCCAAAAGATCCTAACCCCATTGGTCTGGATTAAAGTTTGTTTTGTTTTGTTTTGTTTTGTTTTGTTGTCTGTGTGAATGGAATTTTCCTCATTCAATCTACATTTCTTTAAGCCTACATCTCTGTCTGTGTAGACACTAAGCAAACAATCAAAACCGTGGGTGAGGAGGGCAGCAGGGGTACTAACTCAGTTTTCTCTTTCTTTTCCCGTTAGCCTCTCCTGACCTCCCTCCAGGAATCTCAGTTCACACCCGTTCCCTCTAGCTAGTTTCTCGAAACCTCTTCTTGGAAGTCTGGCTGCCCCCTCCCTCCCCGTGACCTGGTTTCTGGCTCTGGGTCTCCCCGTGACCTCAGCTCAACCCCTTTCACTTCACACAGCATCATTTCTGAGCCCTGGGGTCACCCAGGACGAGTGCTTCCAACTCCACTGCCTTTTTACCAGCCAGTGCAGCCCTGAAATAATTTGCCTGGAAACCAGTTCTTGGAGAGGGAAGCCTGGTCAGACAAATGAAAGATTGTATTGTATTTCGTTCTTGCAAGCCAGTGCCCGCGGCAACATCTGTTTGTAGCAACAAGATTGGGAAGTTGTTTTCTGCTTCTTTGTTGCCCATTCTAGTTCTTTCCCTGGCGTATTGTCTTCCCCTGAGGGGTCACCTTGCAAGAGTTTTCTCAGCGGTCTGGTCTTTGGCGCTAAGAAACTCGTAACTAATTACCATGACTTCAATTCGTAACCTGACCAGCTGTGTTGAAGAAAGGAAACCTTGATCCCTCAGTGCTGCAAGATCTATAATTCATCCTCCATAAAAAAGTCAATATTGGAGCAAAAATGACATTTAAAAATCATAAAATAAGTAGTCTGGTATTTACCTAAGATGTTCTTCTTCTTTTGTTTTATATACCATGTACTGTGCATGGTTTGTTTTCTTTTGGGCGCTGCGCGTGCCTGTGTGACAGAGAGATGGCTCTCCTGTTTCCAATGACTTCTGGGTAAGGGAGAAAACAAGACCACTGAGAAAAGATAATGGGGACAGAACAGGAGGACTCTCCTCAGACACTCTCCTTGCAGTTTTGATCTGATGAAATAGGTTAACTTTAAGGACTGAGCTATGCAATTTAGCAATTCTCCTGATTCTAAAATCGCACTGTAAATTTTTATAGCTTTATAGATTAAAGAAAGATTAAAACCACAAAGCACACGTTAATTACCAACGGCTCACCAGTGGCAAATATATTTGTATCCCTCATCGGGGTGGTGTGAACATGCAGCGCAACTCAACAGTGGCCCTATCAGAGGACAGCCACCAGCCTGGTTCGGGGAAGCAGGACCGGCCACCCCTCCAAGCCAGACAAACTCAGCTTTGGAGCCCCAGGTGGTGTCAACGTGACTCCTCGAGGCCTCTGCCAGAAACTGGATTGATTCCACCCACTATTCAGAATGGAGAAAATATTTTTAAAGTCATGACCTACCTGCTAGGCTCAGGCAGCTTATAAACAAAGAAGGCTGGATACTTCCTTCAGTCGTAATGGCTGGGCTGAGCCTACCAGGCATTGTCTAGAAGGCCCCATTAGCCTTCTATGAAAAAATGTTTATCAATGAGCTGGAAAAGGAAATGGTCGGAATGTAGAGACATAGGTCAGTGACTCTAAACTATTTTTTTTAGGAGAACCGAGATGGATCTCACTGGTGGGTTATTGCACATGTCAGAGAATTCAGTAGAATGTACTTTTCTTCCACAAGAATTTATTGAGAATTATGCTAAGCAAGACCAAATTTAACAGTGCTAAAAGCAAAATAGGATGAGTAGAGAAAACAATACATTAATTCATGTACTCTTGAAACTTTCTGGTGATTTACTAGGAATAGATTTACAAGGGTGTACACTCCTATGTGTAAGTCTTTAGAGTGTGTGTGTGTGTGTGTGTGTGTGTGTGTCCCACAGCTAAGAAAAAGGTATAGTAGCAAAACTCCAGGTCATATCGCCATAATGGGTTTTTTAATAGTATGACATGAAAGTAATCAAACAATAATCCTCAGTGTGTTCACTCATTTGAGAGAGTAACTAAATGTAGAGCACAATAAAATATTAATGCTTTTTATTCTGTCATATTAACTTGGAACAATTCATTGGAAGATAGGTGATATATGTGCAACCTTATAGAACTTAAAAATTAACCTGAAATATTGGCCTCCTAGAGTAATTGTGAGATATAGCTGATAGCATTTATGAAATACTGAGCACAATGCCTCTCTCAACAAAGTTAAAACTCCCCACACAGCTCACCCAGAAAACACTCTTCAAGTGTGGGATTCTGAGGGAGAAAAAACTATTAGAATAAGCACTGTTTTTTTCTGTGCTCATTTGAAGACAAACTGTAGCCATCACTGGAGATTAAAAATGTAATGAAGGAAAACAACATTCTATTTATGAATCTTTTATTTATTGTTTGCACTTATTATTTTTGAAGCACAAACTCTAGATCAGGTTCATCAGACTCCATTGTTCTCCAAAACCTAATAATAGTTAAATTTATTGTGTGCTTAGGAAATGTCCAGAAATGGCCTGAGCCCTATGTATGCATTATGTTAATTAATCCTCATATAACCTTCTGAGGAAGGATCTATTCCCATCCTCATTTCACAGATGCTAAAACCAAGGGTAAGTTACACCCCAGGGTTACATAGCTAGTCAATGGCAGAGCCCAGATTCTAATACCAACTTTAGACTGTGAGTCTTAACCACTAAGCCCACTGCTTATAGAAACATAGTTTGAGAAACACTGCCCAAAAGTAAATTAACTCTAAGAAGGAAAGTAAATTTTTTTTCAGGTAACGTTCATCGTGAAATTTCCTGTTTGTCAAAATTTCAGGTGATCCATCATTAGCTAATGTTGATTGAACCAGGCTCTTTTCCTCTTGCATATCTTATCTCATTGTGGCCTCACAGCAATCCTCTGAAGGAATGAATACCTGCATTTTGCCAGTGAGAAACTTACCCAAATCATTTATCCAATGTTGCATAGGCAGGAAATGGTAGTGCCTCAACTTGCTTCTTGGCCAATCTGAAGCTAATGTCATCTGTAACTACGCCAAGAGCAGCTGCAGGAGGAAAATATCACTGAATAAGTGATTCTGCGGATGGTCAACAGTTGCATTTGGCAAAGTTTGGTGATATATGTGCAAGTGATACCTCCTTACCTTCCGGTAATGAACAGAACTTTGCAGGAACTAATAGAAATAGAACTGAGCAGAGTAAAAGAAGTCCAAATGACAAAGACCATGCTGAAAAAAACCAGAACTCAGAGCAATTGCAGTGAAGGGCACCGAGGGTGCTCTGCAGTTAGCACACGAAGCCAACACGGATCCACGATGTGTGAATTAGCATAGTTTACACAAACAGAAGAACAAAGCCAAACCAAAACCAGAAGACCAAAAATCAAAAACCAAAACCAGAAGAGAGATATCTCTAAACTTCAGTTGAGTGATCTTCAGACCAGCAGCTTCTGTATCAGCTGAGAACCTCCTAGAAAATCAGAAACTCAGGCTCTACCCACCTACTGAATCAGAACACTTGGTGGGCAGGTGCCCATCAGCCTATGTGTCAACAACCCTAAAGGTGCAAGCTTCAGCTGAGAACCACAGCCTTAGCCATTGTTAGTGTGTTTGTAAGGTGACCAAGGTAGTGAACATTGGGATTGCTTTGTACCTATAGGTACATGTTGCATGTTACATATGACCGATGGGTGCAAATGCACACGTGTGTCTACGACCTCTTCATGGCCCTTTAAACGGTTGACAAATCAAATACATCGTGTTCCATGATGTGAGTCCCACCATTCTCCAGTATTACAACTTTACCTCAAATTGGTTTTGTTCCTTGATCAAAGATTACTGCTCTTCTTAGTGTGGTCTTGTCCATACTTCCAGGTTCCAATAGCTAATTCCTTTGAGCTTTAAGGGCAGACACAGTCAGTTTTCAGGAAGTCCCAGGTTCCTGTACTCTCCCTCAAGGACTCCAGAACCCATGGTCCCCAACCCTACTGCTCCTTAGACTCTTTGAGAGTTCTTTAAAATGTATAGGCTTTACCAAAGAACAATTAAATTAAATTTTCTAGAATGACTGAGCAGGCACTGAACTAGCCACAGGGAGTCCAAATGGAAGGGGTTTCTGTTCTTATGAAACTTAAAGCCTTGAGGAAGACAGACATTGATAAAATAAATACAAATTGTTATAAAGTACTACAAAAGGAAAGGCCAGGGACACTGATATTTTTTAAAAGCTTTCCAGGCAATTCTAATGTCAGCCAAGGTTGAAAATCACTGCCCTCATCCACATCTGTATAAATAAATCTTCCTCCAATTATCTTTTCTTGCATGTTCCATCCCCTTTCTGATGCATGCACCTCTTTACTTCTCCATCTCTGTTCCCCTGGGGGACAGAGTAAGACAGAAGTGGTTGGCTAACTCCTCATTTAATCCTAGGTCGATGTCTCCAAAAAGGGATGGAAGATAGACTATCAAGTATTTCCAAATGAAAAATGTGCACCTATGCACTGAGACAAGATCTGTGGGACAGCAAAACCAGCTCTTGCTTCAACGCCCAGGCTGGATTTGATGCCATTTTGTTTAGAAAGAACGCTGAGTGTGTATTCATGGGGCTACCAAATACCACTCCCGGATTGGTTTATTTTTACTCTTTCGTTTTGACTGATCCATGTGTACATGGCTATGAAGTTTCTTCTGGGCACCACTTTGCAATATCTATTAGACTCTGAACTGCAATGTTTTAATTATCAATGTTTTCTTACTGGAGTCTTCATTTCCTCATTGAACCTAAAGCCGTTAAAGAGCAAGTTTTAAAATTTCTAATAGAAGGTGTTTTGTTTTGTTTTGTTTTGTTTTGTTTTTAATTTTGTGTTTAAGCTTTGGCTCTATTTTGCTGCCCCTTTATCCAGTTGAGAAACCCTTAATATCTATTTTACTATGTTTCTATCTTTTTCTCCTTTATTTCCTGTTATTTCCACTTTATGAATACTATGTGGTTCAGTGGACAGCTATCATGACTGTGATATCTTCATTGTGCATTATTGAATAATTTAGTATTATAAATAAATCCCTTCTTTGACTCAGTTAATGCCTTTGGCTTGCGTTCTACCTTGGCTGATGTTCATGTCTCAATACTTGCTTTCTTATTGTTTTCATTTACCCATCAGTTTATTTTCAACCTTTTTGAGTCACTTTATTTTAGGGTTGGCTCTTGTCCAGAGTTAGGCTTCCCTTTTTAAGTGAAGCTGGAAATATTTTCTTTTAGTGGGAGAGTTAAGCTCATTTATATTGATTGATGTAGCAATCTCAACTCTGTCATATGATTTTATGGTATGTTTTCAGTTTTTCAATGTTTCATTATTTGAGTTTTTGTCTTTGGAGACTCTAATTTTGTGAATTTTGGATTGCCTTTTGTCTCCCATATATCTTTTTCTTCTTTATTCCCTTTAAACTCCCATTTCATTTCCATTTATTTTATTAGCTTCTCTCCCTGCTACTTTCTAGGTTCCTTACTACATGTTCAGTGGTGTCCACTGTTATGCTCCTTCCAATTTTGCCTTCATTACTGTGACGTTTGTTTTTTCTTCCACACTTTTCCAGGTAACTCATGCTTCATCTCCTTGCCTTATCCCTGGTTTCCTACACTTTTCTTTGGGGGCCTTCCTTTATAAAGACAATTATTTAATTTTTTAAAAATCCATGGCAAAAAGTTTAGTCATAATTTTTATGCACTCTACAATAACAGATTTTGGATAGGTCTTCTTTTGATTGCTACTCATTTCTTCTGTTTTATTTTAGTATCTTTATGTCGATGTTGCACTAATTTATTTTTATTGCTCATTGTTGAATGAATTAGATCACCTTGGACCAACTCCATCCAAAAGTTTCCTGGAGACGAGAGAGAAGTCAGGGTAGTCTTCCAGTTGTCAGGTTTTATAACCCAGAGATTTTTCTTCTCTACCACAACAGAGACAGGGATTTCCTGCCAGTATGGCATGTCTGTTTGAGTCTTTGTATGGTCCTGCCACCTCTGATTCTCTGAACCAAACCAGAGCTAGGGAGAAGAAACGCATTTAGGAACCTCTTGCCATGGAGGAATATTTTCTTTCGGGTGCTTTCTGAGACCTGATATCACTCTCTCTAATCCCTGTGTTTCTTCTCTTTGCTTTCTTCCTCATGACTTCTGCTACATCTGAGCTTCTTTAAATCGCATTCACGTATTTTTGAGTCCAGAGACTATATTTAATCTTTAAGTTTCACCCAAAAAGGGGGAGAAGGGACAAGAAAATTATTGAATTAATTTTCTTTCTCTGTGTTGCTATAGGAGGTGATTTCCATGAAGGAATGGGAAAGTGTTGATTTATTCAGCCATGTCCACATCAGGAGTTCCTGGAGCTATTGAATCAATGGGTCAGTTCAGTTAAACAGGCAATTCGTGTCAATAAGAAATTGTTTATTTGTTGACAAAACTGACTGGTTATTTAGTATCATGTAGATAAGGGCAGCCTAACTACTCAGAGCCTTCTTTTCTCTGTTCTCTTGCCAGGCAATCTCATCCACTCCTGTTGTTGTAACTACCGTCTTTATGTCAATGTTCCCAAATATCTATTCTTCCCCATTTCTATATAGCATTCCATCAACATGACATCTCCTTTTGATATCTAAGACATCTCAAACCAACCTGTCCCAAAGTCAGCTCTTTTTCTCCAGCCCCCAAATCTGTTCCTCTCTAAATCTTAACCAATATCACTGAAAGACCTCCCTATACAACCAAGCACTCAAGGTAGAAATCCAAGACTTATTATGACACCACCCTATCACATGCCACACATTTAATCGAACACTGAAGACCCTCATGGTTAACTCCAAAGTATGTCTTGAATCGATCCATGTCTTCCCATCTCTACCACTTCCCCAGTAAGCTAAGACTCCTCCAATAACCTTCTAACTGGTCTCCCTGACTCCATACCCTACTCTTTTCAGCCCATTCTCCAGATTGTAAATATTAACTTCCTTGTTTAAATTCCATCTATAGCTTTCATTTGTTTTTACAATAAAATATACATTCCAAACATTGTCTACAAAGTCCCCTTGACCATCTCTCCAACCTCACCTCATATCCACTGTTCCCACTGGCTGACTGATTCGTTCTCTCCAGCAGGCCTGGCCTTCATTAAGTTCCAACACAGAAATAAGCTCATGCTTCTTCAATTCTTTCGCATGCAGTTTCCTAACCTTGTGCATTATCCCCACAATCTCACTTTTTTGCTTCGCTAGTCCCTACTCAATTTTCAAGTTGCAAGTTCAAATCACTTCCACCATGAGTTCCTGGCTTGCATCCTAAATAGGGTCACTCTCACGAGTTATTTTCTCTCTTAGCACCCTGTTCTTTCCTTTAACATTTATCACTATTGTAAGTACACATCCTCATGTGATTGTTTTATCAATGCTTGCTTCCTTAGAACTGTAGGCTTCATGTCCATCTGGACTGCCAGGGTATAGCTCAGTGCCTGTACATTCTAGATTTTCAACACATATTTTTGGATAAAAGAAACTGCTCAATCCTGTGTTTGAGATTGTTAGTGAAGAGTGGCATATTTTAAAGGAATTTTTGCAAGTCTTGTTCTGTTTAAAAGAGTTGTTTTAGGGGCACCCGGGTGGCTCAGTCTGTTAGGCATCTGACTCTTGATTTCAGCCAGGTCATGATTGATCTCACGGTTTGTGCAGTTTGTGCATTCGGGGACTCTGTGCTGACAGTGTGGATCCTGCTTGGGATTCTCTGTCTCCCCCTTTCTCTGCCCCTTCCCCTTTCTCTCAAAAATAAATAAACTTAAAAAAAAATAAAAGATCTATCATAAAAGCAAACTATTTCAGGAGCTATAGGCTTAAAGTCTATCTTTGGTTTTGAGTGCTCTGGAAAAGTGAGTCCTGGTGGGATGGGGGAGAACCACAGGCCCACGGGTCACTGACACATGCACCTGCTGGGGCAGGGAAGGGCCTGCTCAGGAATCTTAGGTCCAGCATCTCCATTAATGGCAGAGCTGCTACTTTGGGAGGCCAAGACCAGACCCTCCCATTGAGGAGAGCAGTGCTGGAGCAGAAGGGCATGGAAAAAAGAGGCATTCTCATCAGCCAGCCCTGGTGCAGAGGCTGACTGTGGTCTGTGGACAAGAAGGGCAGATGCCAAGGGGCACTGAGCAAGAGAGCAGGAATATCGATAGATCCACTAAAGAGGCTGCCCTCCTGCCCAAGACTCAAGGAAACCCAGGAGGTCCACAGGGGCTCCTCCAGTGCCACAGAATACTGGAGACCCTTGATACTGTTCAGAAGATGTAGGAAAGGAGCACAAAATAATCCCAAGACCCTCTTCCTCAGGGGCTAACACATTAAGTGGAACTTCTGAAGGCGTGTCGGGAACTGGAGAGGGTGTTGGTTCTGGTCGTCAGATACTGGGCTGTTTTGATATGTTAAATTTCAAGTGTAGGCAGGATATTGAAATAACAGTGGCCTGGAAGCAAGAGAAGAAATGGGACTAGAAGGAGAATGACAAGTCAGAGCAAGAACAGTAAGCAAGGGAAATGCCGTGAGGCAGCTTGGAAGCTAAAACCGTGAGGGTGAGTGGGCCTTCCTCGTGCTACCTCTCCATGAAGACATCTTTGAAACAGTCTGGGCTGACTGTGTTTCCTTCAAATCAGGAAAAAGACAGAAAGTAAAGCTGCTTCAGGAAAGAACTAACTAACCTGTGCTCTCCCCAGGAAAAACAGGAAAAGGAAATTCTCCAAAGGAACATTTCCAAATGAATAGGCAGGATTGAATTTCCTCACTGGTTCTCAGTTTTGAACTTTTTAAGTGCTCAGTCCCAAGCAAGCATCAAGGTGGCTTTTCTCTTTATTAAACAGAGAAATAAGAAAACATAATATTTATAAAAACGCTGCTTGGATTACCAAGCTTTTTTTTTTACTTTACAGTAAATCATATTGTGGTATTTTTAAATCTCCTGGTTTACTCTCCTTTTTGCGATCTTACAAAAATCCAGCTGTATTCCTGGCATTGCATTCAACTAAATTCCACTGTTTCAGAGTTATAAAACTGTGTGCTAGTATTTGCAACCAGAAACCAGGGAAATTTACTGGCAACAGAGACTGAGTGTTCATGTAAAGCCAAGTTTAGTACATTAAGAGTGATGCTCAGATTCATTCATTTGTACCAAAGATATTTATTGAGCATGTACCATGTGCTGGGCACTTCCCTAAGACCTAGGGCCACAACAATGAACAAATCAGACTAGGCTCCCACTCCCCTACAGCTTAGACTCACAGGGAAGGCACATTAAGCAAGGAAATAAACAACCAAAGCAGATTCTTCGAGTAACAATAAATGCTATAAAGGAAATGAAAGGGGTGATATGATAGTGATGGTACTGGGCGGAGTCACTGTATTCACAGTCACTGTATTCACAGGGCAGTGAAGAGAGCCCTTGGGAGGAGGAGGCATGGGGATGAGAACTGATGTATACAAAGGAGCCAGCCCTTCTAGGAGTCAGAGAAAACCTTTTTGAGCCGACCAGGCAGCAAGTACAAAGGCCTGAGGCAAAAATAAGCTTCCTCGCCTGAAGAACAGAAGGGAAGCTTTGTGGGGAGGAAGGTGTTTCAGGACAGAGTCCGGATGGGCCCTCAGGTCATAGCCAAGAGTCAGGATTTCAGAAGGGTTCCCTTGTTGCTTGGCCACCTCAAATGGGTCACTCTGAATCCTGGGCAGGTCAGATGTGCTCCTGCGTGTGGATTAGCCCAGGTCGGCCACTTTGTCCTCAGCGTTCACTCGGGACCTCCTGGGGCAAACATGAGGATGAAGGAAGCCACCCCAGACTCACCATCATGGAGGAAGGAAGTGGGTCATGTGGCCTCTCTGAGCTTTTCCTAAGGAACTAAACCCTTCCCAAGCAGCCAGTGATGGGAGGCAGTCCCCCGCAGGTCCCTCTAACCTTTTCCCATTCAACTCTGTCCCCTCCTGATGCCCCCACTGCTGTGGTGCCCTGCACAGGCTCTGCACCGGAGGACTGATGGCCCGGGACCTTCTGCCAGGTTTCCCCGCCCACAGTCCGCTCCAAGGGAGTTCCCCGAGAACGGTCACTGCCCTGCCCTGGCTACTCTTTCCATTCATGAATTCATCCAACAGGCATTCACTGAGCTGCTACTAAAGTCAGGGCCCTGTGCTGAGTGTTCCGCTGCACCGCCCTCCCTGAAAAAAAGAAAGCAAACACCACAGCACTTCCACATTTATCTCCATTCTGCCGTCGCCCACTGCCAGGGCTCCTCACCTCACTCTCACTTGAACCCCCATGTGCTTGGCCCCAGGTTCTTCTTCTTGCAGTTGTCTTACATGCCCTCACAGAATAATAACAGCACTCTTATTTTGGGACAGACTGTGGCTGTGTGATTAAGTGCATGGGCTTTAGGGCCAGGCCAATCCGGTTTCCAGCCCCTCTTCTGTGCTTACTGCTGTGTGACGATGAACGAGAACCTTCACCTCACTGTATGTCAAGTTCTTCGTTTATAACACATGGAAATTATGATTTCCACCTTCAGCAACTGCCAGGAGGCAGAAATGATATATGATGAACGATATGAAGGGCCCATCCCACATCACTTCCAGTTCTTTGTAAATATGTTCTGGCTTTCCTTTACATCTGTGTCCATCTTCTGCTCGTTGTTATACATGCAGTGCTTAGAAAAATGTTCTGCTCGGAGGAGTCAATCCTGAAAGCACCATGCCAACCAGGCAGAGAACACTCTGCACAGAAAAGGGAAAGTGAGGGAGGCAGTAGGGGGGAACAGTAGATAGTTAAAACCCACAGGGGGTGCACTCTGCACCGGGCACTCTTCTATATGCTACAGTCTTCAATAAACTTAATCCTCAAAACCACCAGGGGAAGTAGGTATTCTTATTAAGCCCATTTTTTGCAGAATAGGAAACTAAGGTGCAAAGCATTTAAGGAATTTGAGCAAGGCCCTACAGTCAGTAACTGATAGAACTGAGATTTGAACCCCAGCACTCTGGCCCTGAGATCATTTTCTTCAACACTGTGCTCATCAAGAGCCAAAGCCCTAAGAAAGAACAAGATGCAAAGATGAAGAAGTTATAGGGTGACTTCTTCAGGGATCAACAGGAAGGTTGAAGGTCACCTCAAAATGTTGCTGGACACAGGGACTTCGAGAAGGAGACATAAAAGTTCATTAACCAGAGTCAGAGTGGATAGACAGGAAAAGGTGAGAGGAGGAAGACCGGAGCCTGGGGTAAGCTAATGCAGAGGGGTTAAAAGGAAGGAGCAGAGCTTTTACAAATACATCAGAGGAAAAAAAAAAAAAAAGAAATACAGAAATATCAAGGAGAAAGTGGTTCCATTAATAAATAAGGAAGGCAAAATAAATCAATGAAGATCTTTCAGTGGCTGAATTCCTCAACTTGCATTTTGAAATTGGATTTTAAGGAGAAAAGTATAGAGGGAGAAGCCAGAGGAGCCTAGCAAGACATTGATATGAGCTATCAGATGAAGCAGATGCAAATATGAAGGAGGCACTGTTGACCTGAATCAGGGAATATGCAAGAGAAGCAGATAGGTTAAATACGAATAAAGGATATCAAGTGCAGAAGGTGGGGATTGTCTACATTTTTGTGGCCCAGTCTCCTATGTCAACTAGTGTTGCCTCACTCCGCTAGCTTTCCACCCGAGTCTCCATGGATACCCACTTCCCATTTATTTATTCATTTATTACATAGTTATTGACTGAGAATGATTAAACTCCCTCCTTTGCCCTTGAGGAGCTTGTGATCTTGTGGGAAAAGCTGACGTGTAAAGAAATCATAAATATGCAATGTGAGAAGCCCTACAATGGAGAACATACAGGGGGCATGGGAATCACGAAGAAGAGAACAATGAACTCTGCTTGGAGCGGTCAGGAAAAGCTTCACTAAAGAGAGGGTCTTTGAGCTGAGAATTAAAAATAGAGAAACATGCCAGGGTGCTGTGGCAGAGAGGGTAGTATGTGCTGAGCGGGCTTGTTTAGGGAGCTGCAGGCAGCCAGGTATGCATGGACACAGCAGGCAGATGGGAAGGGGTGGACGATGTGACCAGAAATGCTGGTGGAGTCCATGGAATAAAAAGCCTTAAGTGCCCTGTGAAGGATTTTGAACCCATTTGGTCTCTATGGAGAGCAATGGACAGGTTTTTAATGGGACTGTGGCTTGATCAGCTTTTGTTTTGGAAAAATAACTTTAATAGCAGTAGGAGGAATTGGGTAAAACTTAAAGGCACTATTACGAGAGTTCAGGGAAGATTTGAAGAGGGCCTGGCATGACCACAGGGACACAGAGAAAAGCAATGATTTTGAGACATATTTGGAAGATCGTTTCAAAGGCAACAGCGAGGCACATTAAGACAAAGGCTGGAAATAACCCATCGAGTTTGGCAATTAGGAGGTCATTGGTAACCTTAGCTGGAGAGGTTGCTGGGCATTGGGAGGGGTGGGGAGGCAAAAGCCAGACTGAGTGTTTGGAGGATGAAATAGGAAATTAAAATATGAAGGCAGAAGTCTAACTGTGGGGTGAGGACGAGAGAGCTGGGGCCACAGGGAGATTCATAGGAGAGGCTCCACCACGGTCCAAGGCTCTAGTTATAGGTGGAGGAGTAAGAAGAAGCTGAAGGAAAAGTATATGAAGACATGAGTCTCCACTGGGCTAAAATCAAGGTGTCAGCAGGGCCAGGTTCCTTTCTGTAAAGCTCTAGGAGAAAATCCTTTCCCTCCTTTTTTCTACATTCCTTGGCTAGTGGCCCCTTCCTCATCAAAGCCAGCAGCCTCACGTTTCCCTGAGTCCTTCTTCCATATCATGTCTCTTTCAGAGGAAAAAATCTCTGTTCTTCGGGCCCCTTGTGAGGACACTGGCCCACCCAGACAATCCAGGATAATCTCCCCATCTCAAGATTCTTAACTCCATTACATCTGCAGAGTCCTCTTTTGCCATGTAAAGTGACTATACACCTGTTCTGGGGATAAGGACTGCACAAACAACTTCCTGGGGGCCATTGTTCTGACTGCCACATACCGAGATAAAGACTCTGCCTGCAGCCTCCGACTGTCTGCAGACCCAGATGCCTGCTGGACCATCAGTGGTGTAAAGCAAATTGGAAATTCACTTGTGGTTCCAAATGAAATGAAGGTACATGTTGTTTTGATGTCTCTGCCTGAGGCAGAGGGCCTCTGGGTCAGGAGAGAAGGATACATAGAGTCAGCCCTGGTGCACACGTTGGAGTGCATCTTGGACCGGCTGGAAGAAGTGGGCGTGATATACAGAACTGACCAGAGTCTATATGATGCCAAAGGTGAACACAGACTTGCCCTTCACATTGTCTGATCTTCCTCCCCAACAAGTACCTTCTGCTACCCAAAGACACAAGCTCCCCAGAGAATGTGCTTCTGTTGCAAAGTTGGCTTTTCCTCTCCACCTTACTACCTGGCTCTCACCCTAGTCTCATCCAAATTTGTCCTTGGGAGCTGCTATTTGGAAAGGATCTTCTGCTTAAATATATATCAAGGTAAATGATTACCAGGGTTAATCAGTTTTCTCAGGTGTGTTCACATTTTAATAGGGAATCATATCATAACGCAAAGGAAAGTATTGCCAATGGTAAGCTTCAGATAGTCATGCACAAGCTAGAGAGGATGAAAGCACCTCCAGGCACATCGCAAATCAAGCCATATGGGGGGCCACTTACTCAAATGATGACCAACATTAGGACCAGCTTCCAATGAATAAAAGGCACTCCATTTCTCTGCCTGACTTTAATGACATCTTGAACCTGCAGATTCCAGCTGCTCCCCCCTCCCCCTCCAGCAGGTACTGTCTTGCTGTTGAGCTTCACACCAGGACATTCTCATTTCCTGGTTTAGGAAAACATTCTGGCCAACTTCCTGTCAAATCTCACCAGAGACACCTACAGCAAAGGAACAAGCTCAGTCATTGGTATCATTTTAAACCAGACCTGACAACCTACCTGAAAGCATGGAGAAGAAGGAGGAAGAAGAAGGTATTGGCAGCTGAGGCATTGGAAAAGCCTAATAGCTACTCTTCATATTTAACTTTTATGATTCTGCAATCCTTGAAACATTAATAATCTATTAGATGATATCTGAGTTACCCACTCCCCACCCACCCAGCTCTAGAAATCTCGATGCTTAAAAGGGATCTTTCAGGGAATTGGCAAACAAATTTTTGTTCTTCCATTGCATAGACGAGTTTCCTCTCATTGATTGGAACCTTTTAACTGGGCATCAAGCATTCTCATTCTCCAGCATTACATTGGACTTGCTGACAGCCAAGAAGTATTCTGATGGTCAGCATGCTCATTCAAATTCACCCTTTATTTCCTCCATTATTGGTCTGACTAGCAAGAAGTTTCAAGATTCCAGATCACCTCTTTGCAATGCAAAAACAAACATCTCTATCCTTATCCTGTGGAATCAGGTTGGTCCATGGGCTTTTTACTAAAATGTGCCATCAAGGAGCCTTGGTGCTCTGAACCATCTTTATGATGATTCTTTGGGGACCTTCTGGGAACAAATGAGGTAACAGTAAGTGGTAGAGAGTGAAATGACTAGCCTCATCTATGTTGTTTCCAGTACTCAAGTATAGCCCTGGTTGAAATAGGTGGCTGCCTGTGGAAGAGAACTTCCATAATTCAGTGAATCCATTCTCAATTCACAGTCAGCTAGCCCACACACATAGCAGGGCACAATCAGGTAATGACTGAGGTTCTCATCTCTAAAGCAAAATGAAAACAAAATGTTCTAACCAAGGGAAAACAGAAAGAAGAAATAGTGGACTGAAATAAAGAACTAGAAAGACATATACCAAGATGAATGGAACAGTGATCCAGCGATTCCACTCTTAGGACATACTCAATAAAACTGGAAACATGTGTCCACACAAAGACTTGCAAAGAGATGTTTATTATACATAAAAGCCAAATAAGAGAAACAACCAGATGTCCATCCATTGATGAAGGAGTAAACAAAATATGTACATTTGTACAATGGAACATTATCCAGCCATAAAAGAAAATGGAGTATGGATACAGGCTAAAACATAGTTGAACCTTGAAAACACCCTAAATAGGGGCGCCTGGGTGGCTCTGTCGGTTGAGTGTCCAACTTCAGCTCACATCATGATCTCATGGCTCGTGGGTTTGAGCCCCACATTGAGCTCTGTGCTGACAGCTCAGAGCCTGGAACCTGCTTCGGATTCTGTGTCTCCATCTCTCTCTGCCCCTCCCTGCCTGATCTCTCTGTCTCTCTTTCTCTCTCTCTCTTTCTCTCTCTCTCTCAAAATTAAATAAACATTTAAAAAAATTGAAAACACCCTAAGTGAAAGAAGCAAGACACAAAAGACCACATACTGTATGATTCCACCAGTATGAAATATCCAAAATAAGCAAATCCACCAAGACAGAGAGTAGATCAGCAGTTGCCAGGGGCAGGGAAGAGGTGGAATGTCTAGTGACTGCTGATGGGTATAGGGTTTCTTTTGGGGGTGATGAAAATATTTCAGAGTTAGGTCATCCATGGTGATGATTGCACGACTATGTGAATACACAAAAAGCCACTGAATTGTGCATTTTAAACGGGTGAATGTTATGGTATATGAATTATACGTCAAGAAAAAATGAAAAGTGTGAAAGCTCTTTCAGCACAAGTGCGACACACAAGGAGAAAGACATCAGAAATGAAGAATGACCAGAAACAGGGAATAGGTTGTGCATGGATCATTCATTCATTCAACAAAATTTTATAAGCACTTACTATGCTGGACATTGTTCCCACCAAAGCTGACTCAGAGTGAATGAGACAGATGTGGTTCCTGCACTATTTCAATGTACCATGTGGTGTGGGAGATAGACTTAATACAACAATGATACAGATGAGTACAAGATTACAGTAGATGAGTGGATTCATTGATGACAGATGATAGATAGGTAGATAGAGATGGAGATGATAGAAAGAAAAATAAACATATTACACATATTTTTTAAATGTGGAATCCCATTATATTATAATGCAACATTACCTAATAAATTATTTTTAGTCAGACTCCTGATATAGTACAAATGAGCCATTGATAATGTCTTAATATCTAAAGACATTTTGCGTATTCTCATTCCTTCAGTCAAAACCATTTCTCCTTGAGACATCTGGAGAGCTATCATTCCTATCACTTATGGGACAAGCCAGAGTGGACAGTCATCTCATATTCTGTGAGCATTGGCACAAGCAGTGTGCAACTCCCAAGATGATGCCAAAGACCAAAGGGACCTGCGGCCTTGAGACTTAATTCAAAGATGGAGAAACCCAGACCCTGAGAAGAGAAGTGGATTGCCCAAGGTCTGGCAACTGGGAGTGGTAGAGTTGAGACTTGAACTCATACCATAATTAGTTGCTCACCTAAACAGCAGCCTTACACACTCTTACCATTTCACGGATATGTGAAGTTGGACTGTTATCCCTCTTTCACTAGATAGGCTTCTTTATGGAGTAAATGCTTGAGGTCCCTGGTTTGAGCCACTTTTGTGAATTCTTCCAGGCATGGGTGGAGGAAAGGGAGGACCACCTGGGGTCTCAGAGCCCAGACACTTCCTGAGCTGTCTACATAGACAGAACCCTGGCCTGTCCCTCAGCCCAGTTCTCGGTCACCTCAAATAAAACAAGGCCTCCAGGTGTTTCAAGTCTGGACCTGATGGGCTGGAGCCTTTTACTCTATGACTACCTAACACACTTCATAAGGCCAAATGCCAATGCCCAACACTGAATAAATCACCTTTTTTATGAGTCCCAAGGACCTTTGCCTTTAATCACTGGCTAAAAATCCCACTGCTGCTTCTCACAGAGTCTATGGCGTTCCTCCCATCTCTTTTGTCTCCTCTTTTTCCCCTTTTGCTTCCACATCAATCATCCATGATCCTCTATTCCTTTTTCCTCACTTAGTTTCCTTCCATCCTCCTCCCCCTCTTTCTTGCATACTTTCCTCATCTCATAGGACATATTACGAACCACACTAAGTGAATACTTTACGTATTTGGGACACATTAGGCCTCTGAGTATAAACAATTTTTTAATGTTACATAAATAAGTGTGCACCACTTGATCAAATTTTGTAAGGAGTCCTACTTGGACTCAGCCCTCCAAAGGAACTGAGCCTATCTTTGAGATCTTAAGTACTTTCTCTAGTGAATGCTCTCATTTCTCTTCTTTCTTTGTGTATTTTTCTAATATCCTTAAGCATACTTTCTGAGAAAAACACATGGAAGAATAAAGATAGGAAGTAACAATGATACTTACTGTGTACATTATGCTTCATGTTTGCAAATTTTCACAAATATCTTACTTAATCTCACAATAACTCTATACACAATGAAGGTATAATTGGATACCTATATGGACAATCCCATTCAGTGGATGAAGAAAATGAGGGTTAAATAAAGCAAATCAATTTCCCTGTGGATGTACAACAGGAAAAAGACAGAGAGACACTCAAGCCTCTGGACCTCAAGGGCAGGGCTCCCATGACTTCTAAAACCCCATTGGGAAAAAGAGAGAGAAGCAGAGAGAGAGAGATGTAGAGGAATACAAGGTAAGAGAGGGGGCCAAAATCAAGGAAAAAATGGGGGTGAGGGAGTGGTCAAAGAATAAAGAACTATCATTCTGGGGAGTACTACAAAATCTTCAGCCCAAGTGTAGACAGGAAGATCCCAAGATCTGATATGTAGGAAGCAGAAAGTTATTCTTTAGGTAAGTGTTCCCCTGGAAGTCATGCTAGGGAGTGTAAGAGTACTTAGTCCACACCAAATCTCAGAGGTATTATAGCAGTTACTCAGGCCCACACACAGGGTTGAGGGGAGCAAAGAGATGGGGGCACCCAGTCACAGTTCTCTGGACACTAGTTCTGCAAAGCTGGCTGCAGGGACTAATTCCAGTGAGTGAAATGGATGCTTTATTGAGCTAGGAATTATTGCACTAGGAATTATTCTGGTTGTGGGGTTGGGGGCATACGGAGATGAACACAGCCTCTCTCTGCCCTCAACAAGCTTGCAGTCATAGAGTTAATTTTATTGACGCCAATTGTAGATACAAATGTCTTCCTAAGAAGGGGAGGGGCCCTTTGCTATACAATTCCCTCTTCACTGACTGGGCCTTTCCCCATTTGAAACACCAGTGCGGCAAGGTGCTCTATGTAAAATACAGTCTGTGGGCAAGTTTGACTGGGAAATGTACTGTTAGTTTGAGAAAATGATAAGAGGAAAGTAATCTTCCTCACCTGGCTGAGGATCTGAGATGCATATTTTAATCCTGACTCTTCTGTTGATTAGCTGTGTGAGCTTAGACTTCATAGAGTCAACATAATACTTTCATCTCCAAAGAGCTCTGTTAGGAGGCTTACTTGTCTGGGACAGGATTCCCCAAACTTTCAGGGTGCATCAGTATTATCTAGGGAGCTTTAAAAAAAAATGAATATTTCTAACACCGATGCAGCCAGTCATACTGGATCCAAGGATCTTTGTTGTTCATGAGCATGACCAAGGATTCTCATGAGTTGGCCCACAGACACACAACCATAAAACTTTCCCTAAGTTCTCCCACCTCTCTAGAGGCCATTTTCCTCTGTAATCACTCAGCTTTACTAGTCTGTAGTACATAGAAAGAAGGACTTTCTTAGGCTGTTTTTCATGCTTCCAGCGCATATCTCTCCAGCTTTCTGTGAGTCACCCCAGCCAAAAGCCCTCTCTCATTTCTCTGAACCCCCACACAATGTGTCTGTGCTTCTTCTAAGACACATGTACTTGGGACTTACCAGTGTTCATACTCATGCCTCATCACCTATGGTGAGCTAGAGACATCCTGAATTATGTAGAAGACAGAAGGGAGCTCACATTTCTGGAGCCTTTTGAGTGGATGCTGTGGTGCTCCGCCAAAATCCCACCTTCAGGCAGACGGCTCACACGTCCCCCCAGCTGCTGGGGGTATTGCCTGCCAACAGCTTGCAGCTGTGTCCCTCCCCAGGACTTGCCCTCAGCAGATGGAAGCTGCCTCGCCCACGTTTTACACCTCCTCCCTGGAGACAGGAAGTCAGTGCAAGGCAACAAAGGACAAAGGCCTGGCACCCTTGACTCAGGATGTCTCTGAAGGGCCATCCAGCTCTGGAGCTTCTCACGGGATGGGATGGGCCCTTTGTTGCAGGTCAGCTCCTCCCTCGAGCAACCCTGCCTCCCTAGCAGGACTTCCTCTGAGAACACTCCCCAGCACACCTCTGCATGCCAACAGCCGAATCCTAGCATCTGTTTCCTGGAGAATTGGGTCTATTATACACCTTCTACATGCCAGGCACCAAGCTAGATACTTGGTATACATAGACTCATGTAATCCTCACCACATTCAAAAGGGGAACCTACTCCATGAGTATGGTTGAAGCTCCTAAGACTCAGAAAGGGTGGCTAATTTACCAAACACCCCATGGATGGTAAGTGCAGTGACACAATTCAAATCCAGGCCTATCTGATGCCAAAGTTCTTCCCATCACACTATGAAAGCAGAATCCATTCCACTTATCCTTCTTTTTTTTTTTATTGGGATGTAATTGACATATAACATTATATTAGTTTCAGGTGTACAACATAACAGTTCAATATTTATATACGTCACAAAGTGCTCAGTGCGGTAAGTCTAGTTAGCATTCACATAGTCACATATTTTTTTCTGGTGATGAGATCTTTTAAGATTTACTCTCTTGGCAACTTTCAAATATACACTACAGTATTTTTGTTTAATTTTTATTTTAGAGAGAGGGAGAGTGCACAAGGAAGGGAGAGGGGCAGAGGGTGGGGCGAGAGAGAGAACCTTAAGCAGTCTCCATGCTCATCATGGAGCTCGACACAGGGCTCTATGCCACTACCCTAGGATCATGACCTGGGCTGAAATCATGAGTCAGACACTCAACTGACTGAGACACCCAGGTACCCCTATACTATAGTATTATTAATTTTAGTCACCCACTGTACATTACATCCTTCCCAGGACTTATGCTATAAATGGAAGTTTGTACCATTTGAATATGATTCCTTTCTTTGCCCCTTCAACATCTATTATGATAACAAATAAATATTTGCCAAGGAAATAGTTAAAATGCAGATTTTGGAATTCTGAAGGATAGAGACCATTACTTATGTATGTGTGAAATCTCCCTCGTAGCTTAGTGCTATGCTGGGAACCTGGCTCAGCCAATGCTGCCAAATGCACTGATGGCATCTATGGCTCAGAGAAGCATGGTAGAGAGTCTTAGAATGGTATTTTAGGGTTTTTTTTTATGTGTATTTACTTTTTTTGAGAGAGAAAGAGACAGAGAATGAGCAGGGGAGGGGCAGAGAGAGAGAGACACACAGCCTCTGAATCAGGCTCCAGGCTCTGAGCTGTCATCACAGAGTTCTCTGCAGGACTCAAACCCAGGAACCGTGAGATCATGACCTGAGCCGAAGTCAGATGCTTAACTGACTGCACCACCCAGGTGCCCTGGTATTTTAGTCTTCATTGAAATAATAACTGGCCTACAACCTAGTTTCCTTTTATATTTGCCTAATTTTAAGTTGAGGGTTTGTGCAAATATATATGAAGGCTCTTCTTAAGATACAAATCCCCATGACCCTTCTCCAAATTTTAGGGCCAGAGGGCACTTGTTGAGGTGTGGACAGCTTGCCAAGATGCTCCACTGTTCTCATACATACCCTGCTACACAGCTGTAAGACCTCAATTTTGCTACTAAACACAAGAGAGTACACACAGAGCTTAAGCACATCTCACAAGGGGGTACTATGGCCATATCTACTCCTGATTACCATCCTTGTAGATCAGTTAACTCACCCTGCTAATTCTCACAGATGAAGAATCTATGCCAAACCTTGATTCTGGTTTCTACCTAAAGTTTTATTAGATCATGATGAGATTTGCATGGGGTACACATGTGGGGTGTCTTGAATGATGCAGTGAGGTTGGGAGAACATCTTCAGTGAAGCTCTTGTCTGTGTCCACCTCTACCTAGGATACTGTTAGACCTGGGGAAGTCTGACCTATACACTTGGGGGATATTAAGTGGGTCTCTAACATGGATATGTGCAGTCACTTTGCCAGCTAATGAGGCAGCCAAGAAACTGAAGAATATCTGATAACCCCCAAGGCAGGGACTCATGTCATGCTGACCCCAGAAGGAGCAGTGGTATGTGACTCACTGATATGTTTATTCAAAACAATTTCCCACTAATATGGATTCTGCACAACCTGAATGGAAAAACAGAGTTTCTATGGAATCTCAGGTTGTTTTTTCATCTATCTACAAAATGAACCACACTCCTGTCTTAATGAAAATGCTACTCAATTACTATGATTTTATTAACAAGACAAGTGTAGCTATTTAGTGTGTAACAATGCAAGAGTTATAATTCCAAGGGGATTGTCAGATGCTAATTCTAAATTCAGAATGCAAGGCAAAAGTTTTATTAGCCTCTTCCCTGCAAAGAATACTTCTACTCTGTGCTGGAAAAATATTTGGATTTGGTGCCTGGGTGATTAGTCTTAAAGGTTGCTGTAGTCATCAGCACAATATTAACCCCTAAAGAAATTATCAATTGAAAATACTGAAAACTAAACCTTAATCTTGGTTTTTGTCCACATGAAGCAAGTAGACCCAAGATCGGTACATTATGTGCCCAAGATGTTCCTCCTTCTCCACTCTGGTTATAGTATATTAAGATGTTAGATGGGACTTCTATTGTCTCAGAATCTGTGCTAAATTCCCAAAGACCCATTGCAGTCCCCCAAACACAGGTTAGGCCTGAGCAAAGGAGAGGGGAGAAGTTTTTAACTAGATGTGAAATTAAAATTTTCAACATAACTGAACTGGACTATTTAATAACTGAAAGGGAATCTTAACTATCCAAATGGGACTTTTCCAAAATATGAAAGTGACTTTGAGGACACAGGATCTCTCAGAGAACCTACAAGAAACAATGAAAGGGATATTTGCCCAAAGAGATCAGGAGGTGAGGGTTGAGAAAAAAAACAAGCTATTTCCTGTGTGTACCGTGTTGAATTTAGTGCATTTAAAGTACAAGTTACAGAAATAAGCCATATCCAATTCAATATTACAGAAATTTCCTGAATAAGAACTAGATATTGAACAGAGTGCTAGGAATACAGAGAGGAAATAAAAGAGAAATCTTATTGCCTCTTGAAAGTTATAAGTAAAAGTGGAAACATTTGGAAATATCTTTAAGTATAAATCATAGACTCTAAATAGAAATCTCAAAGAAGAGGGGCCATCTGCTGTCCATATCCCTCAGGACCTTTGGTCTGCCCCCCTTTACCCCAGGGCCAGCAGGACCTCACTTGTGCTGGTTGCCCATGTAGGGGGCCATGGCAGCCTGAGGGACCCGGACCCTGTCCCTATCCAAAGCTTCCACTGGCTGGAGCCAGAGAGTTGGGGTTTCCAGCTCATGAGTGTGTGGATTAATTTGTAGTCATCTCTTCTCTTCGTTTCAGTTTGTTTGGAATCTAAATGAAACTATTTTATGAGAAGAAAAAAAACCATTTCTTTTGACAAAGTTTTCTTGTATTTCTGGCTGAAAGAGGCAGTCTGAGAAGTATAGATGCTGGAAAACATTGGAATTTTTGTGGGATTCAGTGATTTATAAGACAATACTAAACATCTTAATCTGCCTGGTTCCTGAAAATCTAGGATGAAACACAAGATAGAAAGAAATAACTGTCATAATAAAATGACAAAGTAATATGGGTTCCCAGAAAAGGATCTCAGAAACTTTCAAGGAGGGAGAGGCATTTGATCTTGACCTTGAAGGATTTTAGCAAATACAAAAGAGTCCATAGAACAATGAGAAAACTAAGTTTTAAATGTGCTCATTTGTCTTCATAATGACCCTGTTGAACAAGATCCTTATTGTTCACCAGCAGACAGTCCAAGGGATCTATTGACATGTGAAAATTTAGTAAATCTCTCGAATGCATGGAAAATATCAGTTAAAACCAAAGTTATTGCTGGTATGTTTGATTCAGTTTCCCCATTAGACGTTCCCTGTGTCTGGGAATTCAGCTTGTTTGCTCCCTGTCACAGAATATTCTGGAATAGCTATAGCCAAGGATCAGAGGACCTGGATGTAGGCTCTTCATAGATCTTGGAAAAATTGGTTTCACATCCTATTTCAAGCCACCACTGAGTCACGTTGCAGTCACTTCTCTATTCTCTACTCTAATCCCCTACTTAAATTCTCGTCATTCTTTCCTGAATTCTGCTGTCTTTTTTGGACACCTTTCTTCTGAAATCTGTGAAACTTATCTGTGCTTGTGATGGGTGCCACGAAGGATTTGACTGAGAAATCTAATAAGATTGTAAACTCCTGGAGACAGAGGCCTTTCCTATTTAACTCCAATGCAGAGTTCCTAGTGCGTTGCTGGAACATGTGTTTAACAAAGGTTTTCAAATTAATTAAGATTAAACTCCACTGCTGAATGGAAATGATTAATCGTGGTAACTAATAAGAGACCATACAGGATGTATTTCGGCAAAAGAGCTTTGTGCATGCCGAATAATTGTTAGAATGATAGTAAGTCAGTAAAGAATGTTTTAGGGTCTGCAAAGTTGTTTTGGCTATCCCACAAGGTCAGAGCACCTCATAAAAATGATTGATGCTTTCTGCCTTCCGCTAAGCTGACAGCCCTCATCTCACACTGCAGTTTATGGTTCCTGACCCCGCATTCCACAGCCGACCTGGAAGGGTCCCGTTTCTGCTAGCCAGCTCCGATAAGCCACCTGAAATCTTCCCTTGGAGGCAGCAGGCAGCAGGCAGAAGGGGTCCACTTGAGCCAGCTGGCCCTCCCCCGCGCCTTCCCCAAACTTCCCCAGATTCGATCATGATGTGTGTGACGGACAACAGTGCTAATCTCTTCAGGAACACCCCAGAACACAGAGCTCATCTGTGCTTCTAGGCTGGATTTTGCAGAAAATGGGAGATGGCACCCAACCCCCTCTGGCGTGCCAAGAGTGTGGCTGGTCTATGTGATACCCAGGCAGCTGGCACACACTGCACCCTCTGGGGCCACCGCAGAAGCTGTGAATCGTGCTGTGTCTCCCCCCAGAGTATCTGGAGGAGTGGAATCTGCATTACAATGTGTGCTCTGATGCTGTGGGGAAGGATGTTACACTTTGTACAGGATGCCACCAGGCACGGAAGCCAGCATCTCTAAGATTTGTGGTTCAACATCCACCCCTCGGTCGACAGTCCAGAAACCTGCCTCTAGTGAGGAGTACCAACCGCCGGACAGTATGTGAGAGCTGTGAGGTGGTCAGACTTTTCCCTGACGCCACAGAAGACCCCAAATGTGCCCAAGGAGTCGCATACCCCGTTTGTAAAATGGAAGACACCTTGCTAATTGACAGGCCTGTGATGGTGTGGCACTTTAAATTACCTTGGCATTAATTGCCTGGACAGGTTGTTCACTCAAATTGCCCTGGCTCGCTAATAACCTGAGCGGGCTGGTGTTTTAAATGACCATGGCACTAATGGCCCAGGCTGGCTGCTATTTCACATCGTCCTGGCACTAATGGCCTGGAAAGGGGGCTTGCTTTGCAGATTAACGAGTGTCCTCCAAATGGGAAAGGATTATGGATAAAGAAAGAAAAACAAGCATTTGCAAGGGAAATAAGAAAGAAGTTTTCACTTCTCTTTTTAAGCATTTAGGCACTCTGTGAACGGGTCCGGGGTGCGATGCCTCCTCTGAACAAGTATTACATGCCGCCTCCCATTTTACTTGCCATGCCAACCACACACCACCGTTACTTTTAAATTTGAAAATTAAATTTAGGGCCGCCTGCGCGGCTCAGTCGGTTGAGTGTCTGACTCTTGATTTCGGCTCACATCACGATCTCACAGTTCATGAGTTCAAGCCCCACGTCAGGCTCTGCACTGAGCATGGAGCCTCCTTAAGATTCTCTCTCTGTCTCTCTCTGTCTCTCTGTCTCTTTCTATCCTTCTCCCCAACTCATGCTCACTCTCTTTCTCTCTAAAACAAAATAGAATAAATTTAAATTAAATTTTAGAAATTTATCTACAGCTCACCAAAGAAGAAATAGCACCTTCTCTGCCCTAGCCAGTTTTTCCACTTCAATTTCTGTTCATTCCTAATCCTCCCTCCCACTCATTCCCAAATCATTTATTCACCAATTATTGATGGATTAACTGATCAGCTTCCATGTGCAAGGCCCCTTTTGAGTCCTTGGGGATAGAGGTATGGAGCATAGACTCCACTTCTAGGACCTCCCATTTAAGTCAAGAAAACAGAAGGCCATTTACAAATCATTGCATCGCAATGTGATTAACACTGCAACAGTGGCGGCTTGGGGTGCTAAGGGAGCATGGAGACTCCAAGAGTCTGCAGCTGAGATGAGCTGGAGAAGCTTCACACACAGGTGAGTCTGAAGAAGACAATAGGAGGTGCTCCTCAAGACAAGAAGTGGGGGAAGGGATGGCATTGAGAGAGAGGCTACGCACAGAGGCAGAATTCATGAAAAAGCACAGCTGCAAGCCCATAGGTCAAGGGCAAGGTGGTGGCAGGCAAGGCTGGAAAGGTAGGCTGGAGCTAGACTGTAGAAGCCTTGGAAAGAAGGAAGGGATTTGAGAAATATTCCCAAGATGGAGTCTCCTGGATCTGAGGAGTGGCTACATGTGGGCTTTGAGGAGGAGGGGTGGAAGAGGGCTTCTGGCTTCTGGTACAGATCACTGGGCACATGATGCTGCCCTTCACAGAGATGGGTTTGTGGGAAGGAACCAGGCTGGGGTGCAGGAGGAGGGATATTAGAATGGGTTCTTTCTCAAAGATGCCGGTTCTCTGCTCCACTCTGTCAGTTGCATTTCACCCAATCCACTGCTTAAAGACGTGAGAAGTAGACACAATATTGAAGGTGTTGGGAGAGATGGTCATTTCATGGGGCCTCTCATTGGGTGTCATCTAGAGGACCAGCCTCCCCATGCAGTGTGAGTGGGTCTTAATACAAATCAGTGAGGAAGGTCTGGTACCCACAGTTAACAAGAGTAAGACAGCAAACCTAACAGCAATCCCCTCCCTCCTCCTTTGTGTTTCATTCTAGCTCATTTTCATGGCAATTCGAACTTGCAGTGGCTCTCAGGGGATGGTTTAGTGATAGGATTTTTTTTTTCTTTCTCTTTTCCCTACAATCAGGGGAGTAATAGAAAGAGGAGTGGTTTTAAAAAGGACAGGGTATCTGTACAAGATTAACTGTTATTGAAAGTCTAAATGCTGCCAATGTATTTTGACAAGTGAAACAGAAGTTTAGAAATTCTTTTACACATTTGCAAGATTGACTCAATAAATGGAGAGAGTGATTGGACAAAAACAAATGGCTCTTACAGAGTCGACTGAATTCAATTGAATAAATCTGAACTGAGGACCTACGATTTGCAAAGCCCTATGCTAGGCACTGGGGGTGTCCAAAAATGAACAAAGTGTGGCCTCTGCTGTCAAGGAATTTAATGTCCCAGGCTGGGTTACAAGCACTACACATTGTATTTAAAGCTGCTTCTAACGTGAGAAAGAGCCCTTCACAATGACCAGCCTTTCCAAAGCATGACACAAGACACAAACGTTTCCCTTTGTAGAAAACACGGCTTCTTTTGGAAGAAAAGTTGTTCTTTCATCCAGCCATCAATAGACGTGGCGTTTGCTAAGTACAGGGTGCCTTGCTGGGCTCCAAGGGGGGTTTAAGATGGTCAGCCATGGGTCCTGACCTCCAAGGTTTTACCTGTGAACATCTAAAGCTCCTTAATGTCAGAGGAAAGATACAGCTACTTCAATATTTTTGTTAAAATAAACTCTCCTAGGATGACTTTTAATCCAAATAGTGATTCTTAACAACAACTTATGTAGTTTGGGACCTAGAAGGGAGCCTAGAAGTCTCCCCTAATCTCCCACCCATTTATTAAGAGCATATCGAGAGAGACTAGATGGTCTGCCCAACAACACATAGGTGGTTGGTAGTGGATCCAGAACTGGGACCTCATCTAGTCCTTGTTCTGTGTAGCCTGTCTCTTGTATCAACACATGCAACAAAACAGAAGCAAAATTTAAAGACAGAGAGAGACCCAGAAGCACCCTAAGTAATGAGAAAATCTTGGCATCTCTAGGTAGGCCTTCCTTTAGGAAAAGAGATTTGTAACCCTGTCACAATGGACATGTCTTCACCAAGTTCCTTAATCACATTCATCAATATGTAAAAAGAAAATCTTCCAGCAAGAATAAGAAACATGAGATGCTATAAAGTTGCACTGGTGTCAAAACCAAGGATTAGTTAGGCAAATAATTACAACTGTCAGAGGCAGATTTTCTTTTCCCAGCACAATATGGAGATGTAGAGTGGGGTGTTTTTCTTTATAAAATCTGTAAGGCACCAGCCTGCCTCTGGGTCTTCATTTTACCACTTTTCACTTTCCCAGCCCTGACCGTCTTTCCAGACCATGCTCACTTCCATCTCTTCCAGGAAGCCTTCCCTGACCCATTCTGGACCAAACCAGTGAGTTTAGAAGATGATGAGATTAGATCAAGAAGAAGATTATGGGGGTGCCTGGGTGGCTCAGTCAGTTGGGCATCCAACTTCAGCTCAGGTCATGATCTCACGGTTTGTGAGTTTGAGCCTTGTGTCGGGCTCTGTGCTGACAGCTCAGGACCTGGAGCCTGCTTCAGATTCAGTGTCTCCCTCTCTCTCTGACCCTCCCCCCCCCCACTCATACTCTGTCTCTCTCCCTCTCAAAAATAAATAAACACAAAAAATTTTCTTTAGTAAATAAAAAAGGAGATTATGATAATGGAGCAAGTTTTCTACCTTAAAAAATTCTCTCAGATTTCTTTGAGTCCTTAGAACAGCCCTGAGGTTGTTGGAATGGTTTTTTGTTTTTTTTATCCCATTTTACAGATGAAGACATTAAGACTCAGTGGTAGAGATGGAGTCAGTCTCAAACCCAGGCTTTCTACCTCCAACTCCAGTGTTCTTTCCCTCGTATTGCACTGCCGTCTCCTTCACTGAATTTCTGAGTTTAAGGGTGTGCTCTGCATTTTCTTTTTGTTTTTTTCATTTGTTTTGCATTGTAGTAAAATACATATAACATAAAATTTACCATCTTAACCATTTTTAAGTGTACAGTTTAATGGTATTAAATATAGTCATAATGCTGTGCAACTCTCACCATCATCCATCTCTAGAATTCTTTTCATCTTATAGAACTGAAACTCTGTACCCATCAATGACTTCCATTCTCTCTCCCCCAGCCCCTGGCAACAATCATTCTACTTTCTGTCTCTGTAATTTTGACTACTCTTAAGTACTTCAAAGAAGTGGAATCATAACAGCATTTGTCTTTTGGTGACTGGCCTGTTTCATGTAACACAATGTCCTCGAGGTTCATCCATGTTGTAGCTTATTTAAAATTTCCTTCCTTTTTAAGGCTGAATAATATTCCAATGTTTGTATGTACCACATTTTGTCTCTCCATTCACTCATCAATGGACTTTTGGGTTGCATTCATCTTTTAACTCTTATGACTAATGCTGCTATGAACATGGCTGTACAAATATCTCTTCAAGACCCTGCTTTCAATTCTTTTGAGTATACACCCAGAAATGAAATTGCTGGATTATATGGTAATTCTATTTTTAGTTTTCTGAGGAACCTCCATACTGTTTTCCACAAGGACTACACTTTTGTACATTCCCCAACAACAGCACATGAGGGATCTAATATATCTACATCCTCACTAACATGTGTTATTTTTGTTTTTTTAAGAGTAGCCCTCCAGAAGGATGTGAGGTGTCAGCTCACAGTTTTACTTTGCATTTCCCTAATTATGAGTGATGTTGAGCATCTTTTCACGTGTTTTCATGTTTCACATCTGTTTATTCTTTGTTTTTACCACAAAGAAGTGTTGAATTTTGTCAAATTCTTTTTCTGCATCAGTTGAGATTATCTTTTCCCCCCCTTTGTTCTATTAATGTGGCGTATGATATTGATTGATTTTTGTATGTTAAATCATCCTTATATTCCAGGAATAAATTCCACTTGGTCATAGTTTATAATCTTTTTAATATTCAGCTGAATTCAGTTTGCTAGTATTTTGTTGAGGATTTTTGCATCAATGTTCATAAGGGATACTAGTTGTAATTTCCTTTTCCTGCAGTATCTTTGTCTGGCTTTGGTACTGGGGTAATGCTGGCCTCATAGAATGAGTTAGGAAATGTTCCCATCTCTTCAGTTTTTGGAAAATATTGAGAATGATTGGTATTAGTTTTCCTTTAAATGTTTAGTAGAATTCACCAGTGAAGTCATCAAGTCCAGGGCTTTTATTTGTTCTGAGATTTTTGATTCCTGATTCAATCTTCTTAGTAGTTATAGGTATTCAGATTTTCTATTTCTTCATGATTCTATCTTGGTAGGTTTTTTGTTTCTAGGAATTTGTGCATTTCCTGTAGGTTATCCACTTTGTTAGCATAAGGTTGTTTATAGTACTCTCATGTCTTTTTTATTTCTACAGAATCCATAGAAATACCCCACTTTCATTTCTGATTTCAGTAATTTGTTTCTTCTCTCTCTCTCTTTTTATCTTAGCCCATCTGGCTAAATAGTTGTCAATATTATTGATCTTTTCAAAGAACCAACTTTTGGTTTCATTGATTTTCTCTATTGATTTTTCCATCTTCTATTTAATTTACCTTTTCTCTAATGTTTATCTTTTCCTGTCTTCTGCTAGCTTTGGGTTTAACTTGTTCTCTTTCTAGTTCCTTAAAGTTGTAAAATTAGGTTGTTGATTTGAGATGCTTTTAATGTAAGAACTTATAGCTATAATATAAAAGCACTTATATGTTTTTAATGTAAGCACTTACAGCTATAAATTTCCCTCTTAACACTGCTTTTGTTGCATCTCATAAGTTTGGTATTTTTATTTTCATTTTCATTCTTCTGTAAGTATTGTCGAACTTTACTTGTGTTTTCTTCTTTGATCCATTGGTTTTTTTAAGAGCTCATTGTCTAATTTCTATAATTTCATGAATTTTCCAGTTTAATTCTGTTATTGATTTCTAGATTATCTCATTGTGGTTGGAGAAGCTGCTTTGTATGATATCTGCCTTTTTAAGTCTATTGAGACTTAATTTGTGATCTAACATATGGTCTATTTTGGAAAATGTCCCATGTGCATTTGAGAAAAATGTGTATGCTGTTGTTAGAATGTTCTGTAGATGACTCTTCGCTCTACTTGGCTTATTATAAGCCCCCTATTTCCTTACTTACCATGTATCTGGTTTTTCTACCCTTTATTCAGAGTGGGGTATTGAAGTCTTCAACTATTACTGTAGGACTGCCTGTTTCTCCCTGCAGTACCATCAGTTTTTGCTTCATATATTTTGATGGTCTGTAGTTAGGCATGCAAATATTTATAATTGTTATATCTTCTTGACCTATTGAAATTTTTATTAATATATAATTTCCTTTTTTGTCTCTTGTAACTTTTTTAGTCTGTTTTATTTGAATGCATTTTAATCTGTCTTATCATTATTCTCATGCATCTTCTCTCCAAAATTAAATATAATCCATGAAATACAAATCTTTGTATCACCAACATCTGTTCATTGAATGAATAAGTGAGTGAAATACAAATGCAAATAGCTGTATACTCAGAAGGCAACTATACATGCAAAGAAGGAAAAAGCAATAGTAGCAAAACGTAAGAGTCAGCAAATAGTTCAAAGATCTTGAAATTTAGGACTTGCAATCCTATTTGAATATATCATTATGTCTTTTGTGTAAGCCATTTAACCACATTTTAAAATAATCCGTTCTTCAGGATACACAAAAAGCATACTCAATTGAATTTTCCATATATGAACCTTTGAAACATCTTCCTCTAAGTGGAAAGGAATGCTTTTGAAACAAACTGTTTCAGAAATTACATAGGCCAGATGGAAGCCATTGAGATGTCAGGCCATCCTTGTCTATTGTCTTCCCCCGTTGGTTTCGGTTTATTAGTGAAATAGTTGTATAACTTTAAAATGGAAAAAACAAACAAAACACCTTTATAATACTTCTTAGTAATGGGCTCAGCTAGCCCCGAAGTGACTTCTGGAACATCAAATTAGTTTTTGTGATAAATATTGCCATGAAACCAGTAATTAGTTTCTAATGATCCTGCATTTTTCATCGGCTGTAAAGCCATAAACAGATGAAGATTTTGGCTCCTTGGCAAACTCTTTTTGACACAGATACCTGGGAAAAGGAGAAAAAAAAAAAAGATCTTTTGTGGTGCCCCAGGCCACAGAAATCTGGCAAGGAGCTCATGTGCTTCCCCTCCGGGATGAACAGTAATTTATCCACCAATATTTTTAACTCCCTCCCAAATTGTGACTGTAAGCATTGCAGGTCAAGCTAATGAGTGAGTTTTTTTCTGACTCCGTCCTAAGGAAACAGAAAAAGACTGTCAAGTCTCTAAGATGCTTCCTTGATGTGAAAACAGGAAGAAAGCTAAAGCAGTAAATAGTAAGCCCTATGAAAGCAAGGGAAGCAAGTCCTATTCCTTGCTTGGATTTTATTTGATAAATTGTGCTGCAAAATATCTCATAAGGATTTATTTTTTATCTCATTCAGCAGATTTTTGGAGGACATTCTATATGCTAAACACTGGCCCCATCACTAGTATGCAAACCTGAGTTACATACTGTCCTGCCCCTTGCAAAGCTTAAATTCAGTTGTTGGGTTATGAGGTAGGAGAGAGGGGTAAATAAAGCATCCATTACAATATGTCCTGTGTCACCATAGAAATTTCTTCAAGTACGGAAGTAGAAGGAGAGCTACAATCTCTGCTTTGGATGTTAGGGAGACTATAAAGAGAAAGTAGATTTACCACTGAAAACATCTTAATAGATGAGTAGGAATATTTAGGCAAAGGAAATTAAGTTGAGCAAAAGTAAGACTGAAGGACACATTGCTAAGGGAATAAGAATTCTGGTGGCCAGAGCAGGGGATGTCCATAAAAGTGGCAGCAAGTAAGTTGTGAAATGAGATTCTGTAGTGTCCATTCAGCAAAAAGGCTGGCCAGTAGGTATTGCCGCATAAATATTAATGGGAACTCCATAAACAATCTGATAAATAGTCATTGAGGACAGAGCCAACACTTACTTTGCTTTTATAAAGTAGAATATTCCAAATTCTTACTAAGAAATCTCTTTTTAGCTTTATGTCCTTACTAGCATAAGACTTGGCAATGAAGGGGAAACTGGGGGAAAAGCACTAAATACAAATCAAGGGATTCTAAATATATTTTTTCCTTGTAACCCATTCTGGTTTTGTTTAAAGATTTTTTAATGTTTATTTTTTTTATTATTTTTGAGAGAGAGAGAGAGTGAGCATACACTTATGCACATGTGCGCAAGTAGAAGGAATGGCCAGAAAGAGAGGGAGAGAGAGAATCCAGAGCAGGCTCCCTGCTATCAGCACAGATCAGCATGCAGTGAAATCATGAACTGAGCCAAAATGAAGTTGGGGGCTCAACTGACCGAGCCACCCAGGCAGCCCCCATTCTACTTTTTGACATGTCATTTAACCTCTCTGAATTTCAATTTCTTCACCTGTAATATGAATTAAAACAAGAGTTCTTATTCTAGGTCCCCTGATGAACTTCAGAAGGCTTGTGGATACTCCGAAATGGTGTACAAAATCTTGGCTATACATACACAATAGGTGCACATCTTCCTGGGGAAAAGCATGCAGTTTGTATCAGTTTTTCAAAGTCTCAATGGCTAGAACAAAGCAAAGCAAACAAAAAGCACTAAATTATTTTTAATGTCAGTTCAAAAATTCTCTCATTCTCTGAACCAATGGTCCGTATGAACTTAGTCGTAGGCAGCCATATCATCAACTTTTATAAAACTAGTAGACTGTCATTTTTAAAAATACTGCCACAGCATATGAGTGTCTATCAATCACTTGTGAGGTAATGGGTTCCTCAACCAAATAACTTGCTGAAGACCACACAAAGATAGGATGATCTTGTAATCTATCATTGATACCAGGATACTTTTGAGAGGGGAAGGAGACACTATCTGATGGGATTCCAGAGCAGTATGCTTCAATGAAAGATGTTCTAGGCAAACCCAACTGTGTGGTCTTCCTCTGCAAGGAGCACACATAGGCAACCAACTAAATATGAATTCAACTCAAAATCTGAGTTAGTTCTAGGGCTTCAGATGACTTCCTTCATATTGATGAGGTTTACATTGGCTGTAGTGCTCCCTGATATTGATAGGTTGTGAGAACTTATTCTATTTTTGGAGCAACCAAAAATTGAGGGCTTTCAACAGAAGGACATGAAGGTGGCAGAGAAGAGCTGGAGGGACATCCTGTGGAGAATGTGAGTGGGCCTCCAGGTTCCATCCCACGGGTGACAGCACTTTCCCCTGATCACCTCCAGGGTTCAGTATTTATCTGCAACTTCTATGAATCAGATTTGCTAGTGGATCCAGAATTGATCGGCCTCAAGTGCAAAAATACAAAGTTATGATTCAGAGAAGAAACTCAAAGGGACAAAAGATAATATAAGAAAAATTACCCTCACTTGTAATCAGGAAAATGCACATTAAAGCAATGAGGTGGGGGGCACCTGGGTGGCTCAGTCAGTTGAGTGTAGACTACATTTCTGCTCTAGTCATGATCTCAGGGTCGTGGGATCGAGACCCGTGTCAGGCTCTGCACTAAATGTGGAACCTGCTTGAGATTCTCTCTCCATCCTTCTGCCTCTCTCCTCCTCTCTCTCTCAAAAATTTTTTAAAAAAACACATTTTTTTAAAAAAGGCAATGAGGTGATACAACTTTTTGCTAATAAATAAACAAAAAATAATATTAGTAATAGCCAACACTGGAAAGAGGAGTGTAATGTCTTAAATCTATATGCCTCTATATTTTTTAACTGATTGTATTCCTGTATTTTATGAATTTAAAGAAACTAAGTTAAGAAATAAATACAACAAAACAAAAATTAAGAATAGAGGAAAGCAAAAAAGAAAATAAAGGAAGTGATAGAGAGAACAGAGAGAAGGGGGCCACAGCAGTGGGGTAGTCTTTGGCAAATGTGAGCAGAGAGAAATTGCCAGTGACGCAGTAGCCATAGAATCTTTATGAACATGAACATACACAATCCAATTCTAAATGTTTTCATGTCTCTGATACAAAACCTCTCCTTTGGTAGGAGACTCACAAAGGTTTTGTGCAGTTGTTCTTAGAGCAGTGGGAACAGAGGAAAGGAGAAACCCTAGATTGGAGATGCCAGCAGGTGGGAGTCAAGGAAGGGCAAAAGCTCAGAACCAGACTGACCATGAGAACCCCAGGCTCCTAGGGATTTACAGGCATCTTGAGGAATGCTCTGCAATGGCCACAGAACACAGGAGAGGAATTTGTGGCAATTTTAGCTAAATCTCAAAAACCCAAATGAACTCAACTAGTATCTTAGTGACAAGTAGTTATATTAGAACTTCAGGATGCCCCGTTCCACACTGTATCTTTCAGATGATTTTGTTCATTTCTGCTTTAATCTACTATGTATTGAAGTTCTGTTTTAATTCTCAGTGGGTGATCTTCTTTCCAAGTCCTTGGGCTATACCTTCCAATTGTCCTTATGTACCAATCATAGGCAGGGAGTGCAAACATTTGCCATAACTAATAGCTCTTATATCGGCTTCCTGTAAGGCCAAAATCTTTGGCAAATTAATAAGGTCACTTAAGGTACATATCTCACTGGTACCTTCAGTTATTATTTGGATCTTTAAATTCTGCAAATGGAAACAATACCTGGTGTTAATATAGCATCTCATAGAAAAGAGTTTGCCGTGCACTACAACATAGTAGTTTGGTGCCTTTCTAGGTTGATATGTGACAAGATTATATTGCAAGTGCAATACAGGGTACTAGAAGTATAAAGAGAACACACAACTGTGCCCCTGCCTGAAAACTGGCAACGATCCATAGTTCGAGAGATAACATCCAACTCAATCAGGGTGTTACAGCACAGTAGATGCTCCAAGTGCCCAGGAATACAGCCCAGAGGTGGCCAAACTTACGTAGGCTGTGCTGGTTGGTGCTCCTTGTGTTGGATCCTTTCCACTAGCTCCCATTGGCTCCATTCCATTCTCCCCACTTTTCTGTACCCCTATAGGCTGACCCTTAAAAACTGTATCACCTGGGCTCACATAACCTCTGGTTGCTGGTCAGGTTTCTATAGGAGGCACATTCGGGATGTGCCTCCTATAGACAAAGAGAGGGAGGGACAGAGAGGGGTCTGGGCATTTCTTGTCTGTTCCCTCTTTCCTTTGGCAGTACAACCTTGGCTGGGGCTATATCTCTTTTTGCTGTGACTTCTCTCCAGGGCTCACACTCTCCACAGGGTCCCAGTGACACCATATCTCCTCTGGTCTTATCACACCTAGGGGTGGTAAAAGCTTCCAGCCATCTCTAGTCTCTGATGTCTCAACCTCTGGTTGGTTCTCTCTACCTGCTCATATCAGTCAGTGGTGTTCTCATGAAACCTATTCAGTTAACCATCTGAGTAGAAATCCTGACAGACCTTGATTGATCCATAATGAAACAAAGATCTATTTCTCACCTGTGCTTTCTGTCCATCATGGGTTAACAGTCAGCTGTGTTCAGGGTCTAAGGTTGATGGACACTCTGACCCCCATACCCTTTCTTCTCACAGTCTATTGGCCACTAAAAGTCACGTTTCTAGCTCTACCTGATTGCGCGTGGCTGGAAAATGTAGAGGACTACAAGGGTATTTGGTGAACAATAAATGTCCCCCTACCCCAGGGCCAAAACAAGGTGTGGCCATTCTCACTCTGCAGGGGTGGGGTGGGGGGTATGGAGCAGTAGTGATTTAAAGGATCTCTTCAGGGATCTGGAGAAACACGGTTCAGAAATCTGCAATATTCTAACAATGTTCATGAGCACATGTTTCCGTGTGTTATAAGAGATATGAGATAACTCCAGCTGGGATGTGTCAATAACCAGTAATGATAGCTTCTACAAAACCATTTTCCAGACCTGTGGGTTCTGTGGATTTTGAATTTTTGAAGATGATACTAGGAGCTTGCTTAATATTGCTGGGAAGCTTTCCGTCTCAAAAATAAACATCCCTTACTTCATAATTTTGCTTGGGAATAGCCCTGATTATATTCTTCCAGTTATTATTCTCACCAGCCACTACAACTCTTTGGGGGGTGATAATCCTGGGTACAGACAGGTATAGTAGGCCTGAGATGACTTTATGTAATGGAGAAACTATCCCTATAGACTCGTATCATCTCTCTACCCCCAAGGAACCACCTAAAGGAAAAGAATTGAGTTTACTCTGTTTTCCACAAAAAGAGAGATTTTAGTACAGCTTAGCAGTTACAATTATGGAATCTCAAATATTCATGCAGTTATTCAGTAAATATTTATTGAGCTCCTAGTAGATGTCAAATGTCAAGCAAAACTTGAGATATTGAAAATACAGCACCAAACAAGCAGGCATAGTCCTCCCCAACTTGCTTTCCTGGGAAAGACACAGACGTTAAATAATGAATCACACAATAACTTTTTTTGTGCCACAGATGTGACAAAACCTACAAGAAGAATTGTAAAAATGGGATGAGCAAGTTAAGGGGATCTTCCCAAGACCAGGAGTTTAGAAAGAGGTGGTGACTGGGGTGCTTGGTGACTTCTAGCCTGGAATGACCCTGCTGTTCAGACAGTCTAGAAAGGAGAGGAAGAGATAAGAGTTGGAGTGGTCTCATCTCTCCAGAGGAAGGAGAGGGAGGGGATAAAGTGGTCTTATCTCTCCCACAGAGCTAGAGTAGAAAACACACACCTTCTTGGTCTAAAGCCTTAGCCTATAGTTAACTACTAGAGTGTCCCAAACTGGAAAAAAATAATAATAATTCTAGCAATTTCATGGCCAAGGTCTAACCAATGGATCTCCCAACCAGTGTGGGAAGGGGTCCTGCTTGAACTGAGCACTTGGGCAGGCCCAGCATGTCAGACTGGCCAGTAGGGCAGTGCACTGGAAATCGGTTTACCTGAGAGACCAGGTCCCTAGCCTTCTGAAAAGCCCTTAAGGGAAGAGGGGCTCAGACAGGTGAGTTCTTCTCCCCCCTCGTCCCCCCGATAGTAAATCTTTGATTGTTGTAAGAGAGAGGTGAGTACTTAGTGGAAAGAAGAATCAGAAATAAAAAGTGAAGTTTTTATTTTCTACCAAAACCTTTCATCAGGGCCCCTGTAGACCGGAGTATGGCAAAGCAACATAGAAAAAGAGAGAGAGGCAGCATGCCCTTCTAAAGCAGGGAGAGGACACAGCACAGCCGGGGCATTGCGATGGCCTGTGGTGGCCGTGCCCAGCAGCCATGGCAGAGCCCACAGCACCGGGGCCCCGTCAGGGCAACTCACCTGCTGCTCAAGTCATTGACAAGGCAGGTCCACGCGCCTTGGCAGGCAGCAGAAATCTCAGCAGCCGATATCAACGAAGGGGGCCAGAGCAGATGAGAAAAAAAATTGATGGACACCACCTGGTAGCTGACAGTAGTTATTCATGAGCACATGAGCGAAACCCCCTGAGAACTCCCAGGAATAATTTGAAGGGACTTTGTGAGGCACTGGATAACCTGCAATAGTAAGTGAAGTGAATGCCAGCAAAACACAGGTAATTAGTAGAGAAGAAAGCAGATGACAATTTCTTTTGGTAACTTCACAAAGCACCTCTGGGTGAGCATTGTGGAGTGATAGGGTTTCAGCTATCCAGACACCTATTGCAAAGACAAATTGGCAAGCCAAAATTTTCAAATCATTTTTTGGAGAGTGACAGGGGAAATTTTCTCCTGTACAAGGCAGAAAAAGGCCAAATGACAGAAAAACCAGTCAAGAATCTAAAAAGAGGGAGGGAGAGACCATAGAATGAACCATAAAAAAAAAAAGCCAGATGCCAGAATTTAAGGAAAGGAGAAACATCAACAAATAAAGACAATGAACTTTCGGAGACCCATTTTAACCAGCTCTTGGGTTTAGGGGAAGACTGAAAATGGGAAGAAAGGCTGAAAGACAAAGGAATTGGGAGGAGCTGGATGCTCTTCAAGCAGACAGACCTGCAGGCATGGGGACAGGCCAGACCAAGGTGTGAGGGGACCGGAAGACAGCAAGATGCCAAGTTGGCTGAACACAGATCCCTGCAGAGACATCAGAGGCAAATGGGGCCAGATTGCTACAGAGGAGCTTAAAGAAATAGGAGGATTATATGGAGACGAAAGAGAGAGAGAGAGAGAGATTTTAAAGAAAACTTCCCAGAAAAAAGCTTTCCCTGGAAAAGCTCAGTTGAGACCTTTCAAACATGGACTGACCCTGAGGCCACATGAGATGGGGATCCCAGCCCCCTTCCCACCAGTCCCCAGCTCCATGGAGGTGGAGTGAGGCTTGCTGCTCTGGAGACCAGAATCCTGCCCACCCCCGCCCCACCCCCAGTCATGGTCACAGGACAAGCATCAGCTCCCGCCTTGGGCACAAGCTGCTCACTGCCCTTCTGAGGGGAAGAGCTCCTAACTGCAAGCAACAGAAATCCACTGTGGCCCAGTTAAACACAAAGTTACACAGGTCAGTTCACACAAACCCTAAAACACCCGGAGAATCAGATTTGGGGGATGGTGGCCAAAATCCTGCCACAGAACCCTTTCGAGAGGTGCTCTGCTACCGTCACCAGGTCCAGACACTGGGGCCGGTCCCACCAAGACTCCAGGCTGCTGGCCACGAGCACCCTGGGACCAGAGAGAGGGTCTTCAAGTCCCCCTAACTCCAGAGTGGGCGGCATCCATGTCCTAGCCACAGGGGAGCCTGGGCAAGCAAGTGTTTGGCTCTTGCTACTTCAGGGGGCAGCTCTGCCTCCCAGGAAGCTCTGGAAGGGGGTGGCTCTCCAAACAGAGGACGGTCCAGTCCTTCAGACATGGAGGGGCTGAGTGAGGAGGGCTCTAAGGCTGGGCCTGCTGATGAGCAGCCTCACTGTGATGGCAAAGATCGTGCCCATCTTGTCCTTTACCATGCCCCGGCTCTGCACACCTAGTCCCCACCCCTCCACCCCTGGTAATCAGCACTTGTGCCTCCCTTCACTGCTCGGTTTAGAGGGAGGCCTTACTAGCAGCTGAGCAGTGCTGCCCACAGTCGCCTGGAGGATGCAGGAGAGGGTGAGGGAGGGCGAGGGAGGGCGGGGGGGTGGGGAAAGAAGCTGTCTCTCCTCTGTGCCCAGGAGGGCCTGTGGCTTCTGCCCTCCCTAGCTTGAAGGGGAGGAAACAGGCTCTGCGAACGTTCCCCAAAGTACAACTGTCCATCTGTTACACTTGGATGTAATGGGGGTGTTCTCTTTTTTTTTTTTTCTTTAATCATTTTGCTACATTTTAGTGGTAGCTTCCATGCTGTTTAAGCAGGTAATCATCTATTCCTTAAAAACCCTGGCACGATTTATCAGAGAGGCTGCTTGGCTTTCTAATGAGTGATCATAATAGCTGTGCTTGCTGATGGCTCCTTTTTCGTTTTCAGATTTATCAAGGTCTGATTTAATTGCCGTAAACAAGGAAAAACAAGATCAAATTAACAGATGAAATCATAGGGTTTGGAGCTGATACATATTAATGAGCTCTTACTTTTGTGATCTGGCTAATAATGACCCCACACCTTGATAAAATTAGCCAAAAGGAAAACAAACATATCAGGGCACTGCAGTGCTTGGATGCTTGTAGGCTGGGAAGCCACCAGATACAGAGAGAAGCTTCCTTGGTGAGCCAGAGGGGGTGGGGGAGCAGGGTCTACGGGACAAAGGGCCTCCTCTGCCCCATGCCTGAGCCCATATCCTGTTTCATCTGGATGGTGCCCACCCTTCCTGTGAGCAGCCCAGCACTGCCCACTCCCCGGGCCGCTCAAACACCCAAGCAAGCCCCCTTGGGAGTGCCCCAATCTGAGAAATCAGACACAATATAAGCCACTCCTCGGTGGAATTCTCTTCAGTCCTTTTAACAGGCTTGAAGTATTTTACATCCATAGGAAAACCACCTTTGAATTAGTGGTTTTGTTCTCTGAATTGTGCTTTGTATTTGCTCTAATCAAATTCCCTCTCACCCAGATAAGCACTAAATGTGGATCACATCAGAGGCAAACACTTGCAACTCCCTGCCTGCTCCTCTCGGAGAGGAGAACTTGCCTTTGTTATGGAAATGTTTCTCCAGAGTGAGCCGAGTCTGGGAAGCAGGCACCAGCCAAACACACCCTTTCCGCCTCTGTTTTTCAGCACCTTCCAGCCCAAGACTTTAGCCTGGAGTCCTATTTGGGACCAGAGTTCTATTTCTACAGAAACACACACAGTCAGATGTTTTGACAAGCACCTGGGTGGTAGAATTGTGAAGTGGTTAAGGTTGCCAGTTTGGAATCTGAGAATTAGGGCCCACCTCCCTGTCCCACCCCTCCAGCTGGTGATTTCAGACAAGTCAGTTAACCTCACTAAGCCTCGCTTTCCGCATCTGTACAATGGAGGTAACAAATATATTTACCTTCAAGAGTTGTTGAGAATGGAAGGAGGTAACATCGATAAAGCACACAGTACAGTTCTTAACACATAATACACACTTAAAAGTTATTTCACTGCATGTGTTTTTCCCCCATTTTATCATTAAATCTCTAAATAAGCATTCTTGACATAGATTTCCATGTTCCTGGTGATGATGTAGAACAGTGGTTGGCAAGGGTGGGGGGGGTGGTGGGAATCCTCAGACTAGTCGCATTAGCATCTTAGTTAGAGAACGTGCTAGGAAAACAAATTCTCAAGTCCTACTCTAGGGGTTGGGCTCAGAAACATGCATTTCCATAACCCTGTGGGTCATTTGGGCACATACATACTCCAGTTTGAGAGCCATCGGTATGAGGAGAGTATGGTATAGGGAACTTCTCTTAGAGTAAATGTTACCCTATGAAGTTCACCTACCCAAAGCTCTCCTTTTTAATTTGTTGGCTGTTGCTATTTTTATTTATTGGGTTGGCATTTACAAAAGTGACTTCAGCTGGCTTATGGTGAAAGTGATAGCAAGCATGAAAATGAAATGAGCCATATTCAGCGTCCCTTCTCCAAGCTTTTCCAAAATCAAGTTTCAGAGACAAGTTTTAAAACTGTGTGTTCCATTTTGGTACCAACGAAAAGAATCACTCAATCACAGCTTCAACAGAAGAGGCTAAGTCTCCGGATAAATCAAAAAGACAGGAAGCTATCTTCTCTTGACTATGTTGGGGTTTAAGAGAAAAAGCCATGGAAAATTTAAAACTTTATTCCAATGTTCCACAACACTAAAGATAAACAATGGGGGCAAGTGCAATTTTTTTTAATGATAAAACTACATTCTAAGGTTATAGACCTTTTGTGGGGTTTATGTGCACAAAAGATAGGTATTTATAAATTTTTTTTAACATTTATTTATTTTTGAGAGAGAGAGAGAGACAGAGCATGAGCAGGGGAGGGGCAGAGAGAGAGGGAAACACAGAATCCGAGGCAGGCTCCAGGCTCCGAGCGGTGAGCACAGAGCCGGACATGGGGCTCAAACTCACAAACCGCAAGATCATGCCCCTAGCCGAGTCGGACGCTCAACCGACTGAGCCGCCCAGGCGCCCCAAGATCGGCATTTATAAATGGATCACATTTACCAATAAGGTTCAAAATACAAAAGTTCATGCTTTATATACATAACTGTACTATTTTAGGTGCAAGAAGATTTATAAGCTACAATCTTGAGAACTAACATTTTGCCTTAAGCCGTGATTTTGATCTCAATATGCTCTAATTTTAAGTCTTTTGCTTTAGATATTATGTTATTATTACTGTTAAGATAATACGTGAATCTTTATCTTAATAATTAGGCAAAATTAACGCTTTCTTTTCTTCTCAGAAAGTCCTGTGGAGCCCGAGGCAGCCAATGCCACTCTGGAGCTATCTGCAGATTTTACATCTTGAATTACTTGTACCCAACACTTGTAGCAAAAGCTCCTTTCAGGGAAGTTTGGCAACAATTACATTCCCTCACCAGGGTCTGACATCTGTCAATTCTATTACACTGTATGAGCTGTGACTGCTTTATGCAGGCAAATTGTGGCTAGCAGAGTAGGCCGCATTACTGCATAGTCCCATCTCTTGGATTTAGAATCCTTTAAAGATTAGAATTTCTCTGGCTTGCAGAACAATGTGCATAAAAACTAGGTAATAATTCCATAAAAGGCATTCTTCCTTCCATCTATATATTCATTGAAAGCATTTCTTTTTCCTGATGGCTTCAGTCTGTAGCAGGATTATTATTTTAACTTAATTTCTCTCTACATATTTTGGAATTTCTTTTAATTGCAATTTTTAATGTTATAACTATATGCCAATACAATACAACTATGTACCCAACAGCAATATCCTGAATACATAAATTAGTTCATGGCTAGGCTTTTATTAACTGGGAAATCCTGTTGGTTTGGCTTCAGAGTTATTAAAATAACGACAACAACATCAACAAGAGTCAGTGATGGCATAGCCATGGTTCGCTCCTGTCCCTAGGACACAGGGAAATAAGAATTAAGCTGAAGAAGACCCATAGATAGGTATTTAGGCCCATGTAGTCCTCAACTAGGGACTCGGTTAGTGAGGAGCAGTAGAAAGAAAGAAAAGGTGAACAGTGATGAGTCATTAATGATAAACACAAGAATACCAGGCAAGGCTACAGACTGTGTCCTTCTACAAGGCTGATTTAAGAGGTGGGAAAACAGGTCAATTATCTCACAACCTTCTACCCCGAGTTAGCTTTTTTCTTCCCTTTGTTAGACATAAGAGGCAGAAAATGCTTCAGTTAAGTACGGGGATGGCAGAATCAGGGAGACACAGATCCAAATCTTGGTTTGTTCTGTCAGTTATTGGCTGTGCCCTGTTGGGCAAGTGATTCGACTTCTCCAGGCTTCCCATTTGCCATCAGTCCAGGTGAGATAGCAATAACAGGTGAGTATTTAGTAAGTGTCACCTTGACATAGAGTAGGTGCTCAATTAATACCATGTTTCTTCCGTGGGCCCTACTCTCAGTTATGAATGAAGTCGGCAGTGCTAGAAGAAATGCAAAGAAGAGATTTGCTGATTGTTTCTTTATTTTTCTCCATAACCTTGTTATGTGCTTTCCTGGTTATTTTCTCTCTTCTTTTCTTTACTGCATCATGTTGGCTGTGGTAGGCAGCATAATGGCCCTCCAAAGATTTCCATGTCCTTATCCTGAGAAGCTGTGAATATGTTACCTTATATGGTGAAAAACCTTTGCAGATATGATTAAGGTGAAGATTTGGAGATGGAGAAATTATCCTGGATTATCTGGGCAGGCCCCATGAAATCACAAGCATCCTTATAAGAGGGGCACAGGAGGGTCAGTCAGGAGAGATGTGACAGCAGAAGCAGAGAGATTTGGAGATGCTATGCAACCAGCTTTAAAAATAGAGGAAGAGGGGCACCTGGATGGCTCAGTCAGTTGAGTGTCTGACTTCAGCTCAGGTCATGATCTCGTGGTCAGTGAGTTCGAGCCCCACATGAGGTTAAATGAGAGAGGCTTTGGATTCTATCTCCTTTGGATTCTTTGGACTTGGATTCTGTCTCCTTTGGATTCTGTCTCCTTCTCTCTCTCTCTGCCCCTCCCCTGCTCATACTCTGTTCTCCCTGTCTCTCAAAAATAAATAAACGCTAAAAAAAAAAAAAAAAAAAAAATTAAATGGAGGAAGAGACCACCACCAACCAAAGATGTGGGCAGCCTCTGGAAACAAGAAGAGCCAAGGAATGGATTCTCCCCTAGAGTCTCCAACGGGAAGGCAGCCTTGTCAACACCTCAGTCAAATGAAACCCATATTGGACTTTTGGCCTCAAGAACTGTAAGGTAATAGACTTGTATTGTTTTGAGCCACCAAGTCTGTGGTAACTTGTTATAGCAGCAATAGGAAACTAATACAATGCATACAGTTGTCTAATTCTACACTGCAGTAAAGAACTACAAAGAAAAACAACCCACTTCCCAGCATAACTGACAGACTGATTTGTTAATTCTAGCAAATCAGCAGAATCAGTAGACTGTTCCATTTTGGCCTTCAAAGAAGATGTAGCAAAAGTAAATTTTTATTTAAAAGTGAGCATAATTCACTTGGGAGAGTAATCATGTATCAGAGGGGAGAATTAATTGCCTGGGATTCATTTTAAATATGGGGGTGGAGGGTTCAGTTGATCTTAGATCTTGGTTTTTATATCATTTTCAATGAATAGACAGTGGTGTACATGGAGAAATTTACTAGAACATGGTCAACCCCTCTCTGTCATTCAGCCCCCACACAGTATGCTGGAACAGGCTGAAAAACTTCAAGAGAGCAAGCAAGCTGAGGAAAATCATCTGGATTTCAGGCTACAAATCCATCCCCAAGAGTGGCATCACAACGCAACTGCCTCGTTGCCCTATGTTGT